>NC_090659.1:60133999-60439311 GCF_013368605.1 Nyctibius grandis
CCTCCATTTTGAGATGAGGAATCTACTGTTTGATGTTTCTTCCCCATGCTTTATACTTCAAATATTTTATTGATGAAACAAAGTAAATCTAAGATGTACTTGTGTTTTAGTTTTCCTTTTCAATTATGGATAATAATTTGATAGTCAATGGTTCTGTTTATGCTATACTTTATGGTCAACTCCTTCTTTGATTTGCCTTATGGACAAGAAATTGTTTCAAAGCCAAAAAAACATTGCTCTACAGTTTTTGTCTAAAATAAATTTGCTTTCTGGTAATCACATGATGGTTATATCACACAAGTATGTCTGCTGTGCTTCCTGTTTTGGGTTCGCTCATTAAACCGAAGAAAAGTTCTCAGAAGCTGGTCGTGGATGAGGAGAGACTGAATTGGCAGCTTTATTACAATTCAATATTTTTTCTGACAAAGGCATAGGAAAAGAAGAAAACTGCATTAAGCATAATAACAGAAATGAAGGGCTTCAGAGGAGTCTAACTGCACCAAAAAAAGTACCATCTCCATCCAAGGATATTTTGGCCCTTCTCCGTGGTATTGTAAGTTGAAGTTCATCCCCTTCTTCTAATTTTGCAATGCCTGGCAAAAGATGTGGAATATTTTTAAGTTAACATTTCAAATACATTATTTTCATAAACAATATTCAAAAGGCATTATACATCATCTTACAAATATAAGCATGGCTTGTTACTTGTGATAAGTGCTTTTCTATCTTTAGGCACAATCTTACAAATTGCAGCCTACCCAAAGCTGACACTTAATGTCCTCTGTGGAGCTGGACCTGCTTTCCACTCTGCACTCAGCATATCACAGTTCACTTAAGCAAACGCTGCAAAAATTCACAACAGTGGTGTACCCAGATTCCTCATGTTATGGTGATGTGACAGCCAAGGTCAGCATTGGGTATTGCTGGTCCTAGACTCCATTCCCACACTTCTGGAGGAGGTGTCATGAGCTTTACCAACCAAATGAAGTTACCAGACATCAGCTGATCCACTGCAACTGCAGAGCACAAGAGTCTGCTTCCTGCCAGCCCCACATCAGCTGATGTGATAACCAAAAGCACCGCGCCTTCAAGTTGTAGTCACTGAGATGAGAGCACATCTAACATCTGCTGTGACACATGCTCAACAGCATGAGATATTGCAGTGAGATTTGGTTTTCCAGGTGAAAGCAGAAGAGTGAGAATTTGGGAAGCAGGAACTGTGGAAGTGGCAGGATGGAGTAGAGATCCTAGTTAAGAAAGCTGGGGAGTAATACAAGGGTGAAATAAGAGCACAGATGAAACTGAAGGTGGTTATGATGCCAGAATGTGCGAGTGGAGGGGCAGAAAGTTAAAGAAAATGTTTGGACAGCCTAAATTGCCAGGAGGAAGTAGCTAACTTATTTTTATTTGAAAAAAATGTTAGCTTCCTTCCCCATCACATTTGTTTAATGCCATTACTTGCCAACAGTCAACGCCACCACTCAAAGTCACCCACTTTTTTATAAGGCATTGAAAAAAAAAAGATAGTTTTTATTCACACAGATCTTGCTGGAAAATAACAAAAGAGAAAACCCTCCAATCCACCATTAAGGGGGACAGACAGACAGATAAGACCTATCAAATGATGTTTAATAGGCCTTGACAATAATTCTTTAAATACTACTGCAGGTATATACATATATATTGAGCATTGAGCCTGCTGGACTTGCATTAAATATTTCAGTTGGTCTTTCTTGTGATGTTTCTAATTTGTGCAATCAGAAAGAGCTTCTTATAGGAATTAACTATTTTTCATCTAACCAAATAGTAAAACTGCAGTAGTCATCATAAGGAGTGGAGAATTAAGCTGATAAGAAATGACTTTGGAAGTCCCACAGTAAGGTATGCAAAAATCGGGTGGCTAAAATTCATATATGATGTTTCAAAGCAGAACATAACTCCTATATATTTTATTGGGATAACTAAATGTGGAATTCAACCCCTAAGTTAAACTGGGATCTTCAGTAAGAACCATATGTATTCCTTTTGTCTGCTTCAGGCATCTAACTGGAAGCACCAAAGTATCTGACCACGTTATATAGTCAATGGAGAGAGGGGAATTGTTCAGATCACCTAAGTTAGATGCATACCCTCCAACTGCCGATACTTTATAAAAACAATATTTTTTGAAAGTATTCTGTAATTTTGCAATTAATCAGATCCATGACTACCATCCATTTTCTTTACAACTGCCATAACACTTAATCACCCAACATTATGGATTCTATTTGATAACGTTTATTTGCAAATAAAGTGAAGGAAAACTTAGATGTTTACCAGCAGTATAGCAAGAATTATTCGGATAAGACTGTGGCATATTTTGGATGCAACGAAACAATGTCACCAAGCTGAGATCATCACCAAACACGTGGGCCTTCTTCCTCTGTATTAGGTGTCCCATAGCAAATGTTGTATCCGTATATAAAACCTACAGAATGAAGAGGTACAGACTTCAAACATATTGTATGGAGGCATTAAAAATCATTTAAAAAATCAGATGCTGAAGCGAATTGAGCTTTCTCACCTGGCCATATATGAAAAAATATCCTGTTTCTTTGATCACTATTTTATTTCCTTGTTCTTCCAGAGCTGTTCCACGTTTAAAGCTCAGAAGCCAAGGGACAATGCTTGAATCATCTAAAAGAAACAATAATTTTTGTGTAATCAGAAAGAAAAGTTACTTTCTTCATTTTCATCTGCCACAAAAATCAACAAAGTTGACTTTTGGTCAAGACTTCCAGTCTCACTAGCTGGATTTCCCCACTGAAAAGAGGATATTTTGCAAGAGTTGTCCAGGTGCAGGGACGTCTTTTTTTTTTTTTTTTTTTTTTTAATTCAGCAACATAACTCAATTACTCAGTAACTTTGATGTTAGATAAAATTGGATGGAAGAGTTCATACATGGAATAGTTAGCTGTAAATCATGGAACATATTCTTACCTTTCTGTTGGATATCACTTTTGCTGTCAGCGATCAGTTGCAAGCAGGCCTGCAGCACTGCAAAGTGAAAGCATTTTGAAAGCAAAGAAATATAAATCAGTAATAGAACAGAGTAAGCTTTTGAAACTACTTTAAAAAGAAAGGAAGAAAGACATGAAAAAAAATCTCTCGGTCTCACCATTTATTTGAAAACATAATCTATTAATTTCAATGCAGCTCTTACTCAAACATGCCAAAACAAAATTCATCCTGCGACACATACTAGATAACTTTCAGAGATCATGCAGCTAACCAGGAGGCCTCAGATAGTAGCACAAGTAATACTTGCTTGTATTGTAAGACCAATACTAAATCTCTGGTCCTCATATAATTGAAAAATGTAGCAGGAAGTCAAATGAGCTACGAACCATCAGATCAATTATCCGTGTTAATCTCCTAAGCAAAAGCTCAAAAAAACCCCAAACCTGCCGCTATGACAGATATCAGATTTTCTAATGATGTTTACTATATTATTTAAAGGAATTAGTTTCCAGTCATAGTTGCTGTAAAATATTAGTCATATATACTGGTTACATGGTACTTTCAAAATAAATTCTCAAAATCCATATATATGTACTTTCAATATGCTTTCAGATACCCACACTCAATCAATCTGCACTGAGACTGAGAGGGAAGATACAGAGATGACTGTTAGCAAAGTAATGCACACAAAACAAATAGCTTAGTATCTGTCAAAACTGATGTGTTACTCAAAACTGTAGAGACTGGTGACACTAATGAGAAACTAGGAGCTGGATCAGAGAAAAACATTGCGGTATGTTAAAATACAGGCTCGCAAGTGAAACAAAGATCTTTTAAAAACATCTGTTAAGCATAAATGTCAGGGAACAGGATAAAAGAAAAAAACGGATAGTTGCATTTGCCTAGAGCAGATTTTAATGAAAACATCTGGTTCCAGTGCTACTTTGAAGGTTGGAAAACAGAGCAGTAACATTTACTGCACCTGACAGAAACTAAATGAATTTACTACGAGTCAAGAGGAGAAAATTCTGCTGTGGGTTGCTGAATCTCCATCTTGTTTACCTCTTTTCAGGCAAGAAGGCTGTGGGTCAGATTTGGCCACTCTTGCTATAATGGGCAGTGCCCTTCTCCATGGGATCCTGTTTCTACATCTGCCAGTGATACCCACGTGTGCAACCAAGTGCCCAGCAGCACAAGCCTCTCGCTGCACAGCAGATAGTGAGAAGATTTGAGTAAAAGAAGCCTTTCTCTGTATCTAAGTCTCCTTTCCAAGGCGGCCTGCCTGAAAGTAACAGAAGAGGGTTGGATGCTCACCAGCACTCAGCAGGGCCAGCTGGCAGCAGACAAAGATTCAAGTGCATGTCTGGGAACGCTCCAATGTCACAATGATCACACAACCTGTGAGCCCTACCTACGTTAACGGGAATGCTATGCTGTCAGCTCCTGTCTCCTACACTGGCATGTGTCCTTGAGTTCTATCCATACTAATGTGCCAAAATCTATAGATTTTCAAACGAAGAATTTAAAGGTATCTGAATTCACAGCCTTATGATAAGGAATAGAAAAACCAAGCTAACACGAAACTGAAAAAGGTATTATACTTCAGTCATTTTTCTATCCCACTTGCTCACGACAGAATTTTCTGAAAAGTAGCTTCCAAATAAAATCCAAATGTGATTTTCTGAAGTCGCAACAAAGCACATCAGGCGATTTATTTCACAAGGTATTAATTCACTCTCCTTTGGAGCAAAGTTCTTTCCTAGTGAATGGAATTTGCTGATCCCCTAATATTTCAGTAAACTAAATCAAAATTTTCATTCCTGCTTTTAAAAGAACTCACTACTGTGGCCACTGGATTTTCCACAAACCAAATGAGAGGATTTGTTATGATTCACACTAACAGCTGCCATCCAGCTGGGTACCAAAGAGTGGCATCCACAAGCAGTGAAAGTTATGGCTGCTTTAGCAACTCTTGTTAAACCTGCTTTGCAGACTTGATTGACATTCTTGAAACTATCCTGATTCACAGTTCGCAAGTCTGGATTTACATTTCGGTTGTTTGCAGCACTGAAATACTAGTCATCAATACTGAGAACTGCTACACAGTAATTAAAATCAGCAAGTTCAAATACAGTCTGAGATCTTTTCCATCTTTTTAAAACACAAACCAACTCTCCTTTATTCTACAGGTATTAAATGTACATACATTCTCTAAAAAAATCTCACTGTCTCTTTTTTAGTCTATGCAGATAGAAATAACGCTCCACAGAATATGGTAAGCTTGCTCTTCACAGAGAAATACTGGTACAGCAGTATCATTCATGACAATAAAGAGAACAGAAATTAGCACAGTGGCTGTTTTACCTAAAGCTGCAAAGGACAGATAATATCTAAAAAATTGTTTGAGGGATTGAACAACAACATGCTTCAAAAAAAATGTTCAGAAGCCAAGACTGACACGTAACTATTTCCAGCATATACAAGCACTTCACTTTGACTTCAGTGGAACTACATGTTTAAAATTAAGTAATTCATTGAAACAAATTCAGAGTGAATACTACTACTATTAAGGAGAAGATATGGATACATAGAGCATATTTTCTGAGTAAATTAACAGGGATTTTCAGTAAAGTTAACATTGTTAAGAAATGTTAGCAACTCTGTTTCAAGAAGGACCCAAATCTCACCTGAAGTACAATATCAAGAATATATGCATTACAAAATATGGGTTGAATAGTTACTGTCAGTACTGAGCAGAATAAATCAAAAGCTCTACCTGAATGCCCTTCAGCCCACTGTAAATCAAACCTGAGCAACAGATTTGTAGTCTAAAGCATTTTTGAATAATTAATAATGCAAGCAGAATACAGGATTCATAAGATAAGTCTTATAAATACGTAAAAATATCTAGATGGAGTGTCACCGTGAGGTCTAGCTGTATAAAAGAGAGTGTATCTAGAACAACAAAGTGTGCCCCGTCTTCTTGCGACTTCATATAACAGCTTTGCTTTGACGAGCATTTTTTTTTTTTTCTGATTTTAACTGCTCTGCGGGATGTGGGTGGGGAAAAGAACATTTCAGAATGTCTCTGCTTCTATGAACAGAACAGCCATTTCTGAAGAAATTAGTGACTCCACATGCCTTTATAAACCACAGCGAGAACGTAAAGGGATGTGTTGTCCACCGGTTGAGCAATGTAACCACAATTTTTTTTTTAAAAAAAAAGCTAGCTTTTTACAGTGGGAGAGGAATGCAGCCTTTTGCATATCTGCATGATTTAAGACCTGATATTGGTAGAATCAAATTTGTCCTCCCATGCAAGTTTTTGTATTATTTAACTTGTATAATAATTTTAATATTTTGCAATCTAACTCTATAATCTATCCAAAGAAAATGTCAAGTTTGTTATCTGTGAACTCATGAATAAATTAAGTTTTGATATCTGAGGTCTGAGATTTCTATCTTAATTTTTGCTGAAATAAAAACAAGCAAAAACCCTGAAATTTAAAAAACAGACCTGCTTGTTTAGGTTCCTTCTTTGGTCTAGATCTGTTCTCTGTAGACTTCCTTAAACACTAATTCAGTTTATAAATTATATGCATGTTCTTGAACAATTTGCAGTTCTTCTTCCCTTAACTTCTTCATTTCTCAACGTAAGAGATCTTCTTTCACTTTTTGCTTGTGCATTTTTATAGACTGGTTAATTTGGTGCTTTTTAATTAAGAAGTCTTTATATGGCATTAATCATGGATTAAATCAGTCCCTGCGTTAAAGTGGCTTGGTCATAGTTACAGATATGACTCAGATCTAACAAATATCTTCAAAGTATTGGTAGCATTATTTTGACCTTAACAGAATTACCAGTAACCTGTTACAATCAGAATAACAAGGAAATAATTTACTAAGAATACTTTATGTAGACTTCTGTTATACAGTATAAAGCAGAATATTGTTTTTAAAAGATAGTGCTTATTCTGTGTATTTTTGATTGCACAATGTTCTGCATAATACACAACACTGATTCATTCATTCAGTAGGTGGAATTGTTCATGTAGAATTGCAAGCACTCTGTCAAGTAATTTTCTATCGTTTCGCATAGAAGGGCTTACTTCCTTTTGAGTTAGCCTTTTGTCAGCAGAAGCAAAAAAGAATAACATATCTTTTCAAGAAGTAGGCCTTTCTTTTTTTTTTTATTACAAGAACTCTTATATTTCCCCTCTTCAAACAATAAAATAAGAAGTAATTTGAATATTTGGTGAGGGAATTTTATGTCACATTTGTTTAGACTAGTAACAAAAGGTTAGGTTTCTTGGTTCAAAGATTGTTAAAGTCATGTTCTACTTGTAAAAGTTCTTGCTCTCTCTCTGTCACGGAGTTCTAAAACAAAAATACACAGTGTCAAAACACTTCTAGCCAACAAATATATCAATTTGTCAGTAAGGCACTTATACCAAGAACAATGGCAAAACTCTCACAACTTCTACACCATGCTTGCATGGCAATAGTTATTTCCTGTGGACACAACTGATATTGGGGTAGAACCTGGGAACCGCTAGTAAAAAAATTGTCAAGGCACATGCCAGGTTAGCCTGTTTCACTGTTTTGTGGAATTACTTAGAATTGCTCCTCAGTTCCTTCCATACACACAATCAGACTGGTTGGGATGGATAACCTCAATACACCAAAGTAATTATAGTCCATGGGTGCTCCAATCTGATCACAGCAGAATGTTGCCTGAATTTGAGTTCACAGAAGGCCTGATGCTCACCTCCCCAGCTGGCCACGGGAATCAGAATCCCACAACAATGATCACAACGAGGCACAAAGTGAACATGTAAATGAAACTTGATATTCGTACATTGAACTGGCTTAGGTAATGGAACCTGTATCTTACTCCTAGACTCAAGCGCACATACAGCTTAGAGAGAAACACGCAGGGAAGGCAATCAATAATTGTGACCAGAGTATAAAATTCAGGAGAGGTTTTTTTTTGTGTAGCCATTTTCCTCTGCAGGCAAAATTTATAAAAAGAAAGAAAAATATATAAAAGGAAAGACAAATAAGAAAAATTCTGTTCTTATGTGTCTTGATATGACATTTGCCAGAAGTGGTTAGATGATCTATCTGCCTGCATATTAATAATATGTACCTTTCAAAATCACCCATTAACTCCTACTCATTGTATCAAGAACTCTGGTTCTGACTGCTAACCGTACAGCTGTATTTGGAATTGATTCTTGAAACCCGTCTCTTCAACCTATTTGAGCTGGAAATTTTCTCAACACACAGAATGTGCATACAACTACTGATGACTAAGTTTTATGCATGAACACAGACAAATGCATACCCCATAAAAATGTGAAAGAACAACATTGTGTTAGATCCATTTTCATTCAATTGTCATTTAAATTACAATTCTAATTTACAATTCTAATTCGTGGCCACTTTCATGCACACAACATCAAGCACATAGAAAAATAAAATGTAAATTGGAAATTCCATATGTTCAAGAAGGGCTGTGCTGGGCCGAAAAAGAATCATGGGGCATCCATTTTTGGAAATTAATATTTAAAGTTTAAAAATAAAACAGAATCGAACCGCAACTTGGTTGAGGTTCTTTCTATATTTTACATCTGCTCTCAGATAAGAAGCAATTGTGTTTCAGTGATATTTTCAAGTATTCACTTTCTAAGGAATTGGTCCATGTTAAAGCTAATTATGGGTCTACAATTAGTTATGAGAGCAGACTCTACTTTGAGACCTTGTTGAAGCAAACAGAAACAGGACAAGAACAAGGCACCTCACTCAATACCCTGATTTATCTGCCATCATACCCGAACAAGGGCAGTCCATCTGCAGGACGATTCGGATGCTGCCGGGATTCCAGTACCCAGAAATGGATGAGAGATCAAAATGCAAGGCTAGTAATTCTGTGTACATGACCAAGTAACAGACAGGATTCAGCACCATGAACAACACCATGTTCTCTTATCTCACTCACTCTGCTAGAACAAAATTTAACACTGACTAGTAAGTTCATGGTCATCAGTGAAGTTGATCTGAGATGTAACATCTTACTGAACTCTGACAAGTTTAATTTGTTGTAATTAGAGCAGGCAGCAAGGTAAACCTGTCTAACAGATGACCTTTTATATACGTGCAAGATTTCTAATTTAGTTTTTTTCTTTTTTATATACAAAAATATGATGGTCACATTAGAGAACAGCTTTGTAGTAGGTCAGCCTATGTAGCTTTTCCCTTTTAAGTGAATGTTCATATTCTGTGCTTTCTATTATCCATCCTAAACAATTTTAAAGCCAGCTGTATCTTTTAAAAAAAAAACTTACAGAAATAAGTAGCTTAATTAGAATTTTATGCGAAGAAAGATAAATACGAATAATCAGAGATGGCTACCTGATAAGAAGAATCTTACGACTGCCAGAAGCACAGATGAGGAGCTGCCCAAAACCCTCCTCTCCCCCATACACCCTCAAATAGCAATAAGAATAAAGATGAAATCTACTGTGAAGGAAATTGAACAACTTGCACAGTACTGATGCTATAACATTCATCTAAAAAAAAGACATGCCTCCTTATTTTTGAAGATACTTGTGCTTTAGGTATAAAAGATCACTAGTTTTTATTTGGGAGGTGCTAGGGTGGGGAGAGCAGGGAAGCTCTGTGGCTCCCGTGATAGGAAACAGGCTACAAGACAGACAATTTAAGCAATCTTGTCCTCAGTCCTGTTTGTGAAATCACTCTTAGCCAAGACCCTGAAGCAAAGATAACTAATGAAATAGAATAAATCCCATTTAAACCTATGGATTTTGGCTGATGTCCTAAATGAATTTTCTCTTTTAAGAGACTTGGAGTTAAGTAGGTTGATTATACTCTAGAACTTAACTTTATTTAGCTTGCTGAAGCTTAAGTGAAATACATTTCACATTCATTAGTCCATCAAAAGCACATATTAAGCAAAGTCTGATTTACTTTTTACCTACAAATTACTCCACTTTAACTTAATCTACTAATAATTTAAGTTATGATCTTTCATCAGTTAACACAATCTAAAAGTATCCGTAAGAAGATTGAACTGATTTAGCAACTCAGGAACATTTTTAGTTACTCGGTGCAATTAGAGTATGTATGCAAATTGTTATAATAAAATTCTGTATTTCATCCTCTCAGGCATCATTGCATTTGGAAAGACAAAAAGAAAAAAAATGCAGGCATTTTAAACCCCAAGGAAATAAATATATCCCATTAATACTCCAACATTGTAATACACATCAGATGTGTTTTATGGAGCACAGTCTTCAGTGTTCTCTGAAGCACCTTCTAAAAAGGCCATGATAAAAAGATCTTACTGGATAGGCAAGCCTTTATTAATTTTACTGATTATATTAATAGATTGTTTTAATGCAGAAATGACACTAAACTTCTGAATTCCTTGTAGTCCGCCTTTTTTGGCAGGTACAAGCCAGCTTTCTCTTTGAAAGCTCCTACTTCCCTAAAGTTAAGGAGCTTTCTTTTTACTTCTCTCTTTCAGGATGAGCATGTTTTCCCAGAAAAATGACTTGGCATTTTTAATAATAGCTTTCCCTCCCTAATATTGATCAGAGAGAAACAAGTTAGGCATTACCCAGAACTGAGAATGATGGATTTAGAATTGAGCAATTGACAGTCTGAAGAATTTAAAGTTGCCTTACTCAACTCTACCGCATCGTCAAGAAATACCTCCATTACAAGAAGCAGATTTGGGATCTAATGTTCAAAGTTCAACCTGCAGATAGCATGAATACCTGGTACCTTAAACAGTATGGTAACCATTAGGAGAATATACCTACAGTTAACACCATTCATTCAGCAATAATTGTAAAAACCTTAACAGGCTCAGGGAGCATGGATCGGCTGACAGGAGAACATACGAGCCAAGCACTGCTGCTTTTCTCAAGAGAGTATCCAACTGCGGCATCCCAACCCACTCCACCGGGTGTTATTTACCTTTTTCTTCTGTGTGGACAACAGACCTTCTCCCCCTGTTCCTGCTCCCGTTCCAGATTTCCTTTTGGAAGCTTTCAGCTGGGCCAGGGCTGGGAAGCCTGTTCTCCTAACGGGGAGAAGCGACAGTCAGTGAAAGCAGCCTCACGTTTGCTCATCCCCTGCAAGCCAAAATCCACCCCTCCAGCTTACCTGCCTGGCACCAGCTGCAGACTCTTGCTGGAAGGAAGAAACAGGGGTACCCGCTTGATTTTCATCAGGGGGCATGGGTGGCCGGTCTAGCAGAGACCTTGCCTGGACCCTGTAGATCAACACGCTGCGCAAAGATTCTAGTTCTGTTTTCAGGGTGATAACATGGTAAAGAGACAATGCTGCAAGACAAGAGGACAGGAGCATTGCAAGCCACAGGAATGTGACAGAAAAAAGTCCCGCAGTGCCTGAGGCAGCACCAGAGCGGGCAGAGGGAGAGGAGGCGGTATCCTTCTGTGGGATGACGTGCACACAGTCCACGGATTTCATCGCTGCTCTTTCCTCACTAAAGCCAGAGGGAGAGTTCAGCTGTCCCCTTCCGAGGTGCAATCCATGTTACCCGTTGCTCTCTGAAACTAAGGGCATCCAGAATAAGTGAACAAAACGCCCAGATCATTTCCTGTCATATGAAGCCGTTGATAGAACCATTAAACTTAATGTAAAGAGTGAACGTCTAAGATTCGGTCTCTGTTTAGTTTTCTTCTTTCTGTGCTGCATTTTGGAAATTAATAATTTATCATGAGCTGCTTGCTCAATCCGCCTTCCTCCTTTCACTTTCAACTATTTATTCATGTGGCAGCTTGCTATTACCGTTTCCCATTATCTTTAAATTGAGGCACAGCCGGTACCACTGGTAATTTAGAACCTTATCTAGAAGTGCAGAAACAATGTAAAGTTTCCTGGCAGTGTATCATCCAGTGCTACTTAAAAGACACACACATACGACAATGCGTGTGCCTCTGTGTGTGTTTAAGTATATAGATGTACTGTGTATACACATTATATCATCTGTATTAACATATAGATATTCAACTCTAAAGTGCCTATATGCCTACAGTGGGCACAACCTATTCAAACAAAAATTTTTGTGGTTTCCTAAACACTATAGTGAAAAATATTCCCAGGTATGAGTAACAAATTACTGCTCTCAACTGTATGAAGCTGCAGATTCTGCAGTTCAGTTCATCACACTAACTTGAAAAGGGATGACTTTTTATTAAACTTATCTAACAAATATAGTTTCTCTATAGAATTCAAGGACCTGGATTAATGCAAAAGGGGGCACAGAGAAGCAGGGAGAGGAAACTTGGGGCGGGGAAGGCAGAACTAGAAGGGGTGAAAACTAGAGGATGGGAAAGAATAAGAGGGGAGAATAAGAACATGGGGGGGAAAAGGCAGGGGGGTATAGAAGGAAAATAACATTTATAGAATTAAAAAAAAAAAAAACAACCCCAACTTTAAACATGCATGCTTAAGTTTTTTTAGGTGAATCCTGAGTGTCTGGCTTAAGCTCATCTTTTTAAGAATTTACTAGTCCTTTCATCTTAAAACCCTGCATTAGGAATTCCTTTCTTCTCTGCAGCAGCAAGGCTACCTAAATACCCCAAACATGTTCATGTGCTTTTTGTATTGTCTTCTCACACAAAATTAAAGTTTTACTTCTTTGTTAAAAGCTTCAGTGGTCTGGGATGGAAAAAAAGATCAGAAAACATGACAATTAGAGCTAAAATCAACAGGTCAACGCCCCCCCCCCCCCCAAATCTAAATTCTTTTACCCTGTAAGTAAACTTTATCTTTGCAAGAGAGAGAACTTTTACAGCTCTGTCTCAATACTGTGTAATGAATCCTGATGGTAACAACACTTGTCAGAGTAGTTCAGATCAAGTTGATTCTGTTGGGAAGAAGAAAGAAGAAGGAGCAACAATAGAGTAACAACCTCCATTGCCTCTCTCACTTCTATTTCTTAAGACTATGAGAAATTAAGTCTTATTATAAGCTTTATCATCTTCCGCTGTGATGCAAGGTACTCTTCTCCTTACTTTGCCACCTCTAGCAACCACGCAATATCCTGCATGACAAGTAATTATTTTCCTAAATGAAGATGAAAAAGATTTATACCACGTATCTTAACATGTCCCTAGAAGCCATGTACATACTGTAAGAAATGATACAGAAATCAGCGCAGGGAATAAGAGCAGAATACCATACCATTTCTGTACCTAATTTCAAGGCAAACTTGAAGAGTAAATGGGGCAGCATTTTGAAGGAGATTTACGATGAACTAAGGTAGGTTTTTTGGAACAGAATAAGCAATTATTAGAACTAAGCAGACATGCCTTGAAGTATCACTAGACATCAGAACATTACCAGCCTAGTACTGACTTGTGTTCCAAAAATAAAATAATATGACAGTTGGAAAAGAAGTGCTACTTAAGAAAATTAAACCAAGTAAGAGAATGAAAGTTATAACTAGCTATCCAGGAATACTGAGAAACAATTGGCCAGTGAGGTCTCTGAAGTCATTAACATAAAAGAAAATAACAGACAGGTATATAATTAGCATCACTCTAGTCACTTCTAGAGAAAATAGGCTGTTCCCAGCCTCCACACCTTCCTTAAATGGGGTCATTATTTGGGCTGACTAAATAATTGTGGTGACACAGAGGACTTCTGTAAGACATCTGGCTTTGTCTTGCTTATCATTCTGATAAATGAGAATTTCAAAGGGGAGATGAGGAAAATCAGAACAGCCCCCACATGGCAAATTGCTAAATTCAACAGGTATTTCTAGTTGACTATCAAAGGGATCACTCTGTTTGCAACCTTGTGCTGTTTTATGGCTTCATAAGCAGTTCAGTGATTTGAAAGATAAAACAATTTTAGACAACTTTTGTGATGACAAAAACATAGTGGAACAATCAATAATGACAGTGAGAGATCCATCATGAAAAACAAAATGAATTGCCTAGAAACATACTTAGTTGAACAACTTGCATTTTAACACAATCAAACGAAACTTCAGTAAATTGCAGAACACTAATTGCATTAAAGTAAAACCTCAGAAATATGACTTCAAAAGCCAACCAACCAACCAAAAAACCCCATGCTAGTTGCAGAGCCTAGAGCGTGGAGTCGGTGCCTCGATGCTTGCCACTATGTCTTGTCATAACATACTGTCCTTATGATTCCTCTTGTTGGCAGAGCTGCAAAGTAGTCCTTAACCTGCTTAAAGCAAAATCAGAAAGATAACACACGTGCAGTTTCTTCTGTGTTTTAAACTAAGGTATGAATCAATAGGACTAAGGAGTGCTCAGATTAGCCTTCCATTAGCAGGCATGGAAGAGTATTGACTCCAGCCGAACATGAGCTCTCATTGGAACTTTCTTGTTGAAACAGAAGTGTAATATTTGGAGGGATATGCTGGAGCAAACTATTAAGCAAAAATAAGAGGTAACAGAAACTGTGCTTTTATACCTACAAAGCTGTTTGCATATAGTTATGAATGCCAAAATCAAACAGTGAAAAGGGTTCAGAACAAAAATCCAGAATGAATATAAGATGCCTAAAAAACTCACCACGGAAAGAGTATTCAGTTCATGGTTAGCAGCCTGCTTCTACTGGCCAGCTGCCCTGAAAACCCTTTTGCAAAAGTTTGTACTGTATTAACTGGTTTTGGCTCAAGACACACACGCTATGCTACACATGCATGCAATAAAACCTTAGGGCAACAAGTGACAGCCTCAAGCTCTGTTCAAAGCAGCATTTTCCAAACTATGTCTAGAAAAGAAAATGCCACTGCATTAAACTGCAGAAACCTAGTCCTGGCCATCTAACTCTGGAAGCAAATAGGAATAAACCCTTATAATAAAGGTATTCTGACAGTATTGTCCTATTTTGCATGCACAGTACAGTTCATCCATGCACACACAGTGAATCCAAACATTTAGTGCCTCCTTAACCCAAAGAATGAGCTATGCTGACCACTCAGGTTGACTGACTAAGGAACCTCTTTAATTTAGCCAAGGAAAACTTAAGAAATGCCTTGGCTAGTCTAAGAATTTTACTGAACAAAGTCTTTTACTTTTGAGAAAAAGAGCAAATTTTTAGGTAAAACTCAAAACAACAAGAAAAAAGAAACATTACCACTGGAGAAACATTCACTAGGGGAAATGGGTTTTGAACAAAGTCAAGGCTGGTTAAACCTTCCAAAATGTTACAGCAGAAACAAACTCTAATTTCTGCAAGCAATTTTTTTTTTCATTTCCGTTATGCAGAGTATCAGATTAAATTATCAAGATGGGCCCTGCTAACCTGCAAATTTATGAAACACCATCACTACATCTGTGGGGAACCAAGGCAGAGATAGTAAGCAATCACACAGGAAATTTGTGGTTGAACCAGAAACTGAACTCTTGATTTCCTGAAATCCAGTACTGTACTTTAACCACAAAGGCATCTTCTTTGAGGGGGAGGAAAACCCCATAATGAAGTTTAATGTACAAAAGAGAAACAGATTATTTGAATACAAAGGCTTGGATAAAACCCCAATTTACTGAAGAAATGTAAAAGTTTACTTAAAAACAAATGTTCTGTTTTTAAAAGGGAGTTGTGCAGATGCTGCAACCCAGAGATCTAGGCAAATGTCGAGAGCCATACGAAAAGCATGCCTCCAGTGGCAAAGGTCCGCATTCACATACTTCTGAAGTAGCCACAAAATCAAACTGGTTTCTGTGGTTATTATAAAAAGAAAGAGGCCACAATAGCTTGCCTTACTACCCAAGACAGTGCAGAACAGATAGAGGAGCAAAGAATAAGCCAAAGTTCCATTTTAACCACATTTAATTTCAAGTCCTTTCTGAAGATGGACAAAATGGATAGACTATTTTGGAGGAGATCAGAATAAATCCTGTATGACAATTTTCTACTATTACAGATATCTGTATTAAGAGTATTCATAGATAGCCCTCTGAAACAGTACACATTCCCTTCAAGGACACTTAATTAGTTCTTTCAGCCATTAACTGCAATTTACACAGTAGCAAAATCAGGCAAGTTCCTGCCTCACATATGGAACCAAAAATCACTCTATTTGTGGACACTGTGCTCCTGTGGCTGTGTATCTTACATCCTATTATCTTAAATTTTAGGAAGCTGTTGAATACCTTCCAAGAAAAGGATGTGTTATACAAACACTTAAAGCTTTATTTGATGTATTACCTTGTTAAAAGGAAAAAAAAATCCTATGAGATTTTTCTGAGGCAAAAAAGGTATTCTTTTCTCTTTGACTCCTAATTTCAGAAATTGCCTAGGATAACACAAGTGTCTCTGCCATGCTTGATTTATTCCTTGCCTAAAGCTTTATTTCTCTAGAATTCTAGACAATTTTGGGTCCAAAGCTGGCATGCATACTACATGAAGTAACCACACAGCTGACTTGCAGCCATCGTTACTTTTTACATGGTTATTACAGTGCTTTCAAAGAGAATAGGAAATGGCACAGGAAGGACAAGCAACTATTACAGGTGTCTCACAAAGTATACAGCAGAACCAACAAGAAGTATAAAATAATTTCAAAAATATATAAAACACAAAAAGAAAACACAAGATGTATATACTACAGCAGCTTAATGCCAGCCTCCTCCCCTTCCCCCCCACCGCGACAATGTTATAGCAATTCCATCTTACTGCACAGAGAAAAAGGAGCTCTGTCATACAGCTGTAGCTCACTTCTCTTATAGTCTCACTGGCTTGGCTATCCAGCAACACGGAGTATTGCATTTCTCCACCTCTTCGACACCATGCAATTTGACAGATTTTGCACAAATGGACTAAAAATGTATTTATATGGTAGCAAAATAAACAAGCCATGGCCCTCCATGGGGGAGTGGCCACTCTGCTGCTGCTACAATCTGTGGACCTTTTAATAGAGGACACAGGACAGGGATCCAAGTATTTTCAAATCATAGCGTTATTTCTTCATATCTAATTGCTACACTGTCCCTGAGTCCTCAAGGACAGAAAGGGATGGGTTCTCTGCCTGACCTTTCCCTTTGAATCTTTGTAAATAACTAGCCCATACCAGACGTAAGCGTAATGCAAAACAGCTGTAGAACTTCCTTCCTTTCTGTCTTCAAGCAGTAAAATCAGTTTCTTAGTTGCTCGTCAAAACTAGCAGCAGCATCTCTCCGAACTTAGTGTGGGAACACACATTTTATGTCAACAACCTGCAGTTTTGCAGTATTCAGCTCATTGCTTAAGAGTATTAAAGATGTATCTCCAATTATTATGAGTGAAACCGTGTTCTGTAATGCATTAAAACCAGGTCTCCTCTTAAGCTGTATTGCCTTTCAGAGAAACAAAAATAGCTGTTTTTCCAAAACATAGGAGAGTTACTCTGTCTCCACCCAAACCGAAGCATAACAAATTAATCATATTAGGGTTTTCAAAATATTTCCAGAAAATATTCAGTCTATCTTCCTTATCTACGTACAGAGACAGAACTCTCTAAAAAGTCTAAAATGAAGACCCTGAATAGGCTCCAACAAAGGATTTAGGCTCAGGCATATTCAGTATCTTCAGAGAAAATAATGCTGATGGTTCAGTGTTTTCTCAAAATCTTACCTTCCAAAATCTTACTTGATCTTTTTAACAGACAGCAATTCCCTTGCCTTTTGTTCAGATTTCATTTCTAGCATTTTAGTTTAGATGTTCATATGCCCTTATGAATGTTTACTATGATTTAAGCAGTACTTGCAAATTCTGAGAGAAATTCAAACACTATATTTTACCTTTATCTATCTGATGTGAAGGTCTATACATATCTACTAAGCAAATGAATATAACATCATGAGGCATTCCAGGACACAGCTTATGTTGCACTTTGTAGCCCAGCTGCTTATCAGTTTTCAACTAAAAAAAAAAAGCAAATGCAAGACTGTATTCTTCAGAGTAACACTGTGCAAGTAAGGTTAATGACATAGTTCATAAGACAGCAAACTGCTTTTCATTCAATACGGGCAGTATTCACATGAAGTACCCAAATCTGAGTTGCTCCTTTACTGTCATCGCTTCCTTTTCAAGAATTACAAATATCTTTTTTTTTTTCCCATTCAAAATTAATAGGTATCTTGAATAAAGTGTCAAAATGTACCACTCACCCCCTTATCCCTGCTTCCTAGGTATTGGGTTGAAAATTGAACTATAAACCTTGCAGTAATGCAGGAGAGGACACACATTTTGCAGCTTTAGAAAAGACAGCATTAAATCGTTCTTTTCTGGGTATTTCACATTAACCATGCAGGATGGGAGCAGAGGTGATATAAGCTTAGTTACGCATTTCTCTGAAAGAAAGTAGAAATTCCTTCAGCCCAAGTATCCCACTGCAGCTACATGGATTAACTACAAACCTGATAGAGTGGCATTATAGCACTTAAAATTGACAATTAAAATATTACCAGTAGGTGGTAAAACTAGTTAGAAACATTGAAAAATATTTCCTAAGTGACGTACTATTCAGACCATCTCTCAGTCCCCCAGATAAAAGGGAAGTTTTAAAACCCAGAATATGTTAGAAAGTGATGCGCAGCTACCGCATATCAGTTTTACTTATTAACGCTTCCTGAAAGTGAGGATATGTGACAAAGCCTAGAAACAGATATTTGTAACATAGCTTTTCCCTGCTCTAACAGCTTTCCACAAACAATGCAGATGTCTATTCTGTGTGCTCTGGTTTCAGTAACTGAAAGTGGTACCTTGAGGTTGACAGTTACCATGCATACAATACCCCTGTAGACATACTGAAGACAGGCCACAAAGTAGAACAAGACATTAACAGCACTTTTAATGTATCAATTTATTGCATATGTCAGTACATAAAAATAGAAAAGTGTTTTTTGTAAAATTAATTTTATTGTAAAAACCAGACTAGAATGAGAATGTAAAACTTTGCCACAATTAGCACATATACAGTGACATTTACGTTTTGTCCACAAAACTTAAGGATACTTTATAAGACATTTTTGCTTTAACTATATACTAAAGAAAAATCAAATAAAAAGCTTGCATCATATATTCAATGACTGTTTCTGAATTCAAAACACAAGTATTATTTAGAACTTGAATGTGCTACCTCTATTTACACTTCTGCGGGGTTCAAGCAGGATGGCATTGCAAACTTTTCTTAATGGGATACATGAGGCAGATCCCACTACATGCATGAGGCACTGATTTTATATTTGGCAGAAGTGCCCCTACCAAAATCACCTGTCATTAACAAAAATAAAAATGTAGTTCTCAAGAACTGAATTATGAAATATAAATGGAGGTATGTCTGCATCTTTTTGCTAATAGAAGAGACCATACCTTGGACCCTCAATTCAGCCTTGCATTCTTCACTGTGAACATCCAATGTGACGCAAATGATTAGCTTAGGGATGCTGATATGCATATTTTGTATAAATAGTTAATCCATCTGTCCTTCAACTGAGAGATTGTCCGTAGCCTACCAAATGTGTTTGTGCTCTATTTCTAATTTTACCTGAGAAATGGACATGAGGCCAGCTACACCAGTTAACATTTCTTCAGATGAAAGCATAGCTTATCTCTCTGCACCTCACAGTTCAGAAACAAATACTGGGAATGTAAACTTGGGTTAGCAGGAAGCCTCAAGTATTTCCACTAATTAAAACCACACACACGTGTGCACACAGAAGGTCTTATTCTGGATGCTTCCTTACAAGTACTCTACTACAGCTGTTCAGTTCAACTCCCGACCCCTCCATTCTTTTCTTTTTTCTTTCCTTTTTTTTTTTTTCTTTTTTTAAAGTTCTCCTTATAAAAGAGACATTTTGTTTAATGAGCATCTTTAAACAAAGAAGTTTCCTTACAAACCTGTGAAAATAACTCATCTTCCTCTCCCCAAACCAGAAATTTATATATACAGGACAAATACTTGTGAAACATCTACACACAGACAGAGAACTGTTAAGGGAAAACATGTAATGGTATTAAGGGGAATAAATGCAACAGTATCATAATACACCTTTTGGCAATTTAAAGTTATTACTACTACGTTGCTTGCAGTTCACAGTCTGAAAATGGCTTTTAGCAGCAGATAACTGTGGGTTTCCATCACACAGACCATAAAATAAAAACAAGTCTTGACTTGTCAAAACAAGTTTCTTCCCCCTTCTCTCTCCCTTAAAAGATCGTAAGTACAGCAGTGGAACATTTGCATAAAAAAATAATTTCCTTCCTATTTTCTTTCAGTGGATTTCACAGCCAATGCAATGAAAAATAGAATGCTAACAGACATTCATTCACAAGCGTATGCGCCCAACCCATTGAGAAGTAAAAATGTGCATATGTGGAAGAAACCACATTAATTGTAAAAGATGCACACGCAATTGTGTCTTCCCATACCCAATACTTGCAAAATCACACAAAGTTTCATCTTTATGTCTTGCAGACAATATAGTGAAACAATATGGCTTGATAATAAAAGCTAATGTTTAGATACAGTCCACTTTGAACAGCTCCAGACTGTCATAATCTAAAGCCACACATTTGATTCTCACTTAGCAACTGTGTGCCCAACTAAGAATACTTAATTTGTATGTAAGTCCCACATAATAGTGGGGTTATTTTGGGTCGAGGTTTTCCTTTGTCTTTGGTTGATGGGGAGTGGGGTAAGAAGTCACGTTACTTTAGAAATTGACATTTTAGGAAAAAAAATAGCATTTAATGGCAATTTATGACAACTTCTGAAACAATTATTTACTTTCTCTTCATTCTGTCTCCAACAAGGAATCTATTCTTGTTTTCAGAAAAGCAGTATTTGCCCACTTATTTTCCCTCTCTCTCTCCACCTTAAAACTATGTGATGTAGCTGAAACAGTATATGCTGGCAGCTCACACTGTCATTTTAGAATACATCAGGGAAAGGGAATGCTAAGTCTATTAACTCTCTTCTGCCATATAAACAAACGCCCCCAACCAAACTTCACCAATGTACCTTCCCCACCCACCTCCCACCAAAAAAATACCAGTTTTGGTTTCGCTCAGATTTAAAACTGTGCTCTTGCTACAATGATTTTAGGTCTATAGATGCAAAAAGGTCTACAGCTTTTTTAATCAGCTCTAAGAAAGCTTTAACAATAGTATGACAAAAGATACTTCCCAGAGAAAGCAGCAACTTCTGGTATGCATGTGTTTATTTAAATTAAAAAAAAAAAATCACATTTAAGTAGAGATGTATCACTATCTATAAATCGCTGACAACTATTGCCATGTGTACTTAAGACCTGTAACTCCATGTAATAAATTTTAGGAGGCATAACCCTTAAGGCACCAGTTCAGGAAAGCAGTTTTATTCAACTGGAGAACTTAAGCTTTTCTGAATCAGGACAACATGGCAGAAAAGTTTATTTAAAAATTTCAATCCGAAGGGCAGTTGTACAGATTGTGTGGAAGATTTTCCACAATTCGTTATTCCCATAAAAAATATTTTGAAGCGGCAAACTATCAGCTGCAGCAAATGGAAAATTAAAACTGCAGAAGAGATGTAAACAGCCCCACACTCCAATACGGACTGAGCTAACAGCATACAGCTTTGATGTTATTGCCTAGGATAATGACTCCTAAGACCAAACAAAAGAACCCCAACATTCAGTCAGAATCAAACTCACTCATTTTAAGTACTGCTGGCTCCAAAATGGTGATACTAGCTTCAAAAATCCCAGCAGAGTTCAAGAAAACTCACTTCTGCTGATGTTTAGGCTAATTCAACATGGTACAACAGAAGTGTAAGACTTCGTGCAAGCACATGGGTAAAAGTGTTAAAATAAATGTCATCTTTTTTAAAGACTAACTAAGCTTAGGTCTACTAAATTTAATCCACTGCTCATTTTTATTATCCTTACTGTTACAACTGTATACATTAACCTCTAATCATGTGATCATTGATAATTACTTGGATTTGTTTCTTTTGTTGGTATAAATAAAGGGCACAGACACTTAACTACATCAGCCTGAAAATCGAACACAAATACATACTTTAACCTTGGTATGACACTCCCTTCTATCAATCACACCACCCACTTTGCCTTGGGAAATCCCACCTCAAACGCACAAGCAGACTAATACCAAGAAATAGGTTGCCTGTACGTTAGTGAGGAGAGCTTGGGGCGGAAAGGAGCTTAGATTGCACTGCTCTCTTTTTGAAGGTTATTTCTATTTTCTACGAAGAAATTGCCTGGGCAAAATGCTGAAGCCATGATGTTTAGGCATATACAATTTTCTGGGCACTATTATAACACAAATAGTGAAAACATGGAAAGTGTCTTCTCTTCAGCTGCAGTTTGAAATATGTATGTATGCATGACCATAAAAACCAGTAATAACCCAGGATAGTATACCTGCAAGTATACTCTACCATTAACGTTATTTTATATTATTTAGCACATTAAAGAATTCCCACCTTGCAGAATATAAAATTTCAAGGAATAAAACACTAATCTCATGCATGGTACACTTTAAATAAACTCTAAGAGAAACAACATATCATTGTGCTAACCATGGCTGTCCAAAAAGCTCATGCATACAGCAGTGAATCCTGAAGAGCCTCGCATTGTTCTGAACTAATACATTCTGTACTACTTTTGTAGCAAGTTCCTTTAATATTCGTTGTACATATCAAACAAATGGAATATATCGACAGAGATACAAAAAAAGTATGAGAGAGACATAAAATGGTTCATTTACAATGCTGCAAATGTAAAAGTTATCTGGAACATCTTAATAAAGCATGAGACCTTTCCAAGTTTAATTTCACTCTTTAGGCAAGTACAGACGTGACATACATTTAAAATTGGACCTTCTTTTACCACTTTTCACAAATCAAGGTACAGTGCAGGTACTCCCTCCACCCCACCCCATAGAAGAATATCAATTATATTATTGTTACGTTAGATGATGTTTTCACCATTTCTTCAGGGGAGTGACTCTTTATTACTTCTTTGATGAACTGTTCAAGTGCAGTGAAATAACCCTGGCACTGCCAAGTGTCATTATGAGTTCCATCAGGAAATATCGCCAATCTCTTAGTCCGAGCTGGGGATAATTCATAAAGTTGCTTCATCATAACTGGTGGAATTAACTGGTCAGACAACCCAGAGATGAAGAGAGAAGGCATTCTGCACTGAGAGATTTTTCTGTAGGACAGAAATTTATTTTTGTAGCACCATAAAGGAAGATATCTCATTGGAAAGAAAGAAAACAAAGTGCTTGCCATGTATGGGATGCTAAGAAAGGTGTTCTCCACCACGATGGCAGAAATCCTATGGGAATTTTCAGAAGCTAAGTGAATAGCTACTGCTCCCCCCAAGGAACGGCCAAAAAGAAAAATTTTTGTTTTATCAAGATCAGACCGAGTCATCACATAGTCTAACACAGCCTCAGAATCTAAGTACAAACCTTCTTCACTTGCTTCTCCTTCACTTTTTCCATACCCTCTATAATCGACAAGAATTAAGTTTACTTTCAGGTTTACGAGCATTAACAAAGCATTTGGCAACCTGTGGCCAATGTTGCCTGCATTCCCATGAAAGTAAATGATGGTTGGAGAATAGGCTGCATTGTCCCCTGTGTATCTCAGCAGAATAAGATTGAGAAGAACTCCATCTTTGGTTTTGATGAAGATATTTTCATGTGGTATACCAGTAGGCATAGGAACGTAAAGGCGTGATGAAGAGGGCTGTTCAGGAAAGTAAAGCAGCACATCCTGGAATTTATATAGTATACCCGCTATTGATACAAATATTAATATAAGTAGTAGAATGCCTCCGTACAAGTGAAAAGTTACTATCAAGGGTAAAAGACAAATACGGCAGAGACTCCAAGACCAGGAAGCCAAAGCTAGTAGCCATCTTTTAAGAAAGTTCCAAAGCATCCATGACTTTTCCATTGTAGAAGTCAGTGATGTTTTACTCCAAGTAAATCCTGTAAAAAAACCACAAACATATACGTATAAATATAGGGGAAAGAAAATGGAAGCTATTTAAGCATTCATACTTGCAGAAGATTAATAGCAAGTCAATACATTAAAGCATAAACATCAAACTTGGTGGCAAACTCCCTTTGAATTTTTGGAAACCATTCAATTCTGTAAACCAAGCAGAACAGCAATCACAAGGAAAAGGCTTTAGAAGTCTTCAAAATCCCATTTACATTATTTCAGCAGGCAAGGTCCATCAGTAGCACAAGAAAAATGGTTGGCTGGGACCATAACTTACGCTTTCCTTCAGTCATCCCTACAGACCAAGAGAACAACCATACAGACTGTATCACCAGTTTGTCAAGGCTTCTCACGTAAGTCATTCTAGAATCCAGAGAACATAAAAAAAATAGCCTCTAGTTCTCAGTTCCTACTGATTAAAGCCAAGAGGAGCATTCAGTAAGCCTGTGCACTTCACTCTGCAACCAGCAGAGGCTCACAATGCATACCAGGTCTGCTATTGTTCAGTAGCTGTGGTTCAGAATCTTGATCAACTGTGATTACAGAGCAACACGTAAACTGGTCAAAAGAAAGAGACTCCTCTATAGTAAGATATCACACCATAGTTACATTTATGGCAGCTGTTTTGCTATATTTGGATTGATTCTGATTTATAATGATAGTTTTCCACTATCAGATCAGTAATCCATGTTAAATCTTTAGCTGAACGAAAGATTGCATCATCATACAACACCACTGAAAAGTCAGCTAACTACATTACTCTCTGATCGATGAAAAGCGCAGCTGCTGAGAAGTCCAAATATACTGCCTGGAAGTGACAACACAAGCTCACTTGTTTAAGAACACTCTTAAGTTATATAGCAGATAACCATTACAGTTTAGACACACTCAAACTTATAGCCTCCTAAAATGATGTAGTGCAGTAAGAAGTGGAATTAACTCCAAAGGAGTCTGACATGCACCAGCCACCTTGGTAGGATCGAGTGATAAAAGGTGACCTCCGCAGTCGCAGCCTTTGCACTCCACAAATATGACAAGCATACAATATGACCAGGAAAAACTGCCGTCTCTAATATATAATTGTCTACGTAAAATAATCAGAAATAAAAATAAAGCTGTTGCATCTTAAGATTCACATATTAACCAAAGGCAATGTAAAATTAAGTTTTTATATCGTGTCTCTACTCCAAATATGTAGAACTGGTGAAATACAAAGTAGTCTAGAGAGCAGTTATCCAACTGTGTTCCCTTATATTATTTATGAGCTTATGTTCAATATCCACATACAAGTACGCACAAATATTATCTATATGAAAATTTAATTCGTTATCCATTTCTCTAGTAAAGAAGTCACAGTAATTAGGAGACACAAAGTAGGCACTTTAATTTGTAAGAGAACTTCCTAATGAAGCTGACAAACATTTCCTGCACTGCATTTCAAGACTCTGAACACTGATAACGACATAGTAAAAATACTCTCCTTACCTATGCTATTAAAAATTTTGCTGATTTTCTTACAAAATCAAAGAGACTCCAAAAATGCTTTCTCAACAAGACATTAAGAAAAGATTAAGAGACCCATCATTAAAAACAACTACTATAAACCAAAGTAGTCATAAAAATCACCTTAAGGTGATTAAGTTTCGCAGATGGCTATCCTATATACACTAAGGACTGCTATTTAAAGACTGATACTCACAGCTGATTTTATAAGCCATGTTAGTTTCATTCCTGCACTGCTTCTATTTTCATTTCAGTAGGATGTTATCATCAAAATGCTATACTACTGAGATACTGCTGCTGTGGTAGTCAGCAGGAAGGGTAAACTATACAGCCACAAACATTTCACACTCACCTACATATTTAAGTAAAGCTGACTACTCTGCACTAATGAACATCTACATGACTATTAAAGTTTCCTTCCCAGCTATGTGAAAATTCTAGTTCCGTCCATTTCCAGGCTGGAATCAGACCATGTCTTTTACTTCACATCTTACTGCAAGATTTGTTAGCGAGAGAACGAAGATACAAACTTCTCCTAGGTCCTTCCCCGCCTCCTTCCAATACCAACTGAGAGATCACTAGAAAGGAAAATGATGGTTTCTCAAACAAGCACACACACATAGGAGAGACTCTAAGCTAAGTCAACACAAGCTCAGTCTCAATAAAGCTACAAACCATGCTTTCTATGGAGTCCAAAGTAGCAGGCCTTCCAAGCATTATCTTGTTTGACCTGAACAGTAGATGATAGAAGCAGAACCAAATTTCCACTTAAAGGACATAAATAAAAAGAATAAGCTAATATAATAATTTTCAGTGAGTGATAAGGTGTTTTTTAACACTTTTTGAAGTGTATGAGATTTGAGACTGCTCAGCATACTGCAAGACCACACCAAAAAAAACAAAAAAAAAGTCTCTTTTTGGTCTTCACTTCCCATTACCGTTGTGCTTGATAGGAAGTTACAAACCTTTCAAACAGTTTACAATATAGCATCTTATGACACAAAAACTCTGTGTTGAATTATGAAGAGTAAATGTTGTGATTCTCCCATGTCTCTAACTTTTGTGACTAACAGGATGCCAGAATACCCAGGGAAAGGCAAGAATAGGGAAGGAAAGGGAGAACAACATATTTAGACTTTGATGTCTGAGCCGGTCAACCTGAGAAAGAGAGTGGACCCGCCACTTGGACAAGCCCATTTCTCTTTCTAGAGAAGACTACTTCTGTTCCTAGACTACAAGAACCATTTATGGACTTGCTCCATAACTGCCTGACGTCCCAGGTAAGGCAAGAAGCATGCACCCCTTTATATCTTTTAAAAGAGAACTTTTTAATCAATTTCTGTCACCTGCAAATAAGACTAGTTAATTATTTTTTTTAATAGCTGTTTAACAGGATTATCTCAGTTATATTGCCTTCTACTGTTAGAAGCATCATAGCTCTACAGAGAGGTGGCATGAAACATCATCCATGTATTACAGATGGAGACACTGGAACCAAGGGAAATCCGCAAGTTGGCCAGTGGAAGGTCTTCTGTTTCCGTCAAGGAAATAAGGTTTCTCTACAGATTTTCTTTTCAAATCTCCTGGATAAAACGTTAACCCCTTGGAAATCATTCTTATTTCACTAAAAAACCCTCGGTTCTTTGAAGAAACATTATATTGCAGCACTATATTTAAAGTAATTCTCATAACTTCGCCAATGACAAGGTTTTCCTATAACAAGGACTCACATCCCATTTTACAGCATACACAGCAACAGTATTTTATAACTGCTGATTATTTAAACTAAGAGACTATGAAAACAAGCATAAGGGAGATTTTTTGTTCTTTAAACTTGTTATGGAAGTCAATGGCTGTGACAAGTATACAGAATCAAGAACAGACCCATACAGTTTTATCTGGTAGATGTTTTCCTATGTAACTCTTATATTAATGGAAATTCCTACATAAGCTGTTCTTGTTCTTAGCTACTCTTGCTACTAGAAAATATTTCCTAATACTTAACAGAAAGGGAGACTGAGTAACTTAAGTTCTTTACTTATAGTTCTGTTTATTAACCTCCAAATATGTAACCTACCTTCAGTTTCTCCAGACTATTAACTCAGTTCCTCTGCTTTCTCCTCACAGATGATGTTTTCTTAGTCACAGATATGATCAGAGGTCTTTTCTCAAGCATCTATATGCTTCTTATTTCCTTCTGTCCCTCTGATAACACTGCATTAGAAAGGCTAACCTTTGTGAATACCCGTGGGTCCTACAAGTTTGTTTGTTTGGTTTTTTTTCTGATGATGCTAGTAAAGTTAGGAGACAAGGAGAAGACAACACTGAAATACAAAGTTCTATCATGGAAACCATTAACACAGAAGAACAGCACTGAGGCTCAATTCAGCTGTGCCTTTGGCTTAAAGGCCATTACAAATCAGTTCAGCTTACACAGCCACAGAATTGTATTGCCTCTCAAAACAGAAATAAAATTTGGAAGAGATGAGTTTCAATTTTATGCCACAGGGATATACACATATGTAGATACACACACACACATCTGTACCTGTACATCTCCACTGCTGAATCCACGGTCCAGGAACTATTGCAGACCTCTATGTCCTATCAGATGAGCTACTAATACCATAATTAAGTAACTACTGAAAATATAAATCACTCACAACAATAACAATTCTGGGGAAAAAATAAAGTCTTTATGATCAAGACATTTTAAGAATATTCTGCTGTGCCCAAATGCTATTCTTAAATGGTTAATGTCATTATCAACTGAAGATCATAAAAACTCAAGTGCATACTTAGAAGTACTTGGGAAAAATTTTTCATTCACTTTGAACAGCAATTGAAATTACTCTTATATTTGCCACAAATTCTGTTGTATTTTTTGTCTTTGTTTACATTTTTCATATTAAAAAGTGCTATTTTCACATACTAATCACATTATAAAACATTTACCTTTGGATGTGATGGTTTCCCAGGCTTCATCTCTGCCTGAAAGACAATTCCATTTATGAACTTTGAGTAAAATTGCTTTTGAATTACACACATAATTATTGTTTGTCTTCAGTTATTTGAAAGAGAATTAAGACGTGCTAACAGCCAACACCCCGTAGAAGTTACATCTGCTTTACTGATGAAATGGTGCATATCATGTTCATGCTCCTCCTATCAAGCTTAGCTCTTGTTTGAAACATCTGACAAACCTAAAGACGTCTTATAATGAAGTTTACAAGAATCACGTCGAAATGTCCAATGTTTTATACATACAACACACAGTATAATACATAGTGCATAATAACAAAGTTATGATAGATTTACATTGCCTCCTTAAAGCTAACTTTTAGTGTTTGAGTAGCCTTAAAGTTAGTGCTAAGAAGAGCATTCAGGTGTTAAGCGGCTGCCTTCTCATTAAAGATCTTTAAAAAAAAAAGTTAGTTTAACACTCACTGCAATCCTTCAGATTGGTTTCAAAAAAAACAAACAAAATGAGGTATTTCTTAAGAACACAGAAAAATATCTGAAGACACCTGTTTCTTTTTACTGCACTTCCCCTACACTCCACCTCCTCCAGACACAGACAAGATTTACATTTACTCGTATTTATTTAGAAGACTTCTCTAAGTAGAAATATTAAGTCCTCAACTGTAAAAAAATTAGTTTCAGAGGGAGAACTACTCTGGAAGAAAACCTACAAGTTTATTAAGGACAGTAAAAATACACTTTCTTTGTACTAAAATCTTACAGAGAGACTCTCATTACAAAAAAAGTTAACACAGAAAAGTCGCTACTCCTAGCCAAGCAAAAAGTAGAGTAAGAACAACTATGTGTCAGACATTTAAGGGCTCTGGCTGTTAAAATCAGCGAACCACCTCTCCTACTTGTTTCAAACGGCAAGCTTCCACAGCTCTGCATCAAGTGGTACATATTCATAACCGAAAGGGTTTTCCCCTTAACTCTTATTATACTTCCCCTCCCAACTGACCAATCTTAACGAACCTTACAAGCCTATCTTGAATTATGACAGTACTGTGTAAAAAACTCAAAACAACAAACCAAGGATGGTTATCATATTGGAGCCTTAACTTCCTAGTTAGCATGGGCTCCTAGAACATATTACTTTCCAAGCATGTTAAAATATTTCCTTTTTTACCTAAAATAAACATCCTGCTCAGCCTTTTCAATCTACTAACTTGGCACATTAAGCAACACTAAAGAAGTGTGGCCAGCAGGTCGAGGGAGGTGATTCTGCCCCTTTACTCCACTCTTGTGAGACCCCACCTGGAGTATTGTGTTCAGCTCTGGGGTCCCCCACATAAGGACATGGAGCTGTTGAAGCGAGTCCAGAGGATGGCCACGAAGATGATCAGAGGGCTGGAGCACCTCTCCTATGAAGACAGGCTGAGAGAGTTGGGGCTCTTCAGCCTGGAGAACAGAAGGCTCTGGGGAGACCTTCTAGCAACCTTCCAGTATCTGAAGGGGGCCTACAGGAAAGCGGGAGAGGGACTTTTCACAAGGGCAAGTAGTGACAGGATGAGGGGGAATGGTTTTAAACTGAAAGAGGGTAGATTTAGATTAGATATTAGGAAGAAATTCTTGACTGTGAGGGTAGTGAGACACTGGAACAGGTTGCCCAGAGAAGTTGTGGATGCCCCCTCCCTGGCAGTGTTTAAGGCCAGATTGGATGGGGCTTTGAGCAACCTGGTCTAGTGGAAAGGTGTCCCTGCCTGTGGCAGGGGGGTTGGCACTAGATGATCTTTAAGGTCCCTTCCAACCCAAACCATTCTATGATTCTGTGAAAGTTATCATCATCTGCCCCATCTCCTACAAGCATCCCCCTTTGCAGGCATTGTTCCAAATGGCACCACAGACAAACGAAATACCAGCGCAGGACCTTGCTGCCAACACGCACGCGCTCTCCCAGGGCTCCGCACGGAGGCACCTGAATGAACTTTTAACGGCGCCGCCAGCGCCAGCGCAGCAGCCCCTCGTGAGAGACGTCCCGAAAGGCGGGCACCGGAGCCACCCACGCCCAGGGCACAGCACCCCGCCTGCCACCCGCTGCGCCCAAGGCAAGAGACGCGTTTATCACCGCGACACGCCAAACGCCAAACCAATACAAGCCTGCCAGCCGCCCCCCGCCACCCGGCTCCCCCGCACAGCTTTCGGCCCCGCAGGCGCCACACGGCTCCCGCCCACCCCGTCCCGGCCTTGTGAGGACGGGACCGGGATCGGCCCCGCCACCCCCTCCCCGCGGGGCAGGACCGGCCCGGGGCCAAGCGAGACCCACCCGCCGCATCCTCCCGCGGCGGCCGCCGCCGGCGGTGCCTCAGGCCAGCGCAGATCCCGACGCGCAACTTCACCCCCGGCTCCTTCCGAGACGGGAAGTGCGGCCCGCCGCGCCTTCCGCTTCCGGGCCATGGCCCCGCCGCTCTCCTTTTTTCTCCCCGCCTTCTGCCGCGCCGGGCTCCACCAGCGCTTCCCCGCCGCGGCGGTAACTGCGCAGGCGCCGCCCGCGACAGCCGGGGCCTCCCCCGCGGCTGGAGCCGCTGCGCCCGGGGGAGGAGCGCCCCGGTGACGCCGCAGCCCACAGTCCTTCCCTTCCGGGGCGGAGGGCGGCCGGTGCGCCTCGGGCTCCGCGGGTACCCCGAGTTCCGCGTAAGTCTCTTCTGGGGACGGCGTTCCTGAATCGTCCCGTCTGTCTCCCCGCTAGTCCGCTCTGGGGAGGGGGCGGCCGGTGCGGAGCGGCAGGTGCCCCCTGGGTGGTGTCTGTTCCCCCCGCCTAGTGGCCATGTCAACGCTCTGGGGGGTGGGGGGAGAATGCGGTGCCCGCCCGCGGGAAGAGCACCGGGAGCGCCCCGGCCGCGGCCCGCCCGGCCGCTGTGTCCCCACCGAGAGCGGCACCCGGCCTCGTAGGACCCCGCTCCCTCAGCGTCGTCTCCGCAGCCGCCGGGGAGCTTCCGGGCGGCAGGAGCCGGGAGAGGAGCGGGCCGAGGGTGGGGTGGCGTCGGGGACGGGACGTGCTCCGGGGGAGAGTGGCGGGAGAAATCTGTCACCGAGCAGTGACAGCTCCTGCCTGGGCAGCAGCGGGAGGCGTGGGCGCTGCCTTCTCCTGTCTTCTGGTGCCTTGTGTTGGGGTGTCGCAGCCTGGCTGCTGAGTTTCACCCATAACTGCGGACGGTGGTACCAGCTGGTGACCCATAAGTAAAGATAACAGTTAAATCCTAATTAGAAAAATGAAAAAATCAGTAAGGTTTTTTTTTTTCAAAAGAGATTTTTTTTTTTCAAAACAGAATAACGTGCTGGCATTTTCTTTTCTATAAATATATACTTTTTTTCTTCTTAGTGAAAAACTGACTCTGATGGCTTCCACGCCTGCTTCGCAACCTCCTCCCAAAAAAACAGTGGCCTCTCACGTGCCTTTTGCAGATCTGTGTTCTACTCTGGAGCGAATACAGACGTGTAAATCTCGTCCGGAGAAAACCAAGTATTTCAAGGATTTCCTGGATTCCTGGAGAAAATTCCATGATGCTCTTCATCAAAAAGAGAAAGATGTCGCAGATTCTTTTTATCCAGCTATGCGACTTATTCTTCCCCAGTTGGAAAGAGAAAGGATGGCGTATGGAATTAAAGAAACTATGCTTGCAAAGCTGTATATTGAACTGCTTAATTTACCGAAAGATGGAAAAGATGCTGCAAAGCTTTTAAATTACAGAACACCTACTGGCTCACGTGGAGATGCTGGAGATTTTGCAATGATCGCGTACTTTGTGTTAAAACCTAGGAGCCCAAAACAAGGCAGACTGACAATAGAACAAGTCAATGAACACTTAGATGCGATAGCTAATAATAACGCTGCTAAAAACAAGGGTCTGTTAAAGAAAAGTCTTCTTCAGTTAATTACCCAGAGCACAGCACTGGAACAAAAATGGCTCATCCGGATGATCATAAAGGATCTCAAGCTTGGTGTTAGTCAACAAACTATATTTTCCACTTTTCATCCTGATGCTCTTGAATTACACAACGTCACAACTGATCTGGAAAAAGTTTGCAGACAACTGCATGATCCCTCTGTCTCACTTAGTGATGTTTCTATCATGTTGTTTTCTGCCTTTAAGCCAATGCTTGCTGCTATTGCTGATGTCCAGCAAATTGAGAAGCAAATGAATAACCAGGTATTCTACATAGAAACTAAGCTGGATGGTGAACGTATGCAGATGCACAAAGATGGAGATGTGTATAAGTATTTTTCCCGGAATGGGTTTGACTATACTCAGCAGTTCGGTGCTTCCCCCCTTGATGGTTCATTAACGCCATTTATTCATAATGTATTTAAGAGCAATATACAAAATTGCATTCTCGATGGTGAAATGATGGCTTACAATCCTGAGACGCAAACCTTTATGCAAAAAGGAAACAAATTTGACATAAAAAGAATGGTGGAGGACTCCGATCTGCAGACATGCTTCTGTGTGTTTGATGTGTTGATGGTTAACGATCAGAAGTTGGGTCACGAAGTACTAAGCAAAAGATGTGAAATCTTAAGTAGCGTATTTACCCCAGTACCGGGCAGGATACATATTGTACATAAAAAAAGTGCCAGAACGAGAAAAGAAGTAATTGATGCTTTAAATGAAGCAATAGATAACAGAGAGGAAGGGATTATGGTGAAAGATCCCATGTCCACCTACAAGCCTGACAAACGTGGGGAAGGCTGGTTAAAAATCAAGCCAGAATACGTCAACGGGCTGATGGATGAACTAGACCTTTTAATTGTTGGTGGTTACTGGGGAAAGGGCTCACGTGGTGGAATGATGTCTCATTTTCTGTGCGCTATTGCAGAGACACCGCCTCCAAATGAAAAACCTACCGTTTTCCACTCCATTTGTCGTGTTGGCTCTGGCTATACTATGAAGGAATTGTATGATTTAGGTTTGAAACTGGCTAAGCACTGGAAGCCCTACCGTAGGAAGGACCCTCCCTGTAACATTTTGTGTGGAGCTGAAAAACCTGAAATGTACATTGAACCTTGCAACTCTGTCATAGTTCAGATCAAGGCAGCCGAGATTGTTAACAGTGACATGTATAAGACTGACTGTACTTTGAGATTCCCCCGAATTGAGAAGATAAGAGAGGACAAAGAATGGTACGAGTGCATGACTTCAGACATGCTAAAAGATCTCAGAAGCAAAGCAGAAGGGAAGCTGGCATCTAAGCACCTTCATATAGATGAGTATGATGAGCCACAAGAGAAAAAAAGGAAAACTGTATCAAAGGTGAAGAAGATAATTGGAATAGCTGAGCAATTTAAAGCTCCTGATCTTTCTAATGTAAGCAAGGTTTCAAATGTATTTGAAGATGTTGAGTTTTGTGTTATGACAGGAACGGGAAAATACTCAAAGTCTGAACTGGAAAGCAGAATAGCCGAATGTGGTGGCAGCGTGGTACAGAACCCAGGGCCAGAGACTTACTGTGTCATTGTAGGAGCTGAGAACATCAGAGTGAAAAACATCATCGCTTCCAACAAATATGATGTGGTGAGGGCAGAGTGGCTCCTTCAGTGTTTTCAAACCAAAACGCTGGTGCCTTGGCAGCCAGCCTTTATGATTCACATGTCTCCTGACACAAAAGCACATTTTGCTCGGGAGTATGATTGTTATGGAGACAGCTACACAGCAGACACAGATGTTGCACAACTCAAGGAAGTGTTCTCAAGAATGAAAAACAGTAAGGTGATGCCTTTGGACATGATTGCAAAGTTGGAAGAACGTTATTCATGGAACAGCTGTCAGCTCAGTGTATTCAGAGGAAACACTATTTATGTGGACTGTTACGCTGTTGTTAATGAGCCCAGAACCAAAATCCATGGAACAACACTATCAATTAGAGCTCTGGAGCTCCGTTTTTATGGTGCAAAAGTAGTTTCTCACCTTGAAGAGGGCATCTCCCATGTTGTTGTAGGAGAAGATCATTCCCGGGTAAAAGAGGTGAAAGCACTCAGGAGAACATTTGAGAAAAAATTTAAAATCGTATCTGAGCTGTGGGTAACAGAATCAGTGAAGGAAGGAATCCCAAAGAATGAAAATCAGTACTTAATGTAAAGTAGTTTTTAAGCTTGGAGTGAAAGCATTCTTGTTGGCATGATTGGGCTTGGATATTATGAGATTGCCTTAAATTTTTTGTGTGTTTTCAGGTCTATTTAAAGCTGGCTCTGGCTAAAGAATAACACTGTATTGTTGAGATTAGAGGAAGGCTTTTAATTACACTGTTGCGGAAGCAAGAGGATGCTAAGCTATGTTGGACGAGAAGAAAACCGCCACCAGATAAATAATGTAAGCCTTTTACTTCACAAACAGGTCTTAAGAGAGATCTAATATTTTATGTAAGAGAAGTCCTAGCTGTTAATAGTGCTTGCCTCTATTGTTCAAAATAGAGACAATAATTTACTATTTTATGGAGATTCTACTATTTAACATTGTTTATGAATTTACAATCACATATATGTTTTTGTAGAATTGTTTTGTGTATATTCCATATGCTACAGAATTCAGTAATTTATAAACCTTGTCTGTATTATTTTAATTTGTTTACATTGTTTTTAGCAGAGCCCCAGACACCCTCAGTAGCACTTTAGTTTTAGGATATTGCATTGATCCCATGTTTCTTTTTATAAATAACCAATGTAAAATAAACCCTAAACTTCTGATTGAGGTGCTAATAAATTAATAATGACCTATAGATCTGTAAAATGCAAATCAATTACTTAAAAACTGTAATGACCTCCTGTGCTCATTACAGTTAAACTGTGAAGTGTGTCAGAGCTAGGCTTTTACACTTAACTATCAGTTTTATCTTTCAAAAAATATTTCATAAGCTATTTTAGTAATGTAAGATTAATTTCCAAATATCCAGTTCATTGTATATTTTTTTTTCAATTACTAAATAAAATATATTTTTCAAGTCTGCCTAGTATTTTTTTATTATCAAGAGATAACTCTTGAAAAAACACGAAATTTAGTTTCTGATTTTACTCTGTTAGATAATTTATGCATTAACTTTGAGGGGAGAAAGGTTCAAGCCTCAGTTCTTGTTATGTCAATACTGGTATCGAACAGAACCGCTGTTGGGCTGATCGCACAGAATCAGTTTTTGGACCTATTTCTTCCGTGCTTTGTGTGGTTGCGTTCATATAAAAATTACTGTAAAAAGAATTAGGGAATGTTATATGAAAGGCTAGTTGGAAGGAAGTTTATTTTTATCTCTTAGTGTAAGCATTAGGAGCTCCCTTATAATTTGAAATATACTAAATAGATAAAAGATGATAACTTTTCTTAAGCCACCATATAAATTGTTAAAAAGCAGAATATTTTTTGTCTACATAAAATAGTATATACTGAAAAACAGTGCATTATTTTCTTCTAATAATTCAAGTAGAATATGGGTATATGTGAAATATAATACTTCAGTTTTAACTTATTTGGCTTCTTCTGTGTAATTATCATATATTCTGATTTATAAATAGAAAATTAACAAAGCATTTGTCTTCATACCCACACAGATTTCTCTTAAATGGGTGTTAGTAAAATATGTATTTTAGGTGATCCTAGTTAGGAAATTAAAGAGGAAAACCAGCAAATAGGAGTTACAGATGACTCTTGAGACATTGTCAAAAATCTCACTTTGAGTTCTAAATGCTGTTAACAGAGATGCATTTAAAAAATGTTAGTTCCATGTTGTCCTTTTGTTCTCTCAAAGCAATGCAAGGCTGGGGAATCTAGAACTAGTAACTTACCAGCAAAATTGTTGTTCTTTTTACTGACTCCTCAGTACACAGTGTACTGAAGGTTTATTTTTATTTAAACCGAAGGTTTGCTTTTTCACAAATAAAAAAACCCAAAACCTTGCAGATGCAGTATGCTGTTCTAGCTTGTTTTGTATTTTGTCTCAGTTCTATTTAGAACTAGAAATTAATTGATGATCATGCATATTTGTATGTAGCATGATAATTAGCATGCTGGATAATGTCAAGCAATTTAGATGGCATGTATTTCTTCTTTTGGTTACTGTTTTGTAAATTTACTTTAAAATGTTGAATAAGAAATGCTGTACTTAATCTGTTAGCATAAAAAGAGCATCTTGCTACTACACTGTGAAAATACAGGTATTGCAAGTCAGGTTTTCTTCTGAGATGTTTCTTTTACATGGCGACTTAGGTGGATGGACTGCATGGATCTGTGGATGAAACTGGACCCAGCTGTTATTAAAGCATGTATCTAGAATGTAAAGCAGGGGACAGGAGAATCTGTGGAGCCTCTAAGCAAAGGCATTCTCATGAAAGAACAGTAATGACAGGAAAATAGGAGAAGTATACTGGTGAATGATGGTCTGATTTCTTGGCTGGTTACAAAGGCAGTTCTGCACAGGCAATAGACTTCACAGTCCCTGGGAGAAAGTTCCACTGTTCACTTTGTTTATTAAACAATTTAATAAAATAGGTGCACATCTAACTTTTTTCTACTCTGAAAGGGATATACTCAAACTGATGCCGTGCAATTTTGGAAAAAAAAAAAAAGCCTGTAGGCAGTTTGCACAAAGTATGACGAATCTTGCAAGGAGCAATTTTTTTTTTTATTTCTTCATATGATTCCTCTGACTTGTCAGTGGGAACACAGGATGTATTGACCATACAGAGCTGGTGAAATCTCAGATGTTCTCATACGTTAAAATACACACCTCAGTTTCACAACTGACAATGTAAAATGAAAGACTATGATTGCTAATATTGTAGACATTTATGCCAGGTATAAAGCAAGTGCCAAGTGCTGTTATTGCTCTTTTATACCCTTTTCATATGCTGATGGATGAAAATATGGCAATAGAGGATGACTTCCACCTCACACGTATTGCCTCTGCTATCGTTTTATGAGAACGTAAGAAGCCAAAATCAGAAGTAGCTGACATTCAGAAGGCATTGGAATATGGTATTGCCAAGGGCTACTTATTCCTAGGATATGTCACTGAATTCTAATTCCACTTGAAATGCGCCTGCCTTCTTAAGGAAACCACTAGTATATGAATAAGCTGAAACCTAAACATATGAAGAAAAATTATTCACTGAGGTTAGGAGGGTAAGGTTGCTTTCTAGAAACTGAGTAGTTTGTGCACCAGTGGGAGAGCAAGAAAGCCTTGACTAGTTGTTAGGTGTTTGCACATCAGCACAACTAATCAGCTCTTGCTTTATTTCACATTTCCTCTGCTTGTGCCTGTAGACTGAAAATAACTAATTGACATGCTTGCAATTTTAAGGGGCTTGAAAAGATCTTATTCTTGCATCTGCAGATAGGATTTAAAATAGGGAGTCTTGCAAAACATCATACTATTAACTGTTTAATTATCCTTTGAAGACCTGAAAGCTAGTAATACTGAAAGTAACTGTGCATATACAGCAGATTGCAACCTGCTGAGTCTGTGTTGGAAGATGTATTATCCTAGCAATTTCACATTTAAAATATTGTAACTAGTAACACTGGGGAAGCTCAATTGCGTGGATGAAAAGAAGCTTCCCTCTCTTTTTGCTATGACTTAGCTGTAGCAGTATTGTAGCTCTGGGTCTCTTTATATGACTCTATTTTAAGTGTAGTGAATAGCAGAACCAAATTCCTTCATTTACCTCCTGCTTTTAGAAAAGTTGCTGGAGAACGAAAAGGCAGGAAGCTGCAGTGAGTCAACATGAGACACTATCTTCATATAAACTGGTCTTTATACATACTGCATGAAATGATCACTAACTAGTTAAATGAATAATTAGGCAGGAGCCTATAAATAGTGTTTTGCATAAAATAAGATGAAAAATCATTATTATTTAAACAGTTAACGAAAACCATCCCCTCTTAGTTAATTTGCATTTTCTTTGTTTTTGAAGAACAAGGATGATTCACATATTTAAACTGTCTAGCTAAATTATATCGTCAATTTATTTTGATATTTGGCATACGCCAACAACGATAACTTCCAAGGGAAACTGTTTCAACCATACACTTGAGTAGGATTTCTAGTGTATGAGAACTTCATAGATGGGAAGGAGCTGCCAGAGCCCTCAGTGCATCTGCCTTCTTCTGGGTATGACTGCCTGTGCTCAAGGCCAGCTTTTTGGTGGTGTAGCTGTGCTACCTTGCTCTGACAGCTGTGAAAATTGCTGTGTGCAAAAAGAGTTGAGACAAACCTTGCTAGGGACCTCCTTTGATCAGCTTGGAAGCTGTGTTTGAGTTCAGGCCCGTGGTCTTAGTCCACACCATAGCTATCTTACAGCTGTTCTTGGCCATGTACGTAGCTGTTCCCAATCCTCACCCACTGACTTGGCTTCCTAGCTTGACATTGGAGCTACTTCATCACTATGGGCTTACCTAGCCATCACTAGCTGACCAAGTTTACCATCACCGGGCTTCCTTTGCTTATCTTCTTGGGTGGGACTTGTATGGGGGGGCACTCTGCCATTTGTTGGTGAAGACACTGCCTCGTGCCCGCCTTGCTGTCCCCTTGGCTCTTAGCATGCATCCCCTTGCAAAGCAGCCTGTTTGCATCTGTTGATACTATGGGGAATTGAACAAAGGAAACCTGGCTTCCTTGCCTCTCTGATTTATGGGAATCCTCACCCCTCACAGAACCCCCTTTCCTTGTCCCCTCTGATATTCATCTGATATTTAGTTTGGATGTGAACTTCTTTCCAGGACTGAATTCAAAAATTGTGAAAATCTTATAAATTTTTACCATAGTACGTCTGTTTGGTGAAACACTTAAAAACTGTGTGGTCCCTGTTGCACAATTTCCAGTTACTCTTCCTTGAAATAGTACATCTGTATGCTTTGAAAGAGTCTGCATGAATATCTTTGAAAGAAGAAGATCCATTTATTCAGGTGAAGAGAAATCAGTCAAAATCTCTGTCAGCTATGGTAAAAGACAGGTAAAGTGTATTACTCTGTTTATGGTGCCCTGATTTAATGATCTGTTGACATATTTTAAAAAGCTCTTTAGTTTGCCAGTGAGTTGACACACTGTTTTTTGTAATATTCAGGTTCAGTCTTTCTGTTAAAAAACCCCCATTTGTTCAATCTTTTCAATCCATATAAAATTTCAGTTTGAATTGTTTCAAAAGAAAGTCTTGGAAGCTGTAAGTTATAAAATTTCTTGCAAAGGAGAAAAAAGTGTTCGTTTGAAGGTGACTAGGGAAATGCCTTTTAACATAGTCAGTTCAACCAAGCATAAAGCATCTCCAGCTGGTGACAGCTGTTGTACCACAAAACAGTAGATGGGCCTATAAAATTTTATTGTACTACTTTTTGTTATGAGCGGATAGGAATGAGGGAACAGTTTATATGTTTGAGTTATTAGACAAACATAACGGTGAAGGTGGAGCTTGTACATGTAATTAAAATGTTTCTCCATGTTATTTTCTAGAAGTAAGGAAATCAAAAGGCATCTGTCTTGAAATTATTTTCTTTTAGATAAAATATATCTAGCATTTTATTGGGATATTTTCAACAGATGCAGCTTTTCCTTTCTTTGTAATTTTGGGGAAGATTATTTTGAAAGAACATATAAGAGAGAATTTCAAGTTTAAACTGCAAGCATTAACGTTCTTCATTTTTTTTTGCAAAGAATGCAGAAAGATGTAGAATGCCTAAGCATGTGTTTGTATTTAAAAACTGATATAACAAGAATATTTCAACACGTATATTTGTCGCTATGTTAGTGACAAAATATATTTAAATTCATTTTTCTGTTAATGCTTCAGATAGAGGAACTATGTAAAACTGTGAAACCAGAGTTCATTTTTCTCCTGTGTCATGTATCATACACATAGTAAAATCAGTTTTCAGGACTTTCAAATCTCAAGAGGAAGTTACCAGAAATAAGATAGCAGGGAAAAAAGATGGGTTGTTACGCACAGAACAAGTGTGTATGGTGTGAGGGGTTGTGTATTCCACACTCTTGTCCTCAGTCTTTCCCAGAATAGAACCAATATACATTGTCTGGTTCTGTGTGGAGTTGTACCAGTCAGTTAGAAAAGGTTAACTATGATATTACTGTTACTTTTTGTAATGTTCAAATTAGCCTTTTGGGATAGATTCAGATACAAGGTTTTTTTTTTCATAGAAGCACTTGTGGTTCTGATTTAATTTCTTTTAATTTGTCTAGCGTTATGTGGTTTTTTTGTAGTATAAGACTAGCTTGGTGGACAAGGGTGATGGACAAGCACTAGATTTTGTTTTTCTCAATTTTAGTGAGGCTTTTGCCACTGTCTTCTGTAATATTCTCATAGACAGCTGATGAAGTATGGGCTAGATAAATGGACAGGGAGGTGGACTGCAAACTGGTTGAACTGCCAGGCTTGAAGAGTTGTCATCAGCAGCCCAGGTACAGGGTAAGAGGAATGCGCACAAAATGAAATAGGGGAAATTTTGTTTAAAGCTAGGAAAACAATTCCTTAAACTGTGATGGTGGTCAAACACAGGAACAGGTTGCCCAGAGAGGCTGTGGAGTCTCCATCCTTGGAGACATTCAAAACCCAACTGGATACAGTCCTGAGTAACCTGCTCTATCTGTCCCTTCAAGAGCAGAGCAGTTGGACTACATGATCTCCAGAGGTGCCATCCAGCCTTGATTATTCTGTGATTCTGTGAGTCAGGTCTGACCTGAAGTTCCCAGTCTAATTTCTGGTGTCTTGTGAATGGGCAAGCTGTCACATGGTGACATGTTATACATTGCAAACTTAATGGATTTTTTTTTTTCATTTGCAGTACAACATTAGTATAGCTAACTCTTTTCAGTGTGATTCTGACAGCTACACATTAAGCTGGAGGAAAACCATAGAATTTATGTAATCCTGTACTGTAAAATTGATAATAAGCTAATGAGTCCACAGCCCAAAAAAACACACCACCCTCCAAAAAAACCCCACCAAAACCAAAACATAAAATTTTATTTCTGAATGCCAGAAATTGAGTTATACTGCACATGAACACCAAGGTTGTTCAAAATCTCATGATCGGTGGAAAGAACTCTCTAAGCAACGTGTATAAATGTTTAAATAGCCATATCTGAGAGAACAGAAGAGCTTGCTTTCGATTTGAGGTGAAACATAGCTGTATCAGTTTTGAAAGTGAAAACAGGTTCCAGTAACTTAACCACTTTCACCTGATTGCCCACAGCCTTGGTCCAGGGGTGCTGAAATAACAGCTTGTTTCTTGCGGTGGTAGACTTTACAAACATAAGCACTACTCCAAACCACAGTTCAAGTCCCTGCAGGCAGGCGGGGATCAAAGGAAGGAGTCCAATTTCCTCATGTTCTTGCACGTGGCAGCTTCCTCCTGCATCTGATTCGCTCCAACCCGCCTCTGCTCAGCAGGCACTGCTACAGCAGCAACCAGAGGCGACATGTTCTTTCAAATCCATGTTTTCAGCCTCCGCATCTTACACCTACTGTTAATGAGCTAACGGTCTGGTTAAAGGCAGGTGGATAAACGGGTCACGTGTGCGTGCCTGTGCATAGATACGTGTGTTCAAGCAGAAGACAGCAATAGATGTGTAACAGCTAGTCTCAGGTTAGGTTTTGTGGCTGCTTTTTTCCTCCCTGTTCTCCCCCAGCTTCTCCCCAGCCTTAGCCTCTTTTGGCTAGTGTATTGTAGCTTTTAAATATCAGACCTGTGTGCTGCCAAAGCAGAATGATTTTATTCATCCAGTTTAAAGCTAGTTTGCATTCCTCTGTGTTATGCTTCAGTCTATCCTGTAAACATGCTCACATATGTTTATACCATGCATAGTTAAATATGTCTTGGATTTATTTTTATGTTATTTTAATTAAAATCTCTGAGTGCTATTGGGATAATAAAAAATTAAAAGATTATCCAAGGCAAAAATAAATATGAATATGACAGGTGTCACATTGTTCGGGTCTGTGAACATGGTTGTATGAACAAGACAGAAATAAATAGGATAGCCAGTTTTGTTCGTTCCATCTAGCTGTAACTGAAATGCAGCAGGTGCTGTGAGCAGGCTGCCTGACACGGTGTTATAACAGCAACCAGGGCAGAGCAGTGGGATCACATGCTATAATGACATTAACAAAATTAATAAATAAAAGACATTTAAGAGAAAGAAAAACATAATTTTACTCCTTTTTTTTTCCTCTGACTTGTGTGGTAACTCTAGAAGCCTTTTTTTTCTGTATTGATATATCTAAATTCTTATGCTTGATGAAGAGTTTTATAAACACACCAACTGCTGGATACAGATCTCATACAGATTCCTGTCAGACACTCAGTAAATGGCATCTGATGTGTGGTACAGGTGATAGTCAAAAATTTAAGACTAAAATATTTAACTTTTTTTTAGTGACGGGGGGATATAAAGGGACATCTTCCCACTAGGAAGAGACCTGACTCTTAACAAATAATGGGACAGGAAAAATATTCTGCTGTGCATGTTTTGGATAACCTGCCTTCCTGACTTGTATTTTTGTCAGACACAGCAAATTGAACCTTTCTGAAATCATGCTTGCATTTTCTCTCATAGTTGTGGAGTAACTACAGGGGGCAACTTATTGAAACTAATTAATTATTGGAGGCACACTTGTTGAGAGAAAATGAGTAAAGTTGCATCTGTATCCTACAGAACTAAGAAAGTGTCTAGGGTGGGATGTGGTCAGCGTGTAAGGAGTCTGCCCTGTGATGGTTCCCCAGGCAACCTGGCCTGCATTCTCAGATGTTCAGCAGCAAGGGAGCTTGGTGTGCTAACTCTGAGAGAAGGGAGGGTGGAGCAGTGTGGAGATAACCGTGGCCAGGCTCTGTGCTAACAAGGCAGGTACGGGAACTCCGTGGTACCTTGTAGCCAATAAATAACATAGCTACTGTCAAATAAGCGATAATACCCTGTTCCACCCAGAATGCTGGTCACTGAGCCAGCGATTGTGGTGAAATCGTGTCCTGTGGATGAACTTTGCTCATTATAATCTCATTATAATACAAAAACACATCTCCATCCCAAAAGCTACCCGCCTCCCTCTGCCGCATGCTCTCTGAATTTTTCTTAGTCTATACCTTTAAATCAAAGCAAGAGAATTTTGCACCAATCAATAATAAAGGTATGTATGACTAGAGTTACTCAAGCTCCACCTAAACATAGGAAGATAGTATAAAATGCCTTTAAGAAAGAGGCAAGGTGGGGAAGATACGATCACTGAGAAGTCAGGGAGACATCACTATGGAGTTCTGGGATCAGTCGACGGGCTGAACTTCTCTTCCCCACCCATAGGGATGCCTTTGGGTAAGATTCGTACACTTGGTTGTACCAGGTGCTTCTCCAGGAAACTTAGAAATCAAGCTTGTATTTGTAATCGTATTAGTAGTACTATATAGTCATCCTGCAACATATATATGTTCATAGGTATCTAAGCGTGCTTTGCAGACAGTGTATTCATCACTGGCAATCTAAAAGAATCTGTATCTGTTGCTTGAATAAATTACCTTAACTGTGGACCTGGTTGCAAGGATTATATTTCTGTGGGCGCACCCAGATTTATGGCATAATCTGGAACCCTGTTAGTTCATCGACCGTGACTGGGCCCCACACTACGAGTGCATCTGGACCTGTGTTCAACATATTAGCTGTTGAACACAGCCAGACTGATAGTGCTGACTTTGGCCTCTTTCAGCCAAAATTTAAGGTGTCAAATCAGCCATCACTCAGAGGCTAAGCTCAGCCACCCCCAGCCCCTCTGACAGCTGAGGACAGGCTGAAATGCAAGGGGGTTCAGCTTCTGTCAAATTATCCCTCTTAAATACAACAATAGTGCTTTATTTTTTAGCGTAAAATCTATTTAGAATTATATACTGTTTGTCTCCATATGCATGAATGCACATGCTTTGTGGTGGGTCGTCTTTGTTTTTGAATTCTGGTCTGACTTACACAATTCTGTGGTTATGTTGGGATGCTGTCCCATTGACCCATGTTTTGGCTGCTGCCCAGGGATGGACTATGGTTCGGTCATGGCCCTGCTCTGGATTTCTGCTGCTTCATGCTTGTCTGTCTAGCATGTGAGTGAGCTCCAGGGATTGCATGGAGGGGAGAGAGGTTTCCAAATCAGAGCATCCAAAACTTGCTAGAATATGTGTAAATGTGCACACACATATATAATGTGTATTTATATACACACTATATGTGTGTGTACCTGTATAGAGAGTGAGATATAGATATGTTTATATGGTGCTTATGATGGCTGTCTTCTGCCCTCACCTCTTTTTCTTCCTTGTCCTTTACCAATGCTGAGGAATACTTTTAGAGATCCCAAAAGTGGAAGGGAATGCAAGATGGCAAGAATCTGTGGGGAGGTGTCTTAACATTGGTACCTACAGACTGTCCCATAACTTTGTTCATACCCCAGGCTAACCAAACTTGCTGCTACAGTGTAGATGTGCCTTACACACAGACCTCTTCCCCCCATCCAGAAAAGGACCATGGAAGTTTGACTTGATCAGCAGAAATAAAAAGTTCCCAGGACTAGGTGCAGCCTGTATGACCATTTCTTGCATCCTGCTGCCTACGCTAAACAGGAGGGGTGTTCTTTAATCTGTAACTTCAGCCACCACCTAAGTGTGGTCTGCCCTCAGAGCATCTCAAAGTGACTGGAATGTAGAGGAACTGCTCTTTCAAATCTGAATGCCAGATGGAAAGTTACCAAGCAGCAAGCCACCGGATAAGGGACAAAGACCAGGTGAGAACGAAGGCTGGGTGATATTTATAGGACCAGGTCTGCTTGGAGTTGTTTTCTCCTCCAGGTTACATCTGCTCTAGTAATTAAACAGTGCCAGGGACTGTTCCCAGGTCCTGGTGACACTGCTGTTCCTCATTCATACAGTAAACATTCTCATCTCTTGAAATAGGCTGGTCATTTAAAAGCTGCACCCTTAGCCCTGGGCAGGCCCTTCCAGCTGGTGCTTCATCACTGTTTTGGAGAATGCCAGGCCAAACAGTTAGCATTACGGGCAACAGCATGGTGGTGGCAGGCCTGTGCCATGGCTCTGTCCATCCAGGATGAAGAGTTGAGCCTGGGCTATGTTCAGGAGCAGAGAGGAAACACGGGGGGGGAGTTATGTTTTGTGGTCCCTGAGCAGAGGCAGAGCTCTGTGGTGGAAATTTGAGCTCATGGGAAGACTTGTAAGTGTTCACTGTTGGCCATGCAATTATAGGTAATGTCAAAATGGAATGAGTGTCCGGAGGCTAAGAGACGAGACCATAGCTGCCTCTTATGCAGGCTAAGGAGAGATGAAGAATGCTGGGTTGATGCAACCGAACCAATAGGTGTGAATGTCCGGCAAGGGCAGTGGCAGGGCTTCCCTGCTGTTCAGTAAGCCTTCACCCACAGCTGCCTGCCCTTTGACTAAATTCCAAAATTCCCGTAGGGAATTTTAATATTCATTTATTATCTCACAAAGGTTTTAGCAATCAGACAATGCACAAATCACAAATTATCTTTTATATTAAAAGCTAACAAGAATTAAATAAAGATTAAAATAATTTAGCAGCATTCATACAATAACGGTTCCCCAAAGAACAGCACAAGCAATGAAACACTGGCAGGAACCACGTAGTTAGGCAGGTGGCCAGCATAGATAGCTTGGCTCATCAGTGCTCAAGCAGAAATGGTCTTTGCATTGTTAGTCAGCCTAACCTTCCCCCCCTTTATCCTCTACTTACTCCTTTTAGGTGGGATTGCACCCTGCAGAATCCCGTGCTAGGTCTGGTTTTAAATGCTGTTGAAAGAGGGAGATAGGCTGTTTCAATTAACATATATTTGGCAGGGTGACTTGGAAGTTAGTTAAATGTAAAAAGGGAGTTCACTCACTGTCATTAAGCAGTATGTGCTGAAAATGGTGTGAAATAATTTCTGTGTACGAGGTTACTAGATTGTCTGTGTTACATCTGTGAATGTACTGTGAGCAGTTTCAAGACCATCTCCAGGAAGAAATAATTTCTGCCAATATATCCTTCTAACTTAAATGTTGACCCATCATTATATGTACCTAGCTACAAATGGTGATCAGAACTCTTATACCAAAAGGGGTCTCTCTCTAAAAACCCCACAGACTGAGTGGAACACTGTTAAAGGCAAAGAAAAATCTCATTAACCAGAAGAAATTTACTCCCTCCCCCCAATTTAGATATCTAAGGCAAGACTGGCACAGAGCTTGGATGCTTCCTAAACTTGGGTGAACATAAATTATTCTTTGAAAAGGACTGGCTAACATCCAGATTTTAAAATGCCTTTATAACCTGGATTCATGGATGAAATACTTGCCATGGGAAGTTTAATTCTCTGCTCTCAAAGCTGTTTATTTGTTTTACATCATAGAGTCTTTATATAAGAGGAGAAATCATGATGGGAACTGAGACAGTAATACAGATAAATGCCCTAGCCACTGGCCCACAGGATCTAGTGAGAGGTCTGGGGCTGATGCAAAGATGACTGTATTTCCAACGAAGTTCTCAGGTAGAGGAAAGAAACTTCACATGTCATAGCTCTTCTGCTGGTTGAAGACATGTATAAGTCTCCCAACTGTTAGCTCAGAGTTTCAGTCTGGGACAATAGCTTACCCATCAGCTACCATATTGCTTCTGACAGATCAGGAAATGTTAAAAGTACAATGGTCCAATCTGAAAGGGGGACATATGCACTGATGGGGAATTTTTATGGTACCCCTCAAGGTGAATTAAACAGATGTTTGTGCTTAAATATAAAAGAAAAATTTAATGAACAATGCATTGGGCAGAGTCCTACCACAATACGCAGTTCTACATGGAGTCTGCAAGAATGCAGCACAAGCAGATTCCTTATTACACTTGCACCAGCACCAATCCTGAGAGCGGTTGCATGGCGTGGCTGTGGGTCCATCACTCAGCCCAGCTCTGTTGCCCAAAGGTGTCTCCTGAGCTTGGGCCCCTGAGTGCTCCCATTCCAGGATGGTCTACAAGACAATGCTGAGGCTGTTTCTTATCTCAGCACCAAGGGAAACTTCACTCCCTTGCAAGGAGTCATTCTGTCTCTGGCATTCCTGCTTCCAGCCAGTTTAACCCCTTCTTGCAGTTGAGCCTTCCTGCTCTCCATGCCAAATCATTCCTCGGTCACATATTACCACCGCTGAGCAGTTAAAATTAGAATTTCCCCTTCAACAGCCAGATTTCAAAGGCTGGACCATGCAATGGATAGTACAGATCATTTAACACCTTTTCTGTTAGAAACTATACCTCAAAAGCCTCTCCCCATTCAAGCTTTACAACCAATTGCTTTTGGCCTGTTTTGTTTTGGGTGGCATCCACAGAAGCTCAGCATGACTAAGTCATTACCTGCTTGATGTAACCAATTGACTGTTTTGGACACCTTTAGCTATTTGCAAAGACATTACAACAGCATAATATATACAGCTTTAAAGTATATAGCAATTATTCGTTGCTTGGCACATACAAAAGATAGCTACCTAATACAGAACTAGGCTAAACATACGTGTGCTCAATCTTTACTCCTTCTTGCAATTTAGTAATTTCCTCAGAAATTTGAGCCAGGTTTCCCTACTAGAGCTAAACCTTGGATTCTTGAAACACAGACAGTAAAAATCCTACAAGGAGGGAGGGAAAGCTGTAAGAAGGAGATAAATAGGGGCTACATTCATAAAACATATATATATGTTTAATAGAACTTGAAAGGCAACCACTTTTTTGGAATAAATTCAGAGAAAAGCTACATGCATTAAGGGCTGTGTGTAGTAAAATCAGCTTTCCGTGGACCTGTTTTTTTCTTTTCTTCCCTCACTAGGAGAATTTTATGTTAACCATAAAGTGAGAAATCAGAGGCAAATTGAAGGGAGCTGCAACTTGTTAAGAGTCAGACCTCTTCATACAGAAAGCAGATGATTTACTTATTCCCTCTGCCTCCCTTCACATTTTTAATCAAGTTGCCTGAAAAGAATGAGCACTGAGCAATCAGAGCGTGAATGCCTGTGTCTGTGTCTATTCATGTCTAATAGCTTCTGAACCAACCAGCCAGTTCTAACCAAATTTCACAACGGAATAGTAATATCCCTCTCTCTGCCCACTCCTCTGCCCAAGCTCCAGTACTGTAGGTGCCTGAGTAGAAGAGAAGGCATTAATGGCCTCTGTGAGAGAAAGGGTCTGTGAACCCATCCTAGAAAGAAGAAATGATAAGAATATTTCAGATGCTGAAAGAACTCCCCCAGTTTTCTCATCTTCTCATAAAGTCAGTCCACCCAAGGCACAGAAATATGGAAACAAGTTTCTTTGGCCGTGACACTGCCTTCCCTGCTCCAGTCTGCTGCTTAGCGCTCACATGAAGAGGCGACTACGAACGCCCAGCCACAGGAAAATCTCATACTTCATTAGGCATCAAAGTGTCTAATCAGTAAGCCACAAAACTCTTTGAAACCACTCTCATCTGGTTCTGTTGCTTAGAGAAGTGCATGTGCTCGGCATTGCTGCAGTGCAGTGCTCTGGTTGGGGGATGTATCCTGATGTGTGACACTCTTGCAAATGCTGCCATTTTTATTTGCTATGTTTATGCAGACTCTAAGAACCTAGCAGACTACAGCTATGTTATGGTCTGCTGTAACCTGGTGCTGTTTGTCATTTTTATTTAGTAAGAAACATACTGAAAATGCAATGCTTTCACATCTTTTTTCTGAACATTCAGTGAATCCAAATCCTGTGGAAATAAAAGGAGAGTACTCATATCAGAAGGCAGTTTCTACCTGGACAGAAAGAACCAAAGCTGAGCAAAACAGATTGATAGACTGAAAACTGTTCCACAGATTATTCCTTTTAGTCCCACAAACCAAATAATTGCCAAACCCACAGCATACCAAGGGTGATTTGGTCATCAACAGCCATTCCCATCAAAATCATATGATTCAGTTATGGTTTGGTTTAGGTGGTATTCCAGTGCTTCACAGGAGTTACTGGGTATTGTGCAGGATGAAGGGATGCAGCACTGTCCAACCCTATAGGATAACTATTCATTTTATATTTTTGTTGGTGATGCAGTTTCAGAGTATTCATTTTTCTCAGGACAATGCAGTTTCTTCCTTAGAAACTTTAGGGCTTGGGTTCAGCTCAAGTCTTTCTTTGGCATTGCTTTGCTTTTCCTGAAATGGTTTCAATAATATGTCACTAAAGAGCATTTTTAAAAAAAAAATGTTCTTTGGGATCCAAAATCAATATAAGAGCAGGTATGATGATATCACTCCTTCTTTACTATGATTCTGCATGATTTGGTAACGTCACAGTGTCATACTGTCAGTTTTAATAGTCCTGTGCTGAAGAGGAATATCTGTTTTCTCTGTGGTTCACATTGTAATGTTATTTACACTAATAGTAGCAGCTTTCATTTAAGGAATAGTTAAAAGAGCTAGAAGTCATAGATTTAAGAATTTAAAAAGTAAACATAAAAGTGTATATTTCTATAGATAGAGAGGGGTTCTAAAAGCTCTTCTCCTGACTGAAAAATGCCACCTTTACTGTGCAAAACTTAATGTTGTGATCCAAGGGATAAACTAAAATTCATGGATTGTATTAGAAACAGATGTAGTAGCTAATATAAAAATTAATTGTCCCACGAAAAGCAAACTCAAGATGGAAAGAAATGTCCTTGTACTGTGAATGATTTAGGCGTTAATGAGTCCATGTTCATCAACAGTGATGATTATTAGCACTTAAGGCAGCATAAAACTTCAGTGTCTCCTTTTAAAGACACTCATAAAGCAGACAAATTCTACAGCAATCAGAGTTGAATGAAAGTACTTAAAAATGAATAGCAATCAAATCAAGCAATGACTTTGGGTTTTTTTTTTTGGCTGTCTGTTCTTGTTCTCTGTAACCCAATATCACTGACAGCAGACAGCTCTTAATGCAGACAAAAGATTCCTTACGAATACTGAATTGACATTTGAAGTCTTCTGAGAAATCAACTTAGGGAATACATTTGTACTTGAAAATTCAGCTGACATATAGCTGCACAAAATCCGCTGGAGCAACATAACTTTAATGTCCTGAGCACAAAAAATAAAGCAAAGGTACTACTGTTTATGTTTTTGAAATTACAATGATTACCTAGGATCTATAAAGATTAAATGAATGAAGTATTGAATCCACAGGTCTTGAGTCACCAGCCAGCATTCCCACGTGCGGCAGTGAACAAGATCAGGGTATGAACTACAGCACTACAGGAGTGAAACATTTAATAAGAAAATCCATGTTTGAAAGCTTGTACAGGCTGGCCTTTAACTCCTAATTTGTAGCAGTTGTAATGATGTGGGAATTTGCACCTTATTTCATTCATGCTTTCTAAGTCCTTCAACATACAAGTACATTGTTATCCTCATTTTGTTAAAGTTGCAAAATGGTGTTTAGCTGTTATAAGCTCACCTTAGGCAGAGTTTAGGGACTTCTAATTAGCACTGCAATCCTGGAAGACCTGTTTAATTGCTGCCAAAAGCTACTAAAGCTTTGCACATTCCTTGTTACCTTCTCTTAAAAAGCATTTTGTCTCCTGCTATTGCATATAGAGAGCAACAACTCGCTTTTCACAGCACTGTGCATTGTTGGTGATAAAGGCTGATAATAATCCACAACTACTCCATCCATCTCTCTGCAAGGACTCAACCCAGTGAGCACTTCACAGCAAGCCTCCTGGTGGGGCTAAAGCCTGACATGCAATGAAATTCACTGTTTCTTTAAAGTGATGCTGGTTGTTGTTATAGCAAACGTTATCATGCAGGATGTGGGTGACCTGTGTTGAATATCCTGTGGTTGAGAGGCTACAGGCTCACTTGTGCCAGCTTTACAGGGGAAACCCAGGTGAGCAGGCTGGAGGCCATGGGCTGCTATGGGCGTTCCTCACCTTGCCTGTCGAAGCTGTGCAGGAGCGCTGCTTTGCCGACTCTGCTTCAAGAGCTGTTTATACATTTTATCTGGTAACAGATTAATGCAGAATGCATAAATAATGCTTCACAAATGGATTCAAGTTTAGAGCTTCTGCATCCTAAAACATCACAAAGCTAATGGATTAAATTGTGACTGTACATATATATATAGCTTTGTATATAATATACACATTAGCTTTGTATATATTTATATGCACAAACATATATAAACCAGGTGTCCTCCTACAAAAAAAGTCACAGCCGTAGATTTTAACTAGATGGAAATGCCTCTGGATAGCCTAGAGTCCTGTGTCTAAGCCCTGGAGGTAGGTGACCTCTCAGACACACCCACGTCCTTGCTTACTGGGTCATGCCTCCTTAGTAGTCAAAACAGAAAAAGCAATCCTTTTCTATATGCACCTGTGTATAGTTTTGTTTCCTTATGCTTGTATAAATACTAAGAGAAGAATTAAAGATACTGAATGTTTCCAAGAGATATTCAGAGACAAGCCACATCTCACTATTACTAATGTGTAGAAAGAATTGCAGAATATTTGTGACATAAATCAAGAGTTAAAATTTAAATTGACCTTACTGTCATACAGAAAACCAAATGATTGTGTTTATAGAAATGACATTTTAATAAAAGGAAGATCAAAAAAAGTAAAACATATCTAGATACTCAGCTTCTTTATGGTTTTATACATCTGTGTTTCTTTTAAATTAGAAGGACATTGCTTTGTATCAAAATACTGACTTTTGAGAATAGCATCACTTTTATTCTGATAGTATTATCAGTGAAGAAGCAGTGCATCTGCAGTAATGATTGACCTTTTCTGTTTTCCACATTTCAAAGAGCCTGAAGATACATTGCTCTTTCAGCATTTTCTGTTTATGCTAAGTCAAATCAACACAAGCAAAAACTCCCATGTCAGTTAATGCATCAAGAGCAAACAATTTCATTCATGTGTCAGCCTTGTCGTAGATGAAAGATCAGAGGCTATCAAAAAAGGCAAAGAAATTCAGTGCTTTGGCTTGTAGTGTTTTCGTTTTTCTCATCCTGCCAACTGCTTAAGCGTGTGGTTAATTTTAAGGGTGGAAGCAGTTCTATTGACTCAAGTACTTTTAAATTAATTTTTAAAAGTCATATATTTCAGTGTATGTAGGATTGGATTAAAATTTAAAATTTAGTTTTCACATCTGATACGCAGATATTATTCTGGACATCTTTATACACAAGCAACATTTTGAGCCAAGCCTTTAACTTACGAGAGTCAACCTGGTACAGCCATTGACTTTGATTGAATGGTACTGTTCTACACTAGCTGTGATCAAACTACTTTGTTTAGTTTAGAGCACAGTAAATTTTTGGTGGATTTGGTTGATAGATTCTTGCGGGTGAAAGCACAAAACAGTGTGGAAACAATTTCCTTGTCAGACAGTATTTTTGGAGACAACCTGCAAGAGTTCAGCAGAACAGAAACAGCAGCAATAAAACGGAAGTGCAGGCAATCTATTCTCCACTCTGTTTTGACTAAACCAAAGCAAAATAAAAGGAAAAATAAAAAGATCTGGACAGAAAGAATGTTACTAAGAGAGATTCTCTGGACTATCTTGCGTATGTATTTGTCTGACAATGAAAGAAGTGGTACTTGCTTTAAAAGAAAATGTACTGCCACTGAGGTGGTATCAAACACATGTACCCATAAATATTAACATACTTAATTTAAGAGGCACCTACATACATGTGCCTCATAAATTATAAGACATCTACAAAAAGAGTAGAAAGGGAAGGAAAATGCATCAAGATGAGACATGTCTCAACAAACATTACTATTGTTAAGTGGCAACAAGATGACAGGAAATGGCCTAGGTATTTGGAGAGTTATGCACCTCTCCAGAGAGGCAGGGATTTTTAGAGTGAGCAGAGGTGATCACTAAAGCAGAAGTGAGGCTTGCTTAACTTCCATCACCCAAAGAACATGTTGGTATTTCTGGGCCATTGTTTTCCAGTCTTTTTCTTTCTTTTATTTTTTTCCCTTCCCTTCCCTTCCCTTCCCTTCCCTTCCCTTCCCTTCCCTTCCCTTCCCTTCCCTTCCCTTCCCTTCCCTTCCCTTCCCTTCCCTTCCCTTCCCTTCCCTTCCCTTCCCTTCCCTTCCCTTCCCTTCCCTTCCCTTCCCTTCCCTTCCCTTCTTTCTTTTATCTTCTCTTCTCTTTCATCTTTTCTTTTCTTTTCTTTTCTTTTCTTTTCTTTTCTTTTCTTTTCTTTTCTTTTCTTTTCTTTTCTTTTCTTTTCTTTTCTTTTCTTTTCTTTTCTTTTCTTTTCTTTTCTTTTCTTTTCTTTTCTTCCTTTCCTCTTCTCTTTTTCATGTGGAAAAAAAAAAGAATAAGTAATTGTCCTATTTGTTCCTAGTGCAATGCAGTTTCTAGCGTTGTGCGTTCTGGAACAACACGTGGTCTATTCCCAGTTTAAAGTAGTGGAAATATGGGACAGGTGTTAAGGGAACAGATAGTATTAGGATTTGTGTTTAAGATAAAAGAAGGATCATTATAAAACGTATTTTAAAGATGGATATGGAAGACAGAGTGGGAAAAAGGAAGAAAATTAATTTAGGGACAAAACCACTATAAACAGATTGTGAAGAAACAGATCAATAATGAAATGGGGAGAGAGTGCACAGAAAGGAGATAAGAAAACTAAGGTAAGAATTATTGCCATTAATGGCTAGGGAAGGGAGGCATGGCCAACAGCTCCATTACATCTTATCCTTAGCTCAGTTAGGTAGCCTAAAGTTTTCAGCCATGATTTGTTCTCTCACAGAAAAGTCTTATTGACAGAAGTATCTTAAAAGGTGACAAGGAGCACAAATCACCTGGAGTCTCCCAGCAGCCTCTTTGCGCATAGTCTTTCTTGAATCTTTCCTTACTTCAGTTTATTTAGCTAATTCTGACTCAAGGGTGACTCACAGTGTAACACTGAAGGAATCCTTACTAATGAGGATACGCAAGGAAAGCCAACCGAAATAGCCTTTCTTTTCCCCATTCACCAACAGACGGAAGGAAAGAGCTCTGGATTTCCTGGTACAGTGGATCCCAGGCAGCACGTACAGTTTTCTGCAATGTTCAGGATGGACAAGTCCCAGGTGAGGTGAGTTCCACCATCTTTTCAGGGATGACACCTGCTGGCTCTACTGCTGCTGGCAGTGGGGCTCAGACAAAAAGTCTTGGGAAGCTCTGCTCTAAGGAGGAAGACAATGGGGCTTTTGAAAGTGATGCACAAACATATGGCAAAATGTTTTGACATTGTAACAGGTAGAAAAGGGGAGCTTTGAGAGTTACTACACCATGAGTAAATCAATCAAGTCTAGAAAGATAATGGTTATGAGTTTAATTCTATAAATATAGTGGAGGAAAAAAAGAAGAAAAACAGAACAGAGATATTAGGAAAAAAAAAGAGAAGGCTTTCAGTTTTGGAGAGGCTATGCCTGAAATGGCACCTGAAATCTCCACGAAAAAAGTGTCCAGAGGCTGCCTTAAATGTCAACCTGGACAAAGGGAGAAAAGAGTGAGAGGAGTCATTTTGATTGGGTTGAAGGATAAAACAGTGGGAGCAAATGGAGTTGGTAAGGAAAAGAAAAGGTAAAGTGACAAGACCAGTGGTCATAGAACCTAAATAAATAACAAGGAAAAGGAATAATTTTTTACTTTTATTGTTGTTGTTATTAATAATAGCACTTAGAACTAAACAAATTGTTCCTGTCATTAGCATGGGTAGGTAGTGAAAAAGCACACAATGGCCTGAGCGGCAGGTTGCACTAGGGCGGGCAAGCCTGTCCATGTTTCTGGCCAAATGCTAATTGTGCCTTAGTTACATTCTAACCAGTGTAATACCCTAACAGGATACCTACATGGGCTTGTGAGGGAGCTGGTGTCTTAGGCCTGTGTGTGGGGTTGCCTAGGTGATGACATGAGGAGGAAGAAAAGCACCCAGCTCTAGCACTACTCTTAAAAACAAATTTCCCTTGTGTGTGTGGTCACACTACCCTTGGAGCGGGAGAACCATTTCCCCACTGCCTGGCCTACATCAACCTCAGTGGAATGTGGACTGCAAAGCCAGCAGCACACGAGAAAGTAGCTGGGTGTACATTGCACAGACTGCTCTTTTCTCACCAGTCTTCAGATGTGCTTATGGCACCAAACACACCAGCTCTTAGGAAAGAGTGTTCCTTGCTGGGCTTCACTCTTGGAGGGCTGCTGCTGCCATGGGCAGGAGGAGAAGGGAGTCTGGAGAGAGCTGCCATAGCCTCCTGCTGTCCTTATGGCTCTGCTAGCTCCTGCCACACCACAGGCTGTACTGTGGAAACACCAGAAGGGTGTTTCATCAGTTCCAGACAGCAGAGTAATATAAGCCTACAGCCAGTTTCAGCTCACCAAGGGGATCACTCTGCTCTGCATCACCTCCTGGCAGTCTGTGGCTGGTGTGGAGTTGGGCTCCCTGTATGGACAGAGAATAGAAAATTCCACATGCTACAAGACAGCCATGTACTGGAAAGATTGGCAGAAGGGACAAGATGACTGGGATTGTTTCTCAATGGAAAGGAACCTGTAGAAGCTAGAACAGAAACTGGATTTGCTACAGGACAATGTGCTTGACTTTTCTTATTAGCTTCTTTTGTACTTGTACTTTCTAATGTAATGGTAAGTACTACATATACGCATACATACTTATAGATACAACATAAACCTCTTTCTACCTTCTTTCTCTTCTCCCCTAGACTTAATCCCTTTTTTTCCCCTCCAAAATCTTTAGTAGACATAAGAAACCATTTTCCAGATTGTGACAAACAGCCTAAGCCACTGACTTGATAGCACTTACATGGATTTATGCCTGCTGAGTATTTGGCAAAAGAGTTGTTTACACATAATTCAACTTCTTAATTGGAGGCAGACAGACATACCAGGAAGAAAACAGAGAGGCACACATTAAAATAGCCATATAGAATGTGCTACTTACCGCTACAATATTCTTATACTAACAAGTCATGAAGAGATGTCTTGGTTTCCTGAATATTTCTCAGCTTTCCTTTGAGGGAAATGGGCAGCTGAGTAAAACAATAAATATTTTAATAATTTATATTCTGAATTTTTGTTCCCTCATGGCTTGATTTATTAAAGGACTTCTGCTCACCTTGGAGCAATTCTTAATTTCTTAACTGAATTTTCTGTATTTGGAAATGGTTAATCTTCATAATTGTTATTGAAATAATGTACTATTTCATATCTATAACAGAACTGTTTCCTAAATTTCCTTGTATCTGAGAGACAGTCAAGCTCCAGCTATTACAAATCATATATAATTAAGAAACTTCTATGGTCAGAAAATATTTGGATGAATAGCTAATTAAATTAGCATCAGAGAGAGATGTCAGCAATCTAGCTGTATTTTAAATCTAAGGCTATCTGCCTTATGCAGCTTTAAAAGCTCTAAAATTGCAAAGGCAATTTCAGTTGCTTACAGCAGGTGGTAGTATGTGCCATTAAAATAAAATATTTACTTCCACGGAAGACTGCTGCTTAGTTAATAAGAACATGAGTAGAATGGGCAAGAAAATGACTGCTATAAATGTGTTGAAAGCTTGTAGATTAGAAAATTAAGTGGTTATTACTTCTTTGTTTTTAAAGCTTCCTGTTCCTCTGCCTTATGACTACAGCACTAACATCTTGGGAGACAGTTATGGACAAGCCACAGACATTTTACCAAAAATAACTCAAATAGCCTAACTCTTACAGCATGTTTTTCATCCATAAATCCCAGAGTTTTTTAATCCCACAGCCTTTTATAAAAGACAGACATGAAGCACTTTAGAAAAAGATGTAAATTGAATTCAGGTAGGTAAAAGCAAAATGGTAATTCTGATAATCCTCTTTTAGTTGCTGCCTGAGACTGGGGTAAGCTGAATCCCCAGAGTCTCTGCTACAGAGTCCGCTAGAGGCTTGGGAGTGCTGTTTCTGTACATGTGGAGCTGTTCCTCAATGTTGCCCAAAGCTCAGTTGGGACTAATCAAAAAATTACTGGGTCTAGAGACTAGATGTTCCTACAGCAATATCCCTGAACCAATATGTGTGTACACATGATGCATACAGCCAACAAGGTGAGGCTGCTTACAAAGGAAACTGCATGGATCCTGAGTAGAAAAGATAGGTTCTTGTGGTGATTGGGGATGGACTCATTGCATGTCTCCATTTTCACTTTATGTGTATTCTGCATCCAGATTATACCGACTTCAGACAGATTCAGATCTTTCCCTATGCCCTCAGGAGGGAACCTCCACAGGATCATGAATTCCTGTCATAGGTACCACGTGAAAAACAGGGACTGAGATACCCACTTCTATTGTCGGACCTAGTTTTGTATGGGTATGAACATGGGTTTCCCACATGCAGTATGAGATGCTGTGATCAGCAGCAGTGTCCTCTGTCAGCTACTCTATATTTTCCATTGCGTAGGTGAATTCTGACAGCATCTTTGAGGCTAGATTCTAGAGGTGAGATGAGGAGCAGTATGATTAATGAGTAATTAGAATCAGCGAGATGTCTACCAGTTTCCAGGTTGCAGTTGATTCAGGGTGAAGCTAGCCGCAGATATTTAGGGTAAGTTTATCCATAAAATTAGAGTTACCGTGGCATTTCAGATGCCTTCAAGAGTCATAAAGCAGTAAAGATAGCTGTTGAGCAGCTCAAAGACACAGCTGCGAGCATGAGTCCTTTTGTAGGCTAATTTTCAGTCTAAAAAGGCCTTTTGCCCTCAATTACTACATTAATATGATATGTCTAAAGGTTGTTCCCCTCGTGATATTAGTTTAGCACACCATGGTCTCTAACTGAGCCATCTTCTTGGAGTCTGCATAGTCATTTGCAAATACACAAAACCAGCAGTTAATTTAACAAAGTAATTTTTGTTCTCACAGAAATATCAAACTAAGGTTTTGATAATTCTCAAAATAATTTTTTGGCTACCAGTTCTGCTCAAACATGGCAAAAGAAGGACCTGTAGGACCTTTGGTTAAGTTAATGTCAGGGTACCAAATAATAAAGAGTTGCAGGGGTACCCAAGAGCAAAGGTTCTTTACAAGACAGCTCCATCCTTATGTGCCACTGGTTTTGTACAATGGAAATGTTTTTTCCTCAGATGATGCGCTTCCATTGCAAAACAGAGAAGCATTTTTGTCTTCTTCCAACTTGGAGGCTCATTTTTAAAACCAAATGAATCCAAACCAAACCTCTGCAAATTGCAGTCCCCAAAAGAGCAAGATTGCCCTTCACTGAACATCATCTTAAGAATTTCAGTGTCAGGTTTGGCTGAAGCTGTGCTGTTTCTCTAACATCCTTTCATTTTATAGTGACCTTCAATAACCCCATCATTCCCATACTCCCTTGAGCAAAAGTTAGCATTTGTATCAAGCAGTGTTGTGGTATCTTGATTGCAAATACCCACTAGGAGTTTAGCTGAAACACTCTTGGCTTATGCATTCCCTAAAATTTCAGTCCTGGAGCACAGTCAGATAAAAGAAACTATAATCAACTGTGAATTATCTGTGGGTGGTTTATCCGGTTGCTGGGTTGCTGATTAATCACTTCATTAATTGTTGCAAAGACAGTGAGCTAACTCAGTGCAGAGCCAATTTCTGTGAGCTGGGCTTCTAAACGCAAGTGCAGTGCCATATGAATCTGGCTATGTGTGTCCAGAAGTAGTCACTTTTGCACAGTTCGGATCTTGAGTCAGTAAATGTAGTGCCATTCGGGAGCTCCTGAACTGCTGCATGCAAACCCAGCCCAGACCCCCTCACACTCATTCTCATTACTAGCAGCTCTGGGAAGAGTGGCACAGAGCCACCAAAGTGATGCTGCATAAAGCCAGTGCAGATCCAGCATGGTGGGGGCAGGGAAAGTGTGAATAAGGTCACAGGTGTCTGAGAAAAATTCTGCAGAATCACTTTCCAGCAGTCTTGGTAAAAGGATTTTCCATTTCTGATGCAGAATGAGGTAAATGGATGGAGCCAACACAGATGCAGTGCTGTATCTGAACTAGTAAACCTGTGTGAAACCAGAAGCCTCATGCAAGGAAGCCACTGTGAGAGTTATTTCAGGTCCAGCCAGTGATTCAGTGATTATTGTGACCTGAGTCTACACAGAGTTATTTGGAAGCCTCTGTACAGTGTTCCCTAGCACCCTTGTGATCTGAGGTGGTTTACTTGCTTGCTTACCCCCCTGTCCCAATCCACCCCATTACCCTGGATGGGAGAGAGCTACAGGTTCTCAGATGCATCATCTATTTGTCCAAATGCAATGTGAGTTTCGCCTACAGCAGTATGTTAACAAGTCTTGTAAAAAGCTGCCAAGACTGCAAATGGAGACTAGGAAAATGGATGCAAAAATTTTACAAAAAATAAACAGTAAAGCTTATACTTCATTTATACTCCAGTTTTTGAAGCTTTAACATCAAGATAGATGACTTTCTGAAAGATGTACCCAGTTCCAGCTGAAGATACAGGCCTGAATGAAGCAGTAGAAGCCTAAGGACAAACTAGATGATCGTATTTATTCTTTTCAGTTTAAAAAGTCAACATGGTGATGCTAGCATTAGAGATAAAGCATGGGGTAGGTTCTGTGAGTCAGGTTTATTGATTTACAGGACAGATGAGTCTCAGGTTTAAGGTTTAAACTTCTGATTTTTCTGTTTAGCTTCCTCACATCTATTTATTATGAAGGAATAATTGTAAGGAAGGTGAAAGGCTTTCCAAGCTCTCCCTTCCCAGCCAAACCACTCTGGTATGACAAAGGCAGGTAGGTGGCAGTAACAAGTGATTAATACTCTGCTGGATAATTACATCTGCCACGGGCTTATCTCTTAGCACCAAGTGCCTCAAAATTAAAAGCAGGGAGTATAAGACAAATGCTAGAGATACTGAATTACGCAGAAGGAAGAAAAAAATAGCCTGTAGAGAGTCAAAGACACTGTAGAAGTTCAGATGGGTAATGAAGATTGTAACACTGACAGAGACAGAAACTTCAGTGTGGAAGCTGTCTGAGGGGAAATGTTCAAGACCAGAATCTGCAGACATATTTTGGGCCCCTAAAACAGGTGTGGCAATGTACTGAAGGTAAGGTAGGCTCTTTGCTAACAAGCTAAGTCAAGGTGAGGTGCCTAGGCTTTCAAAGCAGGGGGAGAGAGAGAAGTGCTTTCAGGTGTCTGAGCAAGGCACTTGTTCTTCACTGCGTAAAGAGCCAAGGTTTTCTGTAAAAGGGTTCAGTACTTCTTATACAAAAACCTACGTCCCTGATTCAGAAGTTCACAGTAGGTTTCTCTATTTCATAAAGCTGAGTCTTTGTCTAAGTGTAGACAAAAGAGAGAGGAAATCTCCTGTTTGGCACAATTTGTGTAGTTGCAGCGTGTGAATATGCAAGTGAGTAATTTGAGATACAGGCTCTCCATAGCTTGACACCTGTTGAAGTACCTACTGCCATTTTTTTTAAAGTGTTTGAACAACAAGACTACATGGTATTCCTGGAGGAGGGTCACTGCACATCTCTCCTGTTGAAGGAAGACCATTTTGCTGTGCTGAATGCAAAATTTAGGGCCTGCTTTTGTAACCATGGCTAGTCTCTCCAAATAGATACTCAACTTTCAAAAGGCCATTCCCCACAAAGATATCAAGTGGGTGAAGATATAGCACTGTAGCCCAAGAAAAACATGCTGGGGGTGGGACTGATCTCCAAAACATTTAGCACATTTTTTGATCTTTAATCCTCTAACCATGAACAACAAATGCATCTTATAAGAAATGCAATAGCAGCTTCTCCTCATCTTGGAAAAAAAAAAATAATGGAAGGGTCCACCAAATTCCCCACCAAACTCCCAAATGTGTGTTCTTATCAGTCCTTTCTACCCCAGAAGATAGAGTTAATAAGTGCAAAGTATAGCCTTTCCTGAAGGCCACTGATTTAAACAAGTTTCTAATAAAAATATCCTGGAAAGTTCTAAAACTGAAGGAAAATAACTTGCTGAAGTCTGAATATTTTATTTTTTAAACAGAGGGCTCTAACTTACATGTCTTTGCTGACCACAGCTGCCATGATAAGGTACGTAGAAAAGCTTTGCCTTGGGACAGCTACTCCCAATACAGTTGTGTCTTACTAAATCAAACCTAAATCTTAAACTCTATTTGGGAAGTGATAAGCAACAAATCTTGTGGAATTGGTTTCACTTGCTCTCGTGGGATTCAGTACTCATTTTTCCACATCAGCATTAACAGGGTTGATTTAAGAAGCCAGCTTTCCATCTCAGCTGAACCTGTTTGGCATATTAAGAAGGCTTCCTTTGCTGGTGAGGGCTTAAACGTATACAACTGTTAAGGACAAGCAGACATATCTAGGATCTCCAAACCACACTTGCACATTTGGATTTCCTGATAAAATGTTTGTTTTCCATGTTAAGCCATGTCTTGCTAAAAAAACACTGGTGACTTCAGACATGTTAAGGCTAGCATCATTTGAAACATAATTAATTATGATGTAGTGACTGATGAGCTGTGGCTAGGTGCAACCTGGCACAGAGCATGGAACACACTTGAACTGTAGCAAGTAGCTTTACAGACAATAAGCCACAGAAATACCACAATTTACAGAGTAATTTCAGCTATGAACTTGAACTGAGGAGTCTTTCAGTGTCCAAAGTTGATGTAGAATGAGGGCAAACTTGAGTGGTGGTAACGGTGATAACACAGGTGTCTTGCAGGCTTCTCTCTTGTACCGGAATGACATACATTTATGATCCCTGTGGAAATGGTGTTTGTGCATGCTTACCCCCAAACCCTGTCCAAACCCCTTAAGATTCAGTACTGGAACAGGTTGTCCATTCATGCAATTTACATATAGAAAAGAGCAATGATGCTGTTTATCTGCCTTTGAGAGGTTGTGGGCAGTTTACAAAACTCAAAAGGCAAGACATGGAACTGAAAAGAAGGGTATAGGGAGTGGCCACAGCTGTTCTAAAGAAAGCTGAGCTTAACACAAAGGGGAATGGAAGGTGGCCTTCGTTTTGGATAAACGTCTGTGCCAGTTGATCATCTGGTTGTGTAAATCGCATTGCCGGGTTTAATCAAAAGGTGTGAATGCCTTCCTGAGCCAGCCAGATCAGCAGTGCCTGTACTTTGATTCAAACACATAGAGAAATAGTGTAAAGGAACATAGTTTTCACAAGGATATTTCATTCATGCTTGCATTTAATACTTCTTTCAGCTTCATATTGAAATTCTCAAAAGTTTTCATTTGTTGTTCATCTGTCAGTTTATTTTTTTTTCCTTTTCCCCAGCTTGCTACCAAAGCTTCTTGTATGTATACTATAGTGTGGGAGGTAGATCAGACACTAATCATGTCTAGTAAGACTGTGTTCTTGCCAAGAAATAAACAAGATATATTGATCACAATTTAACTGTGCATAGTTATACATATATCGAAATGTCTGCAGTTATTGTTCTGTCAGCATCATCCTATTGCAGTCACAGAACTATCCATCACCTAAAATTCAACAAAAGAAGTCGGTTTGAATCAGCCAATCTCTCAATCATTTCCAATCAAGTGAAGAATGTTCATAACATCATTTCAAAAATCTTGCCACCATTCCTTCCCTGGCAGAAATAATAATTCATCTTTCACCTTTGGGTGCAATGACAATTGTGTAGAAGAATTATTTGTAGGTTGTCGAGGATGCTTGAAAGACTGATCTGGTTCTAAGCCTGTATGACAGTGAAGGAGCCTGAGCTATTGTCCTTGTACTATGTCTTAATATTTATGTAAGATTATCCAGTAGTATTCAAGGCAAGTAAAGATGTCAAATTTAGTTTAATTTGTATAGATATATGTTGTTTCACAATCTTAGTTTCAGAGATGATAGCTAACCAAGTGTATCAGTTTAGCATCATTTAAAGAACTACCTTATCCTAGTGGGGATCTTACTTGCATGTATAGTTAATAATTTTGAACAAATCTTGAAGAATAGGAACCAGGAACACACATTTTTTACAAGTTTCTGACCTTGTTTCCTTTTCTTTAAAGCAAAAGTTGTTTGTCAGCTTAATATAATAAACTGCTTTCAAGATTAACATGCCCTTCAGGTGAACACTGAAGATAAAAGAAATGCCTCTTTCAGTTGAAAACTGGACGTGATATATGTGACACAATTGCTTATACAGCCAGCTATTATAATAGATAATGGTTTAGTATTAATAATATCTATATTTATGTAAATATAAGTGAAGAGAATAAGAACACTTATTATTAAATCAAATCCATCTTTAGCCTAGGTTAGTATTATGTGAATATTAATCAACATTAGAATTTGCTCTAATTGTGTGAAAAATAAATAAGCTGTATTAAAGCAAATAAACATATCCTTTAAAAATACTAAATCAGAAATTAGATTTAAAAGTAGACAGTTTCTTAATTTTGTAATATTATAACTTTTAAAGGCCGAGCCCAGAGAGTGGTGGTGAATGGGACAAAGTCCAACAGGCGGCCCATCACTAACGGTGTTCCCGAGGGCTCAGTTCTGGGGCCGGTGCTGTTCAACATCTTTATAGATGATCTAGACGTAGGGATTGAGTGTACCCTCAGTGAATTTTCAGATGACACCAAGCTGTGTGGGAGTGTCGATCTGCTGGAGGGTAGGAAGGCCCTACAGAGGGATCTGGACAGGTTAGATAGATGGGCCGAGACCAACGGCATGAGGTTCAACAAGAACAAGTGCCGGGTCTTACACTTCGGCCACAACAACCCCATGCAGCGCTACAGGCTGGGGGAAGAGTGGTTAGAAAGTGGCCCAGCGGAAAGAGACCTGGGGGTGCTGATCGACAGCCAGCTAAACATGAGCCAGCAGTGTGCCCAGGTGGCCAAGGCGGCCAACGGCACCCTGGCCTCCATTAGGAATAGTGTAGCCAGCCGGTCTAGGGAAGTGATCGTCCCTCTGTACTCGGCACTGGTGAAGCCGCACCTTGAATACAGTGTCCAGTTCTGGGCCCCGCACTTCAAGAAAGGTGTTGAGGTGTTGTAGCGAGTCCAGAGGAGGGCGACCAAGTTGGTGAAGGGTCTGGAGGGTATGACCTACAAGGAACGGCTGAAAGGGAGCTGGGGTTGTTTAGCCTGGAGAAGAGGAGGCTCAGAGGTGACCTTATTGCAGTCTACAACTACCTGAAGGGAGGTTGTAGCAGAGTGGGAGTCGGCCTCTTCTCCCAGGCAACTAGCACTAGGACAAGAGGACATAGCCTCAAGCTTCACCAGGGGAGGTTCAGGTTAGACATTAGGAAGCATTTCTTCTCAGAAAGGGTCATTAGACATTGGAATGGGCTGCCCAGGGAGGTGGTGGAGTCACCATCTCTGGATGTGTTTAAGAAAAGACTGGACATGGCACTTAGTGCCATGGTCTAGTAGACAGGGTGGTGTCAGGGCAATGGTTGGACTCCACGATCCCAGAGGTCTCTTCCAACCTGACTGATTCTGTGATTCCGTGGCAGATGATAGAAGGTTAAAATATCCCAAGTGGCAAGGAAAGGGTGGGAAGGGTTTCCTGCCACCTCCAACAGAAGAGCGATTGGGGCAGCAAATAGAGACTGAAGGTGGAAATGCAAAACAGGCGGCATAGGTCACACAAGGGCTCCCCACAGGACTCCTCACTGCAGGAGGCCCCGGGTGCTCAGAGGTTTGCACGTGGCTGATAAAGATGTGGACAAAGTCATGGAAGAAAAATCCATGGAAGTCTGTTAGATACAAAAGCTCCGATGTCCCTGTGCTGCCAGTGGCCAGATGCTAGAGGACTTGAACTGGTCCTGAAGATGGTTTTTGAATGGGCTCGGCTCACCCAGCATGAAGAGCAGGACAGGCAACGCTTGATTTCAGGCAGCGGCATAAATCAGCCTGTGGCTGGTGTTGGGCTCTGCCAGACGTTCCCCTGGGGAAGCGGAGGCAGCTGCAGGGGATGTTTCTTCAAGCCTGAGTTTGCAGCTCGGGGCCCCAGTACAAATCCACGGCCACGTTCAGGTTCAAAAAAAAGGGATCAGGGACACACGAGGGACATGCAGGGCCCTCCGGCAGCGGAGGAGAGGAGCCAGCTGGACGCTGTGATGTCTCAGCTCAGCGCTGCCAGCTTTGCTGGAGCTGGTTTGCCAAAGCAGGGTGCATAAAGCGGCGTGGGGATGCTTGGGAGGATGTGCAGCTCCCTCTGAGGAGGGACCCGAGTGAGATGGGGTGTGCGCGGAGGGTCGGGAGGTGGTGGGGCTCAACGGAAGGAGCCACACGAGACAAGAAGCACTCGGAAGAGTCCTCAGCAGCCAAACTCCCTAGCCCAGACATGCTGCAAAGCACCTCACTGGGTGCCACGGCCAGAAAAGAGCCTGTGAGGAAAAGCCGGGGAGCACGAACGCATTTCTCCTCCTTCCCCTGAGGGGAAAGGTCCCACTCCACGGCAGGGTGCTGCACTCCACGTGGAGGAGGACACTGGTGGGGGGCTTGTCACAGCATCCTTGGTTGGGAATGGGGGACTGAGGGTGAGCAAGAGGGGGCTCAGTGGGATCCAGCCTCTCCAAGCGGTTGCTGCGGTGGAGGGAGGGCGGGGGCTCTGCTTTTTTTGCCCACCATCCTGTTGTAAAGGGGCTGCTGGGAAGGGTCCCAGATGCCACGCTGAGACACATCAGAGGGCGCCCTGCTCCGCGCTTGCGAGCGGCGGCGGGGCGGGGGCGGGGGGCGGCTGGCCCCTTCCCAAAGCCCCGAGCAAACCCCATTGCCTCCCGAAACAGGGACCCTGGCCGCGCCTCAGCCCCTGCTCCGCGGAGGGCAAGGTGGTTTGCGGCCTGCAGCTCTGCATCCTTCCATCCCGGCAGCCCTGCACCCCTGCGTCCCTGCCCCACCGAGGGGGAGGTGGTTTGCAGCCTGCATCCCTGCATCCTTGCTTCCAGGCATCCTTGTTTCCCTGCATCCTTGTTTCCCTGCATCCCTGCAATCCCTGCTCTGCAGAGGGCAAGGTGGTTTGCACCCACCTTCATCTACATTGGGTTATTCTACCTAAAAGAAATATCAATTCATGTCTTAAACTTGTTACATTTAATAGTTTTCTTATGTTAATTTCTAGATGGTTCAATTAGTTTAGTGACTGTACATGCATGAGTTAAAACAATGTCTAAGTTTATGCTGAACCACATTGTTCCTAAGATTTGAGAAGGGGGATTCACTTTCCTCTTCCTTTTGGGTTCCAAAATGGCCTTAATCCCCTAGCAGTATTTTTTCTCTCTCATACTTGTCTGCAGCTGCTGAGTTTTACTGCTGCAGGAGGGTAGGCAGGCATCTTTTTCCCCAGTAGCCTTTTGCTTTAGTATAATGGGTGGCAGAAGGTGGACTCTCCTCTCTGGGTTTAGAGTTCTTCAGGAAACAGTTGAAATCCTACTGCTTGTTCCCACTGATTTACCACTTCAACATTTTTCATGCTCTCTAGAGCTTTCATAATTCCTTGGAGTTGTTCTGAAAACTTACTATTGATGAGATTCCTCCTTTGTTGGGAGTCCACTACCACGAAAAAAAAACTTGGCAAGGAGGAGTGGAAGGGAAGAGACCTCACCTCAGCAATATAGAATCACAGAATCACAGAATCACAGAATCAGTCAGGTTGGAAGAGACCTCTGGGATCGTGGAGTCCAACCATTGCCCTGACACCACCATGTCAACTAGACCATGGCACTAAGTGCCGTGTCCAGTCTTTTCTTAAACACATCCAGAGATGGTGACTCCACCACCTCCCTGGGCAGCCCGTTACAATGTCTAATGACCCTTTCTGAGAAGAAATGCTTCCTAATGTCCAATCTGAACCTCCCCTGGTGAAGCTTGAGGCTATGTCCTCTTGTTCTGTCGCTAGTTGCCTGGGAGAAGAGGTCGACTCCCACTTCACTTCAACCTCCCTTCAGGTAGTTGTAGACTGCAATAAGGTCACCTCTGAGCCTCCTCTTCTCCAGGCTAAACAACCCCAGCTCCCTCGGCCGTTCCTGAAGTGTCAACCTAAAGTCCCTTCACATTTTAAAATGAGATTTTTGAGTTCATGTTGTACCTCTTTCTAGCAGGCAAAGAGCTGAATGCTAAGTAATTTTTCAATACAACAGCTAAGATCAATATAATAATCCTAAATTCTAAACAGTAGAGGAAAATGTATGTTGTTCGTATGTTGAATAAAAAATGCAGATGACAAATAACTTTTGCCTCAATGGTTACAGTTTGGCTTTCCAAAATATCATGGTAGTGTACAAAGTTTATTGTGATTGAAAGTTCTGGTGAACTGCACTTCACTTTCTATATTGATTTCGGTCTGAAGAGCTCTGTTCAGGTGCATCTTGTCAGAAGTTTTGTTTCAAAATGAATATTCCTCAAAAGCAAAACATATCTTGCTGGAATATTTTATTTTTCACAAGAAAAAAATCAAATCCAGAGGCAGAAATGCAGTTACTAACCAGGAAGTTAATGATTCCGTGCTCATTCAAAGCCTCTAGGGGTTGGATAAATGGTCCCAAGTCTCTGTTTTTTTCCAAACTATTGAGCCAATGACTATTTTGAGGTCAGAGTAACTTTTTTTCTTGTCTCCTTTATACTATAGGAACATCTTGTAATCTGGGATTTTTGTCATTGTAGAATGGGAAAGATTTTTTGAAAGATGTGTCAAAATATATCACAGCCTAGGAAAACCATTTTCTGCTTTATTCTTTTCTTTGTTGATTCAAGCAGCAAGTAATTGGGATTCCCCCTGGCATGCATGGCACTTTATGTGTAAGCCTGGGTTCTAGGAAGTAACACTGATATAAATCAAAACTGTGTTTGCTGACAAAGTCTTTATTGAAATTCATTGGCTTTTAAAGAGGTGCAATAGGGTCTGTGATGGTCCTTCTCTTCGTGATCCAAAGATCATGTTTCTGTTCACACACACACAGAGGAGGCTGCAGATTTGTTATTCAGCTTCCTCTGTGTGAAGTATTGCTGAGAGATTTGGGCTAGACACCTCTCATAGAAGGGTTATAAAGTAATTTATTTTATTCTTGTAGGAAGTCAGTTACATTTGAGAAAAAGATGTTCTTGTTATAGAGGGCAGCATGAAAGGCAGCATTTTTGGTCACTTTTTGCTATATCAAATCCTATGAAAGGTTATAAACAGAAAATTTATGTATGTTAGTAGATACAGCTCTCAAAGGTTCCCTTCAATCTTCTGCCAGAAAGAGGAAATGAGTAGTTATTTACATGCCACTGTTTGGTAGAGGAACAAGCTTTGATCAACGGGCAGTACTTCTGAGGAGCTGTGGTTGCAAGAGATTACTTAGGAGCCCCGCTAAATCAGTTAATTTCTCGTATGCCATATCCCCATACACCTTCATAAATTTTTCTGACAACTAGCACTTTCCTCTACTGGGGAATGTACTTTGGGTCCTCTGGCCTAATGAGGAAAGAAATAATGGAGTGGCACAGCATGGATGCAGGTCTCTGCCTGAAATTCGCTGACATAATACAGCTGAGGGGTGGGACGCAGGTGAGACAGCTCTGCACCACCCTGGCAGCTCTACTTGGATGTAAGAGAGATGAACCTTTCTGAGGAGTGTAGCCATAGAGACTGCTTTGCTTTTCTGTTGAGGTTTGATGTGAATGCATGCCATATATTGTCTTTCACCTATTATTTCTCTGAGGCTGAGTGCCTACTGCTAACAATAAAATTTCACAGGCTTACTTTAGCAGAATATTAATGAAAATCTTCTAAATCTTCACACATACACATGCAAGGCAGCAGCTGCTTTTGGTACTCCGAGAGAGATTTCAAACGTTTACTTACTGTCGAGCTTTATGCATATACATGCATGTGAAAGGTCAGAGATGGTCGTTTTATCATTTGGGATGAACACAGCTGAATTGAAATGTCACAGCTGTTGTACCTAGCAATTTTAAAGCTTTGGAGCATTACAAGCCTGTGGATTCTCCTGCCAAGCAAATAAAAATCAACATCAACTTTGACTGTACAAATTTGCATGATTACAGATAATATATTTCACATCATGCTTGCAGAGTTTCTGAGCACTGGTAGAGCACAGGCAGCTTTTGGAGTTGATTGCAGTTGAGAAGCTTGCTGTGCAGCCCTGGAGCAGGGAAGCAGGCTGCTCATAGCATACGACGGAAGGCCTCAGTCAACCTGGTGTGCGGCTGATAGATGTTAGTCTTTTTAGACCTCTCAGACATTACAAAGGAACTCTGCAGAAGTCAGGGGATGTCATGGTGTAATAAAAAAGCATGAATAAAATTAATTTTAAATAATTAATTGAAGAAAAGACAGTCTCTGTAAGAAGGGCTATACTAAAAAGAGATCATAATCCCTTTGTCAAATGTTTCTATCTGGTTGATTCAGCACTTTCCTTGCTGAGAATGAGCACTGCGTAAACAGAGTGCAGGAACTTTCTGACTCAGAAGGGGGACTGCTGAAACGTTTATAGGTGCTCCTTCCCTCAGGAAGCACTTTGCTGAATAATGTGGCAACTGGTTCAAATGGGGATGGGGAGGGTGGAGGTGGACACCTTATCAATGAAAATGAGAAAGTGCTTGTTAAAAAAAATAGATCCAAATGTATGAACACTCCACAAGACGAAGTGTGTTGTAATTTAGTAATTGTGTAAGGAAAGTGAAATCAAGAGGGTAAGAACAAGCAACTTGGATTCCATCTTTTCATTTGAGATTCATCCTGAGGAGAAAATAAATTGAGGTTAATTTATTTAGCATAGGGAGTGAGGACAAACCTTAATGAAACTCATCTCCATGCGGAATTACAAACTGTACTATTTGTCTAGTCGTTAAGCATTTTTCTCAAACAGTCCTCCAGAAGAGACGATAACAATAAGGGTCTGTGTAAGTTCTGTAGAAGTTGTTTTGAAACCTACAGAATTTAGAAAAAAGTGGGATAATGTCTATAAGTTTTTAAATGAAGCTACAGGTTTATAAGGCAGAAAAGCTTATTCATCTATTTTAATATAGTTAAAATAAGATATTTTATTAACATCTAGCTAGTTTCTACAAATAATTTTTTAAAGTTTGTATATTTCACTTCTCTAGTGAAGGCAGATATTATTTGATTAGGGAAAACCAACTATTATTCAAAAATAAGCTGTTGTCCACCTGCCCACTCTTAGCATACATTCTGCTCAGCAAGTATAAAATTAGGTTGTATCTTGTACATTATCCACTAAGTGGGTGCTTTCTGGCATCAGTGAATCTCAACATATGTTCTTTAATGATCCGTAGCTGTCCCGATTTCCAGCGTAACTGTCTTTTATATTTATATTTGAAAACAGTATCTAGTTGTGAACAAGCACAAAATATCCATAAAAACTGAAAAGGAGGGATGATCAAGCTCTCACAGATCTAATACCCCTTTCCTCAACCATTCCACTGCCTTATTTATTTACGTAATTATTTAGGACAAGAACTAGTTTTTCCTCTTCCCTCACACAGTGAAGCTCTAGCTTCAGCTGAAGACACTGTAGTGATAATTTTGTTGTTGCTAGTAAATCAATAATGCTTTTGGAAGAAGATAACAGTTTCTATTCACCATGACTGCTTTCAGAGGCAGCGGACATAATCTCCCAGCACATAAATTAAAGGTCCTGCAAGGAAACAGATATTGAGCAATTCACCTACTCTGAGCAACCCTTTGAGGCAGAGAACGGCCATTTCAGAGCATTTCTCAGCTATTGCCAAAATCCCAGCAACCTGGCTGCTGCTCTATTGTTAGCACTCACCAAAGCTTCAGAGAAGGTGGGAAGGATTTTGAAGTTGCTAATTTCATGAGGGAACGAAGGGAATAAACTTATAGATCATTTGAAAAGACTGAATAAAGACAGCTGGTGGGGGAAAGTTGGGGATAAAAATGCGAAGAACTTCATACGGTGTTTGTCCTTTAATAGTCAGGAAATAACAGGAAAAAAAGACTCTCTGGTAAGGTCCATTTAGAGACCAGAGCACCCTGGGGGAAGGATTTGGAAAATCTAAGAAAAGCCCTGCTTGCCTGAAGAACTCTGTCTGCAGCATTTGCATTCCTTTGGCTGCAGGTAGCAGCAGACAGGGGAAAAAAAAGAAGAAAAGATTTTGCAGGTTAGCCCGCTAAATGGAATATCTGATTTATGAACAGGGAGGAATGTGACATGGCCCATCTCTGCCAGCCAGTCTGCTCTTGGTGTGCTGGTACTGCTGATGGCACAAGTTACAAGTTACGTTACAGCTAATGCCTGTACAGATGAGGGAATGGAGGTAAAGCAAAGCACTTCAGTATTTAGCCCATTATTGTTACATATATGCACCATTTCCCCCTACCATAAAAAAACCCCAAAAGACACCACTCTTACATGCCACAGCAAACCCAAGATAAGCATGGAGTGAGAAAACCACAAGCCACTTTTTTTTAAGCACTTGTGGGTTGGAGACATAGAAGCCGAAAGGTAAATGATGCTCTGGGGCAGCAGACCTCCCTCTTACAGGGAAGTGAGAAGTCTAGATGCTCTCGGGTTGAAAAAGAGCCGTGTATGTACAAACCATAAGACAGTTATATGTCTGTGCTTAATTGTAAGGAAAAGGGGGATAAGGGAAGAATTACCCTCTAAATTTAGTAAGGAAAAGTAAGAGGATTTGTGCTGCTCTGACTCCTCCTTTGAGAAGACAGGGTATAACCTTAGCTTGGGTATAACTTTAACTTTGGCTGTAAGTTTTACCAAGTCTGCTGTAGATCCCATGATTAAATAGGACGGCTGGTTGTCCTATTAAGCTTCATAAAGCAGGAAGACGCAGGGTTGCTGATGGGCAGTCAGGCACCTGCCAGGTAGCATGGGGGAACTGAACCAGTAGGTGCTTTCCTCTGTCCTCCACTTTGAGAGTACTGTGACAGATGGCATTTAGAATTGATTGGCATATCTTATAGGTTCTGTGCCAAATTAAATTATCTTTCATATTTATCGTATAAAACACTGAGATGAACTGTGTGACTTAGTGAATCAACTCCCTGAGAAAGAAAGAAAGAAAGAAAAAAAGAAAGAAAGAAAGAAAGAAAAAAACCCACTTTGAAAAAATCCCCAAATCTGACAGCACAGAGTCTAAATGAGGGGAAAAAAAAAGAGACTCCTCTGAAGACAAGTGCACCACAGCTTGTGGATGAGTTGCATAGCATTGCCAGTTTGCAGCCTTACAAGGTGACTGCATCAAAAATCCTTCAGATTGCTATCAAAGACAAATGGTCTACTTAAGCAGAGCTATTCTTATTCAGAAAGAAGAGGGTAGCATACAGTATACAAAGCTGTTTCTTTGTGATCAAAATTTGTTGTATGCCTGAAATGAATTGGCTTAAAGAAACCACTTATGACAGAGAGAATTGGGTAGCATTCCCATCATCTATTTGTATTAAGTCTTAATTTTTCTGGGATTAATATTTTGCATAACATTCTGCACTTCTATTTTACTATAAATCAGTTTGGTTCACGTTCAAACAGGCATCGTAGATTTGCTCTTGCTGATGGTTTATTGAAAGAATAGCCCACTCACCGAGCAGGCCATAACACCATTTTAAAAGTCAGGGAGAAGGAATCAGGTTGAAGCCTTATTAGAGCTGGTAATTAGAAGCGGTGACAGCAGCACAAAGCTGCTTTACTCGGTCAGCTCCTAAACTCTGTCAAGGACTACACTTGAGAGAATAAAATGTAAGTGCTTGTCAGGGATATCAGTGAAATTGCCCCATTCCTGCAGAGGTCTCGCAATGCAGAGCCAGAGCCGTCCCAGCAAGGCTCCTGGCACCATCCCAGCCCTGCCGCTGGCATCCCTCCCCTGCTGTCAGTACTGCAAGGCAGGTCACCACCTCCTCTCCTCGTGCTCTTGGCTGCCAGCAGCAAAGGGACAATATTGCTCGGCCCGGCACCAGTTGCCTGGTGTGATGGTGTTGGATCAGCTCCGCACCTGACATAAGCCAGGCAGAAGGAAAGTAGACAATGTTCTGAAAGGTCAGAAGAAGCAAGAAGAAGGTGACAGCAGCCTGGCAAAGTGTCCAGGAAGGGTGTGGGGAGAGAGAGGTGAATCTAGGAGGGTCACCTTGAGGCAAAGCACCCACTTCTCACAGCACAGTGAGAGGTGGTTATTTGTATTTTGTGACGACTGTACTTGACCCAGAGAAAGAAAGAGAGAGGTTGTTCTTAAAACATCGATTTTCTGGTGATTAAACATTGCATAAAGTAAATATTGCCACATTAAAGTAGATTTCACATTCACAGGAAAACAAGGTATGTGATTTTATCAGCACTCTCCTACAATATCTATGTTGCAAACATATTCCTAAGGCCACTGAGATGATCCTGAACTGAACTTTCTACTTAACGCTTTCATCTTTTAGGATCTTCTTGACAGACAGACTGCCAGTTGTCAGAGTGTCTGTCAACTGTGAAAGCTAGCAGCATATGCGGAGACAAGCTGGGAAGGGCAGGGTAAGAGAGATGACTTCTCTGTTTATATAACAGGAGCTCAGCAGAGTGACTACAGCAACCCTTGGGAGGAGCAGATGCATCTGAAGATATGAAAACCAAGCAGTCTGAAGTACTTCAGGGAAATTTGTTTAGTGTAGCAAGTAAATTGTCCTAATTAATCTCTAGAACTAAATAGTACTGTTTTCTTTCTGATTATTCACTGTTATTATGTACATTATCATTTACTGCTAATGATTACTTAGCCTATCACTCTGTCAGGTCTCTACTGTGCAGGTCATATTATCAATGCTCAGTGGACGTTACTGCTCAGAAGGGGGATTTACCCTTTAAATACTTGCAGCCTAGTGTGTTAGAAAGCAAGGTGAAGCTGCCTCGGTGTTACTAAACAGACCTGTACGTCTAACGAACCGCTTAATACACTTTGGAACTGGAAATTTCAAGATTTGAAACACTCTGTCTGAACCCTTGAAGTCTTTGTGGTCATTCCTGCACACCCCACTTCAGCCCATTGAGCTCTTCAACAGATACTTTATCTGAGTTGTCTTCTTAAAAGTGGGGAAGATCAAAAGAATTAAGACCTGTGGCCTGCTCTCCCCATAAGCCACCTTTGGCAAACAGGTTACCTCTGTCTTTTGTAATATTTGGATGCTACCTTGTGTTTCAGGATTAATTTGGCCGTCGGTCATCCAGACTGACCCACGGCCTTGTGCTATTCAGGGAACAGGGTCCTGATATCCCCTCCTTGCAGTCACTCACCAGATTTTGTTGCGAATGGACCGACAACATTTAGATCTGCCTCTGAAAAGTGGAAAAATGTAGGAATGGCACCATCTGTGATATAAATGCAAAGGTCATGTGGAGCCAAATTGAGAAAACATCTGCACTTGATGTAGAACATTGCTGGTTGCTGCTGCTAAGGACGTTAATATCTTGACCTAATGAGTAAACGCATGCCAGGTGTCTCCTTCATTTATGCATTCAGGTTAGAGGAATAAGCTTATCATGCAACACTTGAAATACAGTACCAAAGTGGTCTATCAAGCAGTCTGTGTATCTTTCAGCAACATGCTTGTATTGTGTTAGTGGAAGTCTCTGTGTCTAAATTAAAGGTGAAAACATCCCCTTTATATTGGGTTAGGTAAGACTAGAGCTAGAAGCAAGTGTTATCTTTATCAGTCCCAGCAACTGCTACTCTAATAGAGGAAAAACTATAAACACAAAGAAATTATGCAGGGACTATGACTGTGCTGGAGAGGGTATTGAGATAGTAGAGAATACAACTCGTAAAGCCGTGCCCAAGAGACTAGTAGGTGCTGCTATGCTGTGATTTACACTACATAATTTACAGAAGCTCAGATCCTGGAGGGTGATCTAGAGTCCTGCACAGGGCACCTGCAGAGAATGGAGGGAGTTTGGCAGTGGGCAATACTCACTTCTTGATGCCATCCAGAACTTTGATGCCTACTCAAGGTTACAGGGAGATGACTCTTTTTTCTTTGGCTCCAGCCTTTAAATCATACTCTGGTAACAGAGCAGAAATCACCTCTTGCTTTTTAAGGCATTAGTGCTGGAAAGCCTGTGATTACCACTTTTTTTATAGTAGCCTAACAGGTAAATCACTCATCCATCAGGCTGCTCATTTGTTACCTTTGAAATCCTCTTTTTCTATAGCTTTACCACACTCCAAGGCTAGAAGGGAAGAGATGGGGGGGGCTACTTTCTACACATTTAGTTGAAGCTGTTCCACTCAACAGTAAGACTAGGCCACAGAAAAGCAGTCAGTATGAGCCTATGGACTAACAGCTGAAGTAGCCACCTCCTGCCTGGAGGGAGAGGAGAGAAGCTCTGGGAGCTCCTGTTGTCAAGACTTATACTGTACTTTACGTTGAACTCCATATTAAATACAATGCATAAATAGTTCTTTGCTCATGCTGGAGATGCTGGGACTAGAATAAGGTTTTTTACATGATTTGAAAGATATTGAAAGTTGTCAGGGGAAGTAGTGTAGTGCCTCTCTGCAGTACATCTGCTTCTGCTGTACACAAAAGCCACAGCCATTACTTTTTTTTTACATGCACACCACGACCATTCTTTTAATATAGAAATATTGATCCTACCTCTGGGAGTGGCTGGGCAAGCACATTAAGGGAGCTGTGTTGCTTGGAAAAACTGTTAACTTGTCTCTTAGGCTCACGCTGTAAAATGAGGTGAAGTAAAGCCTACTGTAGGAGGCTAAAAAGGAGCTTACCAGCAAAAAGGTGACAGAAGCAGCAAAATTTCCTGTCTGATTTTTCATATTAAAAGGCAGAAAAGCTGAAATCTAACAGAATGAGGCAGGTGTGAGTGCCTGAACATCTGAACAGCACTAAAACCCACTGAATACTAAAATATGTCAAGCTGATCTGTCAGCAAGCGACAATGCCTGATCCTTTCTTAACTGCTTCAGTTATTGCAGGTATTGTCCACCCTGTGCATTGCATTGTATGTGTGTTTGGTGGAGGGTGGAGAAAAAAACTAGTGTGTCCCTGAATCTTCTGTCCAGCTCCTTTCTTATGTAGGTGATGTCCGGAAGAGGTTGTGGTAATTGGATCAGTTTCATGTTCTGTCTGGAAAAAAAAAAAGGTGAAAAAAAAGTGGCTAGACATTCAGTGGGTAGATGCAAGAAAATCCATTATTGCATGTATCATCCAGGTTAACAAGGTGTGGAGCAGAGCACCAGAGCTAGAGTTCAGCTAAGAATTGTCTTCCAGTATGAGGATGGCTCTAGTAGTTTTGTGCTAGCAGCTCCACCACTGAAATGCAGAAGGCTCAAATCCTCATGTGTGCTGACCTGAATGAGTCCGTTTGGAAAGGAGATGATGAGCAGGAAAGCTATGAGTGAGATGGCAGGAGAGAAAGTTCATTATTACCCAGCACTACAAATAACCTGGCCCTCATAAAGCAAACCTGTTTAGCTAAGAAGAAAAGTAGATGAGTAGGACATAAGTAGAAAGGCTCAAATTAATCAAGTTGACTCAGTGAAATTACTTCTTTCAATTCTCTTCACAACTGGCTGTTCACTCAGCCCTTTCCCAATTAGAACATTAAGATTAAGTATTATACTATAAATGTGACAGCAAAGAAAAAAATGCATGCATATAATGTGCAAGAGCCTATGAAGCCCCCAAACACTGAGTGAGACAGAGATCTGCACACTGCTTTTGTAAGAAAGCACCCAAACTGTCTGCAAACCTTACAGAAAGGAAACAAACTCTGTCCATTACAGTCTCAGATGTTGTTACATAATACACACATAGAAAGCTCTTCCTTATTATACCTAGGAAGCCAGTTTGAAATGTGTTCAATCCAGAGTCACTAGCTTTAATCCTGCATTTTATTAGCAGTGGTGAAAACAGTTCTGCCCACCCTCAAGGGCAGTTAGGATGGGGAGCCATTATCAATAGCTGCTGCATCAGGCTGGGTCATGCCAGGCACTATTCTGTAAATTTAATTTGGAGCCCCAGTTTATGAGAAAGATCTGGTTCAAATTTATTCTGACCCCCTGACCTTTCCCTGAATTAACCCATTATTCAGATCACATTTGAAAAATATACAAAAATGAAACTACTCTGAAATTCAGAGGAGTTCTTTTTAAAAACTGGGTTTAGGTTACTCAGTAATGCTGGTAAGTTAAGTATCCGCGTTAAAGACTTGAATAAATGATTTATGTAATTAACAGCATATTCAAATGCACATACTAGCTTCTACAGAATAAAAGAAGAAAGGGAAAATGGGTAGATACTAATATGAATTAATTAGCCAAGCAATGTTAATTAGGTGACTACCTAATTAAATTTGGGACAATGAGGTTTCGTTTGCTGTATTTGTTAATATTTGCTTCGTTCAGACCCATGTCTGTGTTAAATAGATGATCTCAGCTTATTTGCTGTACGTTTTTCAGGGAACCTGATACGAAATATTGTCAGATTTTCCAGTGTTACGGAAAAGGATATTCACTGAGACACTTATGTAAATACCACAATAAAATTTTCCTTGACCTATTGGCTTTTTCTAGATATGTTTCTCTAGAGGACTGCAGAGTGTCTGAAAGAACATTGGAGTGCCTGAATAATTAACTATATGTTTGATATAAAAGTATGAGGATGATTGCTTTCAATTTTGAATATCTAGTAATGTAAGGTTTTGTTAATTATATTCTGAAACTACAAAGACTTTCCAAAGCATGAACAGTAATAACCAAATGAAGTTAATGAAGTTCCTTAACTTTTATAGTATGCCTCTGTTCACACGAATTTCTTTTATCAGATAACTGCATAAAGATGTTCAGAAATGTCAACAAGCTTAGTGTATCAGGTTGTTGAAATTAGTTTGCATTATTAAGTTGGTAATTTTTGTTTGTCTTGTTTTCATTCAATCTTTATCTTCATACTTCATCAGTTCCTTTCTCTTCTCTTTTGCATTCACCATCTTTCTTCAGTGTCTAAATCTAAATGTAAAGAATAATAGGTGCTTACATCCAAAGCTGATAGTAGCATTGCTGTAATGATCTTTAAAAGACCAAGCAAAGACAGCAAGGAATGCAACAATTAGTCCACTTAGCTCCTCATGAGGACAGCATCTCTTTCCTGTTCTCATTTTGTCACCTATTCATTTCTACCTATATTAAGCTTTTTCATGCTGTTGTCATTTCCTGGACAGCTGGCAGCAACCATTTTCCTGGCATGCCTGTTTTCTCAGTTGGGTTTTACTCAAAAATCAATGCATTTATACTTTTTGCAGAGCTTTACTTCCGCTGTATTTTCTTGCTCCTGTCTAGGAGCCAGGAAGTGTATTACTATTTCATGACTCAGGGAACAAATGACTCTATTTCAGCATTCTTCCTCAAAAGTAATTTTACTTTTCGAACTATCCCTTCTTTCTGGAACTTCGAAAAGTAAAAACTTCTCATCATGTTTGATGAGCATTTAAGTGAAATCCTCTGAACTGGCCCAGGGTGCTTATTGGTGATGTAACACGAGCATCCAGGAAGGAGAGCAGGGAGGAGTCACCTACATTTGTCTGTGGTCCCTTCTTTCATGGGTGCTCCCGGCTTGAGCAAAGCACTGCTGGCAGGAAGAGGAAAGCTGCATGTATTGCCAATATGTAGAGTGTATGCCCTGGAGGTTTGATGACTTGGTAGGGAGTGTCAAGGATTTTGATGTCCTACCATTCAGTGGAGTGTTTTAGCTATCTATACATGTGCATCTTACTTGTCTTAGGTAATATATAGTATATGGAAACCAATGCACGCTGTTTCTTAAGATTTTTCTTAAAATAGAAACAGAAGAACATTTTTTAAAAAGTAGAAAAGTGATTTAATGATCCATAATATGAAAAGATCATCAAGTTTTGACAATAAGTGGTTTCTCAGTTTGTAATTTGACTGATGACAAGCTGACAGATGAAAAACAGGAGAGATGAAGCAGTATAACTCTTCAGTTACAAAAGCCGCACCAGTTAGCATCTGTTATCAGTGGGTGCCCCCTTCTGTCACCGTGGGACACCCAGGTTTTGACCTTGTCTTCCATTCAGAAAGCCAACTTAAGAGCAGATATGAGGTAGAGCAAACTCTCCTCCCTAGATATAGTGTCTCCTGATTGTAGGTACTAGATAGCAGCAAACCACCTAGCTCTCTAGCTCCTGTCTTTCAGGGATATCTGCAATGCCTGCTTGCCTTACAGGTGATCGCTACAAACAAACGCCTCTGCTGAGCTCCAAAGCGGCTGTCTCATTTTTGTGCATAACTGTACAAAATGACACATTTGCAGAGGGAAACGACTTGTTGGTCCAGAAGAGAATGGGACCCTTGTCAATACATGCCGGGACCATTCTTTCAGAGACAGCTCTGCAGCTGGAGAATTGCCCAGCAGCAGTATGATGAAAAAGAGTGATGCTGGTTCAGTCAATTAAACCAGAAAACAGCACTTAATCTTTAACCAGCACGCATTCAAATAAGCTGAGCTTCTGTGTATAGCTCACCGCAGCTGACTTCTCTTTTGCAGAGCTGCACAAGGCTTTCGGGTAGCAGGCTGTCCAAGCCCTGAGGTCACTAACGGGCATTTCAGCCCCTGCCCAGTTTTCCCTGGGGCCTCCGCTCTCCTCTGGCCCCTAGGTCCTGGAGCCCCATTTCAGCTCAGCCTTAATTCCCTTCCTGAGCTGTGTTGTAGGTGTTCCCATCTCTGGTCCTACCTCCCGGATGGACCACAGACCTATCCTGTAGATAGCCTGACTCCTGGATGGGATAGGCCCCTTGGTTCATATGGCTCTGCCTCCCTGACTGTCCCTTTTGGACTCACATTGCTACCTTCTCTTCAGTCCTGTTTCTGGCCCGGTGTCCTGGTTTGGCCTAAACCAGGCCGATTTTCCTTTCAGTGATTTTTGCTTTCAGCTAAGTCTCCTCTAGGTAACTGCACTTTCTGAAACTAACTGCATGTTTTGCGGACAGTGTCTGCTTCCAGGACTGATAACGCTCGAAGTTTGTAGTTGTCGCTGAGGCACCGGTAGGGATGTTGTGCAGAAAGGCTCTTGCTGTACTTAGTCTCAGAGAAACCAAGGTCACTGCTGAATTCCTCACTGCTTACGAGTGAAGAGCCGAGGGGGGGTCGCAGCTGCAGGGGGGAGGAGACAGGGCAGGTGACCCAAAATTGACCAACGAAGGTATTCCATCCCATGCACGTCATTCTCGGTATAAAGCGGGGGGATCACGAGGGTCTCGCTCTCTTTCTGCTATGGCCGGTGTCCAAGGAGGACTCCGTCTGTTTTCCTGCTGCCCCCGATCCCGATCCGTGCATCCCTGAATCCAGCTCTTGACCGTCGCTAGGCCCAGCCTGGGCCTTCCCGGAGCCTGCCCTGCAGTGCCGGTGGTGACGTGGCTGACTTCAGGGGAGCTCAACCTTAGTTTTGTATATATATTTGTATATATTTGATTATTTCTATTATTATTATTATACTCTTTTCCATTATTATAGTTTATTAAAACTGTTTTAACTTTCCAACTCGTAAGTCTCTCTCCCTTTTCCCTTTCCCTTTCCCTTTGGGGGGAGGGGAGGAGGGATAACAGAGAGCATCTGCCACAGGTTTAATAGCCAGCCCAGCTTTAAACCGTGACACCCGGTCTCGTTTTGTTCCTGACAGACCTGCCTGGATGGACACTGGACCTGTTTCATTGTTCGCCATGTCAGGGCCTGCTGATGCACTCTGTGATCAGCAGCTGCTCCTGACTTCAGCAAAAGAAAGACACACTTTGGGACATGCTTGTTTTTTTTTCATGGAAGAGGCTCTGCTCCTCTGATCCAGGGTTTGAAGGAGAAAGTGAACTCTTTGATCAACCTCTTTAAACAATCACTCAGTTTTCTTCCCAGCGGGTATGGATCCATTCTGGGTATGTGTTGTGGGCAAACTCATAGAGTGGATTTGAACCTACTACTGACAGTCCAAGGTGGAGTTGACAATGTAACCCTATGTATTGCGCTGCTTTTTTTTTTTTTTAATTTATCCCTTTGTCAAGAGGTTGGCCATACTAGACCATTATCTGGGTAGAGGTTAAAGGAAGCAAAAGAACAACTCTCTCTTTTACTTCAAAATCCAGAGAACTGAAATCCCAAGCTCAGCCTTTCTGAGTTTGGATCATCTTCCTGGTGTGTTAGTCCAAGGAGTCAAAGGGTAGTCCACTCTCTATGGTTCAACTGTTGGCAGTCTCACTGGCAGCAACTGCATTAAAAAAAAAAAAAAAGGCAACATGACTGTGCAGTCAGTGTCAGGCAAAGAGAAATGGAAATTTCAGTGTCATATGCTGCAGTGCATGGGGAGGCTGATGAGTTGTGAGCAACCTATGTACAGCTAGATCAGGTTGCTTTGTTGGATACTGAGGTATTGCTGGCTAGTTCCTACCAAAGTATGCTATGAATGTGACCTGTCTCTTGCTGAAGGTCCTCGTACTTCAACAGAACGGTCAAAAGCCTTTCTTCTGTATGTGACCCATAAGCTTCATAAGCTGCAGAAGTACTTGTCTTGAATTGTATGGATTTTTACACGATTGTCAAAAGTATGTGTAGTCATTTGACAGAGAAAGGTTATTTTTGTTCAATCACAGGTATATAATGAAAGACTTGATTTTATATACCTATATAAAGATATGAAAATCTTAAGTTTCAGGTGGTTCAATGTTTGCAGGTGTAGTAGTTAATTACCAAGTTACTCAGCTATAATTATACATGTAATTTGAAAGGAAAATTACCCAAGCCTTTGACATTTCTGTGTCTTGATTTGCACTTCACATGTAAAGTAGACATAACCCCCAAATGTAATGTTGTAAAATATTTGTGTTACAAGGATGTATTTAATTTCTAATGAAAGATTAAAAAATTCCTATGATGTTGAAATAATGCATGAATGTAACCAAAAGATTCATTCTAGCCTTGGGAGATTTTAATCTCTAAACACTTGAATGTAGTGTAATACATATTATAATATCACGAGTCTTAGGATGATTTCCCAATACATCTTTTCTATATTCTGTTAAGTGGAATATATAGTGTTTGATTAGTCAAAATACATGTATTGGTGAGGCAGTCAACATGCATTTAGATTCAAACTGCCACATTCAGTGCTCTCTCTTGCTCTGCGGGTGTTAGGGAGCTGTGCTTATTGTGGCAAGAAAGGCAGCATGATGAAAGTCATAAATCAGTAGGAAATTGTCATTAGTGTCTGTAACAATTTGTCTTTATTAGCATTGGACAATATATTCAGAAAAAAAGAACTACCATATAAATAGTGCAAACTGTGTTCCTTGTAATTGTGCTAGTTTGCTGTAACGAAGTCCTGGAAAGTTTTTGGCTTGCAACCAATAGGGACTGTGGCAGAACTTCTGTCCCATTAAGTCAGTAGGCATTTGCTATCAATGAATTTCACATTACCCGTATAGCTCACGTTTTTCTTACACAAAATTGCAAAAAATTCAAGGTAGATCTTGTACGGTTTAAACCCTGCCTGCCAAATCTTTGATACTGTGTAACAGAGGGTAAAAAGATGCTTGAAACCAAGGGGAACAAACAAGGGGGAGCATGGCCTGCTTAAGTAACTAAAATATTTTTGGGAATCTAGCCTTTTAATTTTCACTACATTTTTTATTTTTTGCTCTCAGATTCTACAGAAATAAGAATACAAAGCCTAAAAGGGGAGGCTTCTGTTTGCTAAGGAGAAAATTGGCTGAGGAGCTCACCATTCAAGAGGTGAAAAAGATAGTAAGAATGATGACGCAGAAGATCTATGGCTTTATCATAGGAAGTATCAGAAACAGTCCCACAAAATCATCTCTACAGTTTGAGGTAAGATGAGATATTGTGCCTTGATTTCTCTTTATTTATTCATTCTTTTTAATGAATTACCAAATTCAGATTAGAATGGATAGCAGAGACACACTAAGTAGTGGAAGCCATTTCTAATCATTAAAAAGCATTAGGACTGGTTATATTTTAGCAATCATTTTTGTAGCTAACTTTGATTGAAACGTGAAACAGACTCATGTCTTCTGTAACTGATTTACATTAGGAATCAAGTTGGCTTCTAATATTTAAATTTAAAATTAAATAAACAGAAACTAGCACTAAAATTAATTAATCTTAATATTATCCCAAACAGACTGGCTTTAGAAATGAAGAATTTCTTAGCTTATCGTAGTCCTGTAGCAATTACTAGGTTTGGTAATAATCACTTTGTAAGTAAAGTCATGCTACTAAAAGAAGACAAAAAATCCACACCACATGATTTTTGACATCTTTACAACAATATTTACTAATTTTTTAATGTCATACCAGAACAATATAGCACACTCAACAGAAATCAGAAGTATTTAAAAATATACATGATCTTTTAAATACATGGTGATCAGATTCTGATCCTGTTATTCAGCAGAACTTCATTCATGTTTCACAGGAGCCCAAGGTTTTAAAGCAGTTATTTTGAAAGGTGAAATATGCCAAATCTAAATCATTAAACAAGCTTCAGGGTGAATACTAAAGTAACGTTTAGAATTATTTATCAATATTGTATATCGATCACAAATTTAAATAGGTTGATATATGCTTGATAATCAGCACAAATCAGCACAAATGTAACTTACTAATGAGCAGTTTCATTGTGCCTCAACGTAATTACCGTTTCCTTTTGAAATTAAGTTCTCACTCCTTTATCCAGTGACTGTTTACTGTAAAATATATGCTTATTCTCTGTCCAGAGAGCACTGAGTAAAATCATGAACTGAGGTGAGTACTGAACTGCTTTATTTAGCTCCTTCTTGTACTTACATTACTTTTTTCTGTCTTATGAAATGCTTTCATTCATAGCAATCCAGTAGGTCTTTTACTAGGAGAAGTCAGGAATATTTTCTCGTATTTCGTTCTGGATTTAAGCCTGAGAATTATGAGACTCTCCTGGAAGTTTATAGATGTGGGATTGGACCCTCCTCAGGTGAGGAAGAGTTTTGAAGTTGTGTTTCCATTTTTTTTTCTTGTCTGAGTGCTGTGTTAGGCTGCTAGGCAAAAGATAAACCACCATCTATGGGGTGTTTTTTGAGAGATTACTACTGCTTTATTGGAACTGTTCTTAAGAGACCCCTCATCCTGGATCATAATGCAGCTATTGAACCTAAACTCTGGAAGGAAGAGGTTCAAGCAAAATATATATTTTTTGGTGTTTCCCGTTGTCTTCTTACTCTAAATTTTAGTTAGTTGTCAGAGGTGCTTTATTCTCTCTTGTGGCAGTAGAAATGTCTAGCTCTGGTGCTTGGAGTCATCATGACGGAGTCAGATATATACATTTTTAGAGTTTGTCCCCCAAATTTGGGGACATGCAGGTAAGCAAGTGGTCAATATATTGCAGTGCAGGGTTGCTATTCAGAGAGATTTCAACAGGCTGGAGAAATGGGCTGACAGGAACCAGGAGGTTCAGAAAAAGCAAATGCAAAGTCCTGGACCTGGGGAGGAATATGCCCATGCACCAGTACAGGCTGGGGACTGACAGGCCAGAAAGCAGCTTAGCAGAAAAGGCTTTGGGTGTCCTGGTGGAAACCAAGATGAACATGAGTAGACAGTGTGCCCTTGCACCAAAGAAAACCAACTGCAAGCTGTGCTGTGTGAGAAGGAGTGTAGGTCGCAGGTTGGTGGAAGTGATTATTCCCCTCTATTCAGCTCTTATCAGCTTCATCTGGAGTGCTGTGTCCAGTTTTGGGTTCCCCAGCAAAGGACCACTGAGATGATTAGGATGTTTGAAAGTGTGTGACGCACAAGGAGAGGCTGAGGGAGATGGATTTATTCAGTCTGAGGAAAAGAAGGCAAAGGGGAGATGTTGCTGCCTTCAGACACTTAATAGGAGGGAATGCTCAAGGACAAAAGTTGCAACATGGGAAATTTTGAATAGATACTAGAGAAAGAAAAAATTCACAACTGGGTAGCGAAACACTGAAAGAGGTTGTTAAGAAAGGCTGTGGACTTTTCATCCTTGGGGATATTAAAAACTTGACAAGGCCCTGAGCAGCCTGATCTAAGCTGAACAGTGGGTTGGACCAGACAGATGATCTCCAGATGTCCCTTCCAACCTGAATTACTCTCTGTCTCTATAACTCTGTAATCTCTCAATTTGTAGATTTATGTCTGAATAGTTCACATGCTAAAATATGCCTCATTTATATGACTCATGACATAAGAAGTTAGACGCCTTGGCTCTTTTTAAAAATTCCTATGACTATTTGCATGTTTAAGCTTCTAAGTAGCTTTAAGGCATATTTCCAACCCTTTTCCCCATCAAACTAATGTGTTGTATGGCTGTTATCCTCCCTTTCTTGAAACAGTTTCCAGTAAGAATCCTAATCCTCTCTGTGTAAATGCAGAGTAGCCAAAACTAAGCGGGTCCTATCTGTGAGTGTTACAGGGAACAAACTGTTGTTTTTTTCACAGTTAAATACCCAGATGACAAATGGAAATTCACATCTGGATGCTTTTTGATATTAATCTTCAAGGAATTTATTAAATTCTTATACACAGAAAACCTAATATTTCTGATTTGACTGGGCAGGATCCAGTGTTACATGTGATCCAGAAAAAGAGAATGGATACTGAAAAGTTACTTGGCTGATGCTGTTGTGTTCATACAGAAGTAAAGAAAAATAAAAGAAGTGAGTGATGCTGCTTTGTATGCTACAGTGAAGGATCTCCAGTCTCGTCCCTGTATTGTCTTAAGCATATGCCAGATTACTGATCAGAATTGTAATATATTTAAAAAAAAAAAAAAAAGGAATCTTAATGTTAGTCCAGTTTCCTGGAGTTAACAATTTTTTGTCTTATTTCTGGACATTATCAGTTTTATTTGACTTCTAATAGAGTTACTAAGAAGGTTAAGCAAGCATGAGATATCCAAATATTAAAAATCTGGTTCTCCCAAGAGAGTTTAGATCACAATTCCTAAATCAGCACACTTGCTTGCTGTTCCAGCACATGGAGAATCTTGATTGTGATACGGAGATTAAATTGCTGAAGTACAGTTTTAATTTTGATGGCATTTCCTCACAAGTCACTCCTCATAAAACCTGTTTGCTAAATGAAATTAAGCTCCATAGAGAGTGTTTTAAGGAAGGGTTCAGAGGATTTAAAAATCATCCCTCTTTCATAAATAAATTTATTTGCTTTCCCTAATTGTAGTGCAGAAGACCTAGAAGATAAGAATCTGATACTTCAACAAAATCTGCCTCTGAGGATGTTTCAGAGAGATAACTCTCTGAATCTAAAGGTTATGAATATGCAATTATTGTTGTGTCCCTGGAATATTTCGAAGCCCCTTGATGAGAAAAGATGTGCAAATTGTCTGACTAGGTGTAACCATATACAGTATAGATATGTATATTTTAGCTAGTTGTCCTTAGGTCTTCTTTACAAACAGTGCAGAGAAACAGGCACTTTTAGGTCACTGTTCTTGTCTTAGAGCCAACATTTGAAATGGGAGAGATGTCTGCGTTGTTACCATCAAAAGTTAGGAGACACAAATAATACTGAAGATGACAACTCTCATTTTTTAAAATCTTGTTTGATCATATCCCCCCAAAGCTACCCATGAGTAGAGAAACGTAAGGGCTACCCAGAAGTAAGCTTTCCTTTTGTACTCAGAATATATTAATGGGAATAAAAAGGCTTTCCTGACATCTAATTTGCTCTACAAAAGCTGCTCATTTGAGAACATAGAAAAAGACAAAATGTTTTTGTTAAGTCATTCTGATCTGAACGAAATATATCCAACTGGTACCACTGAGCCATATTTTTCTGCTCAACTTTATTGATATTTTATTTACTTGGCTAGAACAGAAGATAGGTGCTAGTTCAAAGGCAAACATACTTGGCTGTAGTAGAGCATGTGGGCCACTTGATGGAGCCCTTAGAAGTAAGGTAGCTAGCTTGGCTCTTGCTGTGACTGTGATTGTTCCATTAAAATGCGAGCTTGTGTAGTAGCATCTAAACCATGCATATAAAATATAGCAATGCCCTTAAAGAGGGGAAACAAAGCTCCCATTGCCTCTTCTACAAATTCAGTTCCAGCCTCTACCAGCCCCACTGGACCTTGTTATAGTGAAGTGACTGGCCATGCCTAATTGTCAAGCACACAGGTGTTTTCCAAACTTCCCCCAGAACCAAAAGCCAATCATGCAGGTGTTCACCAGTGGTAAATAATAATAAGAGTGGACATTGCTGGATGAAGCATCCTCTTGTAGTTTGCATGATTCTGCGTATGTATTGTTTCTAACATGCTTGACAAAATCTTGACAGCAATATGCAGCGGTCTTACACAGAGGCATTTTTTAATTCAATGGAATGGATATGGACTGAACCCAAAGAGATGTGTCTTATAAAAAGGAGGTATCTGAAATGATTGCTAATGGTATTCAAAACATCTATTCACACGATATGTTTTAAAACAAAACCACTTTGAGTAATATTTACTGAAATATTGTTCTGCTTTTGAAAATATCCAATTGGAGCAGACCAGATATAATTTCTTTTTGATTTCCTGGTCTGGGTTTGAGGTTTAATTTGGATTTAAGTGTCAGGCTGACAGCGGCGGCAGCAGCGAAAGCGGCGGCAGTGACTTGAGGTTAGTGCGGGGGCGAGGGCGACATCGGGCTTAACCGGGCGGTTTTTCGTACTCTGGGCCTCCCCTGAGCCCCCCGCGAGCATCAGCCCCGAGCTGCTTCCCTCTGACCCCGGACCCGGACCCGGAGGTTCCCGGCAACGAATCAGGAGAGGAGGGGGCACCGCGGAGGCACCGCGGGCGATTTGAACGCTCCACCCCCTGTTATCGGGTGATAAAGAGCTTCCTGGAGGACAGGGACTAGTCCCTGCCCAGACGGGAGAGGGAGAGGGAGAGGGAGACTCAGCAGTGCCTGTGTGAATCTGCAGTGACTGGGTGTGTCCCAGGGCAGGAGAGGCCGCAGCAGTTTGCAGCTTGTTGGGGAGGGCACTGACTCCCTCCCAGTGCACAAGGCGAGGAAGGTGCCAAGGAGCTGTGAACCAGGGGTGCCACCAACAGGTATTTCCCAGTTCAGTGGAAGAACAATGGTATCTACCCAGTGGAAGAAGACCAAAATGGATGTAGGAACCCAGACAGAGCTCCCACGGAAGGAGGCGATGGTGCAGGTTGCGGGCTGCAGGGAATGCTACAGCGTCTCTGTGGTGTCAGGGGGCTGTGTGCGCTGTGAGCAAGTAGATGATCTGCTTGGCCGAGCGGCACAGCTGCAAAGCCGGGTTGAAAGGCTTCAAGCCGAAGTAGAAAGGCTTAGGAGCATTCGGGAGGCTGAAATGGAGATAGACTGGTGGAGCCAGGCTCTGCCCTCCCTGCAACAAAAATGGGAGCACCTGCCGGAGAGCTCCCAGGATCGAGGGACCCCTGTACTCTGCCCCTCTCAGGTGGAAAACGATAACCTAGAGGAGAGGAGTGAGTGGAGGCAAGTCTATGGCCGTGGCAAAAGGCAAGTGCCCTCCTTGCCTACCTTGCCTCCACAGGTGCCTCTGAGTAATAGATATGAAGCCCTAATGGAATACAGCCGGTCCAATGGGGATGTGGTGGAGAGGCAACCTATATCAGAGGTCCCACCACAGTCAGAAAAACCTGACGGGCGTATAGCTACCTCCTCCACAAGGAAGAAGAGAAGAGTTTTAGTGGTTGGAGACTCCTTCCTAAAGGGATCTGAGGGCCCAATATGCAGAGCTGACCCCCATCACAGGGAGGTCTGCAGCCTGCCTGGAGCCCGAATCAGGGATATCACCAGGCAACTCCCCAACCTGGTGAAGGCCACAGACTACTACCCCCTGCTGATCTTCCAGACAGGTGGGGAAGAAGCTGCATCCCGTAGTCTGAGGGGGATGAAGAAAGACTACAAGGCCCTAGGGCGGTTGGTGAAAGAGTCTGGAGCACAAGTTGTTTTCTCTTCCCTCCTTCCATTTTCAGGTGATGACGTTGTTTGGAATAGTAGGATTCTCTCTATTAACGCCTGGCTACGAGACTGGTGCTACAGGCAGGGCTTTGGGTTCTTTGATAATGGCTGGTTTTATAAGACAACAGGCGTGACAGTGGCACATGGGAAAGGTTTATGTCGTAGGGGCAAAAGGGTTCTGGGACAGGAATTAGCAGGGCTCATTCGGAGAGCTTTAAACTAGATTCGAAGGGGGATGGGGTGGTAGCTGGGCTTGCACCACTGGGGCAACACTCTAGTGTTGAGGTAGACCAGGAGGCCCCCCATCCCCCTGGGGTGAAATCAGGGGGTGAATCTGGGATGAAATCGGTGTGCCCAGCTCGCTCCCTGAAATGCCTGTACACCAATGCACGCAGCATGGGGAATAAGCAGGAGGAGTTGGAAATCCGTGTTCGGTCGGGGGGCTATGATCTAGTGGCAATTACAGAGACTTGGTGGGACGCCTCGCATGACTGGAATGTGGTCATGGATGGCTATGTGCTGTTCAGGAAAGACAGGCCACTAAGGAGAGGTGGTGGAGTTGCTCTTTATGTGAGTGAGCAGCTAGAATGTATTGAGTTCTGTCCAGAGGCGGATCAGGAGCGAGTTGAGAGTTTGTGGGTGCGAATTAAGGGGTAGGCTGGCAGGGGTGATACTGTTGTGGGTGTCTATTACAGGCCACCGGATCAGGATGAGGAGGGTGATGAGGCCTTCTACAGGCAGCTGAGAGCGGTCTCGCAATTACAGGGCCTGGTTGTTGTGGGGGATTTCAACTACCCTGATATTTGCTGGGAGGCCTACTCAGCCAGCCATCCCCAGTCCAGGAGGTTCCTCCAGTGCATTGATGATAACTTTCTGATGCAAATGGTGGATGAGCCAACTAGGAGAGGAGCGCTGCTGGATCTGATCCTCACTAACAAGGAGGGTCTGGTTGAAGAGGTGAAGGTTGAGGGCAGCCTTGGTTGTAGCGACCATGAGATGGTAGAGTTCAGGATCTCATGTGGCAGGAACAGAATAGCTAGCAGAATCACAACCCTGAACTTCAGGAGGGCCAACTTTGGCCTTTTCAAGGAATTGCTAGGGGAAATCCCATGGGACAGGGTACTAGAAGGTAAGGGGGCCCAAGATAGTTGGTTAGCATTCAAGGACTGCTTCTTCCGAGCTCAAGATCAGAGCATCCCAACAGGTAGGAAGTCAAGGAAGGGTACCAGGAGACCTGCATGGTTGAACAGGGAACTGCTGGGCAAACTCAAGTGGAAGAAGAGGGTGTACAGATTGTGGAAGGAGGGGCTGGCCACTTGGGAGGAATATAAGTCTGTTGTCAGAGGATGTAGGGAGGCAACTAGGAAAGCTAAGGCCTCCTTGGAATTAAACCTTGCAAGAGAGGTCAAGGACAACAGAAAGGGCTTCTTCAAATACATTGCAGGTAAAGCCAACACTAGAGGCAATGTAGGCCCACTGATGAATGAGGTGGGGGTCCTGGAGACAGAGGATAAAAAGAAGGCGGAGTTACTGAATGCCTTCTTTGCCTCTGTCTATACTGTTGGAGGCTGTCCTGAGGAGCCCCGGACCCCTGAGGCCTCAGAAGAAGTCAGGATAGAGGAGGAATCTGTCTTGGTAGATGAGGGCTGGGTCAGGGACCAATTAAGCAATCTGGATGTCCATAAATCCATGGGCCCTGATGGGATGCACCCGCGGGTGCTGAGGGAGCTGGCGGAAGTCATTGCTAGGCCACTCTCCATCATCTTTGCTAAGTCGTGGGCAACGGGAGAGGTGCCTGAGGACTGGAGGAAAGCGAATGTCACTCCAGTCTTCAAAAAGGGCAAGAAGGAGGACCCGGGTAACTATAGACCGGTCAGCCTCACCTCCATCCCCGGAAAGGTGATGGAGCAACTTGTTCTTGGTGCTGTCTCTAGGCACATCAAGGATAGGGGGATCATTAGGGGCACTCAGCATGGCTTCACCAACGGGAAGTCTTGCTCAACCAACTTGATAGCCTTTTATGAGGATGTTACCCGGTGGATAGATGATGGTAAAGCTGTGGATGTGGTCTATCTCGATTTCAGTAAAGTGTTTGACACAGTCTCCCACAGCATCCTCGCAGCTAAACTGAGGAAATGTGATCTGGATGATTGGGTAGTGAGGTGGATTGTGAACTGGCTGAAGGAAAGAAGCCAGAGAGTAGTGGTCAATGGGACTGAGTCCAGTTGGAGGTCTGTGTCTAGCAGAGTTCCGCAAGGGTCGGTTCTGGGACCAGTTCTATTCAATATATTCATTAATGACTTGGATGAGGGATTAGAGTGCGCTGTCAGCAAGTTCGCTGATGACACAAAGCTGGGAGGAGTGGCTGATGTGCCGGAAGGCTGCGCAGCCATTCAGAGAGACCTGGACATGCTGGAGAGTTGGGCGGGGAGAAATTTAATGAAATATAACAAGGGCAAGTGTAGAGTCCTGCATCTGGGCAAGAACAACCCCATGTACCAGTACAAGTTGGGGACAGAGCTGTTGGAGAGCAGCGCAGGGGAAAGGGACCTGGGGGTCCTAGTGGACAACAGGATGACCATGAGCCAGCAGTGTGCCCTTGTGGCCAAGAAGGCCAATGGCATCCTGGGGTGTATTAGAAGGGGTGTGGTCAGCAGGTCGAGAGAGGTTCTCCTCCCCCTCTACTCTGCCCTGGTGAGGCCGCATCTGGAGTATTGTGTCCAGTTCTGGGCCCCTCAGTTCAAGAAGGACAGGGAACTGCTAGAGAGAGTCCAGCGCAGAGCCACGAAGATGATTAAGGGAGTGGAACATCTCCCTTATGAGGAGAGGCTGAGGGAGCTGGGTCTCTTTAGCTTGGAGAAGAGGAGACTGAGGGGTGACCTCATTCATGTTTATAAATATGTAAAGGGCAAGTGTCAAGAGGATGGAGCCAGGCTCTTCTCAGTGACATCCCTTGACAGGACAAGGGGCAATGGGTGCAAGCTGGAGCACAGGAGGTTCCACTTAAATTTGAGGAAAAACTTCTTTACGGTGAGGGTGACTGAACACTGGAAGAGGCTGCCCAGAGAGGTTGTGGAGTCTCCTTCTCTGGAGACATTCAAAACCCGCCTGGACGCGTTCCTGTGTGATATGGTCTAGGCAATCCTGCCCCAGCAGGGGGATTGGACTAGATGATCTTTCAAGGTCCCTTCCAATCCCTAACATTCTGTGATTCTGTGATTGCAGTGAGACACAGTAGCAAATTACATGAGCTGATGAACAGTCTGACTGCTGTATTGCCAAAGAACCTGACCAAAGAAAAACTGCTATTTTTTTATGACTACAATGAAATATTGTAAGGACCATCATTTTTGCTTTAGAGTGCAGATGGTTATATTGAAAAACAAATGCTGATCCCTAATGTTGGCTCATTCTGTAATAATTTTCTTTTACTACTGCACTATATTTTATAATCATCATAAAATCTTTATAATCATCATCAACTCAACATATTAATACATGCAATGTAATTATTTCATAGTCATATTCATATTGACAACTCGAAAGCAAAGGTTCAGCTATTGAGGGAAAATAGGCAAAATATAAGCAAAAACATGGGCAAAATATTGCCTAAATGACAATATTCCATACTGAGAAAGTAAAGCTCCTTTTTTTCTGAAAGGTTTCCTTATGCCTCACAGTCAAGCAAAACATAATGAAATTAAGTCTACATATGTATAAAATAATTCATTAAGGGAAAGAACTTTGTGTAAATGCACAAATCTCAGTGAAATGAGTTGAAAGGACCAGTGCCATTGTTGTAATGTTTTATCTTCTTTTCCAACCCTTCATCTGTTTTTTGTTGTTTTTTTCCTCACAATTCGTAATCCTGCCCACAAGCATAGTAACATTAGAGATTATTAGACAAATACGCTGTCTACTGAGTTGTTTGCAAAACTCCTTGCCTTAACCTGATTTGTAAGTGCATATTTGTTTGAGAGGAAGCTCTGTATTCTTAATATAGAATAACCTGTGATATTCCATACATCCAAGGTAGGGGTTTACAGCTATGATTTGTACTATATTTAAAAAGCATGCAGACAAATCTCATCGGAAGTGTTTCATCACAATTTGGTTTCATAGCATTAGTATTTCTAATTATTCCATGGCTACAGAATCAAAATGATGCATGGTAATATTAAGCAGTTATAGCAATTAAGTAAATATGTGCTAGAATTGTTTATACTGAAGGATCAATTTTATTAAAGTTTAAGATCGTAATGAAGTAGTTCAATTTTTAACCTCACAAAAATTCTCAACCCTACACTTAAGTCAAGAACATACAAGAAGTAACAGCAGTAGCCACCAATGTTGTTTAAAAATATTCCATGCAGTCAATATAGCATAAATTTCTGTGTTTCTGATGTTTTTATAAAAGGTTGTTAGAGTATTTTTCCTGGTTTTAGGATCCTTTCTTGCCATTTCTTGGGAATAAGAAAATATTTAGTTTACCTAGTTTCTTTTTCATTTGAAAAACACCTACTCTTTCCTTTATGTTGATAGAACCAAAATTAGCAGAAAACTGGTTTAGCTTTGGTGTCTTTAAGTTTATTCCATGTACAAAACAGTCATCCAAGAACTCCTGATGTGAGATCTGTTTTAACTCTGAAGAGAACTGTACAGAAGATACCTTCAATCCCATGTGTTATGAGCAAAGGACACTGATAGCACAAAGGATTTTCAATATTCTAGGCACAGCAATAAAACCATTTGGGCTAAATAAACAGATGTAGTAAATTGTTTACATTACAATCGAAGTTTTATTTGTATCGGAAGACTTACAAGATGTGGTGTTCTTGTTTGCATGATAACAACCAGAATGAACTTTCATCTCAAAAGCTCTTCAAAGCTCTTCCACAGAAGTATTGGGGAAGCTCATTAGAGCCCCTGTAGTGTCCCTAAACTTGTGCAGTGAAGCCTGTTTTGGATAAAGAATAATAAATATTTTTAACAACAAAAGTTTACCCTCCTCATATGACATAAAGTTTTGTTCAATGCTTAGATAGCAGAGGGTATTGTTGAACTAGAGAGATATTTTTCTTTCCTTTATCGCTAGTATGTTTTATAGGACACAAAAATTTCCCTTTCCACTGCTTTTGCTGACATTAGGTCAAGAAATTACCCCTCGCACGGATATGAGGAACAAATATATTTTTCTGGGAACTTATGAACAATTTCAGAATTCCTCATAATGGGAATGCTGGTTGCTTGTAAATTATCTGTTTTAAAAAGCCACTTTGTCCTTCAAACAATTTAACTTTTCACCTCAATTTGTTGAAGTTGCTGTTGCTGAGCATCCTCCTTTTTACTGAGACTGCTCTCCATTGTCCTTCTTCACCATCCACCATCCTGTCAATGGCTCCCACTTTTACTGTTGCTTCTACCTGCTCTGAAGGCTCCATTTTCCTGATCTTCAGACTACAGCACACATGATACAGTACACATTTGCTTTTCTCACATGCAAAAATGCAAGAAATTTATGTGTTTATCCCAATAGTTCTATTCACTGCCCTTTTTTCCCAAAGTTCAGTTCTGAATGTCGTTCTGGAAAGGATCAATGGTTCTAGTCTGTATAGCTTATCTTCTCTTTGGTACCTGCTGTCCCCTAGACTATGTGAAGCAGAAAGTTCTTTAACACAGTAATTGGTGCAAAAGAAGATGTCTAATTTCTGTAACCCTTCAGTGTAGTTTCTGGTTACGAGCATAGCAGCTATTGCCCTTTCCTGGCTTATTACTTTTAAAATCAAATACCTGAAGAACACCAGAAAATAATTTTCAAAGATCATAGTGATTTTCCTTTAAGTAAAAATCCTGATTAAGTTTAGATTGCATAAAACACATGCTTATTTGGAGACACAGCAAGGTAAGATAAATAGCCAATAAAAGATTACTTCTTAAAACTGAATACCTCTACTGGTGGCAAACCTTAATGCATGTTTTGGTGGAATCCTGAAAAACCTCTTAGATGTGAAGTTGGAGACAAAAATGTGTGTTTCGGTTTGCTTGACTCCTATTAGCTTTCCCCGTGACAAAACAACAGACTGATGCAGCTTACTGCTCTATTCCCTATTAAAGGAATTTATTCAAGACATCAAATATTCAATGGTCAGTACTCAAGACAATGAATAGTTGTCTCTTTTCAATCTGATATAGTTCATCACTGTTCAATAGGATTTCAGAATAAATAAATGCCCACTCTTAATTCCTGGTGGGAATTAAGGGAACTTAAAAGGGAAGTGGAAGCAAGGAGCTGGGAGGAGAGCTGGGTTTCAAACTAAATAAAGGTAGACCAGTGAGCAACTTGTAAGAAAGAGTCTATTTGTTGCTTCTTATTAGATTGACTTTCACTAATGTATACAACTCTGTCGTGCTATAGCACGATGTACGTTAGCATTTTTGTCCAGTGCCTTTTTAAAAAGTAATGAGTTCTCAGTCTTTTTCAGATTGTGCTTTATACTGCACAAATAGAGTTTCATGACATCTTGGCAAATACGTAAATGATCTGGTCATTTGCCCTGCCATATGGCACAATGGATTTAGGAAGATGTCCCAGCTCAACGAGAGGTTGGGGCAAATAAACTTAAATTGTGCAATATTAATTGCAATTGACATTAGTGTTTTGCAACACTGTATTTGAACTCAAAGAAAATACTTGGGGAACATACAGAAAGGTCTGTTTCTTTTTAGTTCCTTAGGATATTTCCTCTTGCCTTGCCAGCTACACTGAACCTTCTAGCATACTTTCCTAAAAATAGGTGCTGAGAATTTGTATGTAAGTACCTAGAATTATTGATCAGTGTTTTTATTTATTTCCTCCGAAGTAGTGTATGCCTAAAATGACAATTTAGTGATTCTTCTAAGCAAAGCAATCAAATGTTCTTTCTTTATTCCATCACTTTCTTTCATTTCCCTTGCAGCAAAATTGGTATCATTATTTTATTAAAATCCAAAAGACAAAACTGACGTTGGCTGTAATGAGATGATATGACAGGAAACATTGGACTTAAGGGTAGTTTAAATATATGCATATCATAAAACTGAGTATAAAGAACTAGAACTTTAATGAAAACTGATTTCAGAAAATGCATTACAAGAGTAAGTCTTAAGGAAGGCATTAGTAAAAATAAGTACTGTGCCATGAAAAGAACTTTCTCTAATATTCAACTGACCCTCCGAAAATGTGATAATTTGCTGTAATTAATTACATTTTCAGATAATTTTCTGTAAACTATTGACATGAGGCAAAGTGTGAAGTACGCAATTGTTAATTTCTTCATGATTTTACAGAGACAATTTGTACAGCTAACTTTAACAAGTCACACTTACTAATTTAATTTTTTATTAGAAGGGAACTGTTTAATTAGAGAACCAATACCTAACACTGATATCAAGGAAATGAAATGCCACCCTTTGGTATAACTAAACTGCAGGTTTCAGAACACAGGACAAGTGATCCCTGAAACACAGTATAATTGGATGCTGCTGCTTCTCTTGTTTCAAGATATTAACACATGCTTCAGGATATGAAGAACTTTCCTTCTGTTAGCGTCTCTGTATGCAATAGTTTGGAAAGAATATTAATGTACACACATTAGTTTTGAACTCTCCCCAATTTTTGTTACTATCTGGGAAATCTCCCTTCTCAGCTTCTGGTCACTGTTACAAAGCTGTAATAATGAAAATTTTCAGATTACTGAATTCCTGTTTGGAGATTCATGGTGGCTGAGTAAGACTGAACCAAGTATCTATCAGTCTAGAGTCAATAGCTAATAAATGGTTTGTACTGACTGCCTGTTCACAAGATAGAATTATGGGTTAAAATGACAGAACAAACATAAAATCTTTTTTGAAGTTCGTAGGAAGACATGAAAAGAGTGTACACTTATCAATGAAACAAAAACTTGTGTGATAAATGAAGAAAAAGGAAAGAACTACAAAAATAAGATATTTTAACATGAGAGAAAAAGGTAGGGTTTTTTTAACAATTAAGATGAGAGATGTACCTTTGTCACGGTTTAAAGCTGGGCTGGCTATTAAACCAATGGCAGACGTTCTCTATTAACCCTCCTCGCCTCACCCAGAAGGGGAAGGAAAAGAGAAAACAGAGAGAGACTTATGGGTTGGAAAGTTACAACAGTTTTAATAAACTATAATAACGAAAAAGAATAATAATAATAATAATAATAATAATAATAATAATAATGATGATAATAATAATAATAATAAATGGAGCCTTCAGAGCAGGTAGAAGCAACCGTAAAAGTTACTGTCCTAGAAGCAGACACTGTCTGCAAAACATGCAGTTAGTTTCAGAAAGTGCAGTTACTTAAAAGAGACTTAGCTGGAAGTAAAAATCACTGAAAGGAAAATTGGTCTGTTTTAGTCTAAATCAGGACAACCTTGAAGCCCAACGAAAAGAAAGAAGAAATCATTCCAAAGGAAAGGAAATCCCATCAGAAAGTTTAAAATAAACTCTTTTTCTTTCTTAGGAATTATCTTTTGTGCTCTACGTAGAGCCTCTCTATCTCAGTATGCTTAGAATTTCTGGAAAGCATTTCGCCTCATGCCTTTGGCAAGATTTAGTGAAGCAATGCTTAAAAACTTGTTCGGTTTTGGGGATGTGGTTAGCAGGGAATGGTATTCAAGCAAAGAGGTAGAAACTGAGGAGCTCGGGCTGGGGACTGATAGCTGAAATAATGACTCCAGCTTTTAGGATAGGGCATATGAAGGAGAGGATTCACATTTCAGATGCATTTGCATACTCCAAAACAAAGTCCGAATATGTATCTGGTCAGTGAACAAAAGCTTGAAACGTTTTGGGAATTGAGCGGGTGCAGTTCCTTACAGCAATCTGTGCAACGGCCATGAAGGAGCAAAGAACAAAAGCCATCACACCGGGAAAAAGCTTGATGATGTAACATAGGAGGAAGCAAAAACGTTAAGCATATGCATTGAGAATACAGTAAAAGCAAGATGCAAAAATATGTATTATAGAATCCGGAAAATTTGCAATTTGCAACACAAAACAATGCAGAGGTGCAAAAACTTAAACGCAGAAAGAGTTTGGAACAGTACAGAGCATTAAATTAGGGCAATTACAGACCTCAGATACATATGCAATCTTCAGAACAAGTGCAAGTGAAAAACAGTGTTAAAATGGCAGGATAGCTTTACAGCTTTTGACAGAATCCCGAGGGGAAAAATAAAATAGGAAGAGGGAAGTTGTCTTCTGATAATAATGCAGATTTTGAAAGTCTAGTTTTTCTTCTGTTTCAGATATTTCGTAATAATGTCTGTAGGCATTGTAAGGAAACACAAAAAAGGGTGCTTCAGATTATGTTATAGGAAATGAAAAATGCCACCTTGGTTTGTGTTGTGTGCAGTGTTTATGTGCTTCTCTAAATTATGATGGACTATTAGCAATGCTGAGGTACTAGCCCTAGATAATGAGCAATGACAGGCCTTTAAATAGTCTCTGGCTGCATGGTAGCTTGACCATCACAATATGGTGTTTTCATCAATGCCATATTCATGTCTATATACCATACGTTTACGTACCTGCTTTGCAACAAAAAACCCCACACTGAAACAGTTTTTGAAAATAAAAACATTTTCCTGAAGAAACGGGTTTGCCTATGTGCCACTGAAAACAATTATACACTTCAAGTGAAAAGCAGCACATAGAGATATTCAAGAGGATTAGGAAACAGAAGAAACCAAGAAAATAAGGCTCTCAAGACTGCAACTAATACAAGGCATTACTGATAAATCTCTGAATGTATCAGTCTGGCATATTTGCTGACATTTTATGTATGTCTCCCCAAAAAAATACCTCTAGTTGTTGTTTAGATACACGAAGGTAAAATTAACAAGGGGCTGTCAAACACCTGAAGCTCTAAGTCTATCTAATTACATGTGTTCATACACATTTTTAAAGACCATAGGCATGGGAATTTTATTTTAAATATATTAAGGTGACATGTTATTTAATGAGTCCTGTGAATACTGAGTATACACTTGTATTATGCTCCTGTAACAGCTGAAGAAAGCCAGAGCCGTGATAGCTGAAAGTTTGGACTTGGTGTAGACTGAACTGAGTGAAAATGTTTGCAGACTTATACTAGTCAGAATCACCTATAGCGGGGAGTTTTGTTTCTGACAAAGTGGAGACAAGGGGAAAAAAATCCCTTCTTCAAACTTCACATCAAATAAATAAATTTATTTCCCATTGTTCAATATCAAAGATATTTTGAGTGTAGCCAATTGGAGAAAGCATGTTAATATTGGACTACCTTAGTAAGAATGTAATCAGTAGACAGAGTATAGTGGAGATGATCCAGAGAAAGAAGAAAAAAGAGTGAAGAGATGATGAACTCCAGGACCATCCCTGAAATTTTGGGAATTGTCTCCTATTGTGGTCTGACACTGCACTGATGGTTTGTAACTTAGAAAGGATCATATATTTACATATGATCATCAACAAATTTCAAATGTAACAACCACCAACTTCCCATGAGTTCTGGAATGAAGAAAAGCTGAAAGAAAAAAAAAAAAGAAAAGAAAGGTGGTTCATGCAACAGTTACGCTTTCGCAAACTGACTGCTACCTGTAAATAGAATGTTAGCTGTGTAGTAACAAATTCCTTTTTTTTTTTTTCCTTCCTGCCTTTAAAAAAGAAGAAAATGAAAAGGCCAGAAAGGTCAATACAGAAAGAGCTACAATAAGTTCTCAATACAAAAGGGTCATTCAAAAGATCTAAACCAAAAACTATAAAGGACTCGAAATATTACAAAATTAAGTTAAGCCACTGTGAAATAAAGGAGAAGGAAGTAAAGGCGGAGAATGACAGGAAGATTGCACCAGAGGTTAAGATAAATGATAAGAAATGTTTCAAGTAAATAGAGAACAAAAGGTCAGCAAAGGAGATGACAAGAACTCTAACAGATAAGAATAATTTATTGACATAAGAGTAGACAATGCGGGGAAGAAATAGATGAATCCTCGTCGCAGTGTTCACTGAGAAGGCCAGGGACCACAAGCTGGCAGAGATAATAGACATGCTTCCACCTACCTCCTACTGGGAAAGAAGAAATGAGAACAGAAATCAGGATCCCTTCAGAACAGGTCACCAACTTACAGCTGCCACCTTCCCGGCCACTACCTCTCCAGCATTTGTGTAAGGGTCGTCTTTGTATCTCCTGCCATACAATAGACTCTCCCAATGTGTTTCTTACCTCTCTGTTGGCACGTCAGCTCTAGCACACACCAGGAATTTCCCACAGAGGCTCAAATCCCTTTAATTTGTTTCTGCAGTTGCTTTCCCCATCTGTTTGCATCTTAATTCTGTAGTACAGAATACCGACTACTTCCACAAATTACAATCTGTCTTCATAGTAGCCATGGTCTGCTTTCAAAGAATTTGGCAGACCACATTAAATGACACTGTTTGAAGAAAGATGCCACAGAGAAAAAACATTAAATCTGGCAAAGATTACAGACTAGATGAGGTCTATGCTGTTATTTAGAGGAAAGACTGAAGAATAACCCCTGAAGCCAATGGTGATGATATCAAATATATTTCAATATATGTGCAAGGAGTTGTTTATGATGGATTTCAGTTTAAAAAGATGTAAAGAAAATGTCTACATTTCTTTGTTTCTTCTAGTACCAGGAGAAGATCAGAATTTTGAATATTTGCAAAACTCTCATGGCGACCTTGCTCAAGCCATAGAACTGCCACTGAAATAGGTGCGATATAATTGCATTACATGATATCTCTTTCTCACTAGGGATTCCAGGGCATATTGTAGTCTATTGCCGAAAAAGATGATAAACTAATGGTTTATAACATCAGGCAAATTCATTACCAGGTCGATAAAACCCTGAGCAGAATCTCAACATTCTAATATAAATAAGCATGGTAGGCCTATTTTAAGACTAAAAATCATGCAGAAAACAAATTATTTTAAATACAGGGCATTTAGTATGACAAGAAATCACTTGCAATTTTTTGTAGTAAACACAAACTGTGTTTTTAATAAGGGAACTTTTTGTTGCCCTGTGTTTTTAAAAAGGGAACTTTTACTTTAATATTTGAGCTAAATTAAAAAAAAAAATAGAAAAGTGATCAGAAACAGTACAGTATATATAATTCAGATTTTTTAAAGTATTTGTTTAATTTTTTCTTTTAGTTTAATAATTCAGATAAGTCAAATAATTTTTTAAACTGAAAAGCTATAAATTATTATACAAGTTAACACTAGGAATTTAGTTTTCAATAAATAATAAAAAATATCTCCAGTGAAAAGAATAGAGGATACATAAGTAATTCAACTATTTCAAAGCTATGGGCATAATTAATTTTTCAGTGGATATGTACACATTTCTTTTCCCTTTTTCCTGTTCATTTCTGACCTCACTTATATCAGCTATCCTTCCTTTTCTTACTTATTCTGTCACCAATGTTTGCTATACCATCTAGGTATCTATACCATCTAGGTTGCCTATTAGATCTCAGAAGTATTTTGTTTGACTTCTAGGTAAATTTTATCTTCACTGTGAAGTAACTCTTGGACTTTATATTGTCTTCTGAATTTTTCTGTTGTGTATTGCACAGGATTACTGAAAACCTGTAGTAATAACACGTAAACTGAAATGTAATACTGATACAACTGACAAAAGCTAAGGTATGCTAAAAAACCAATCTTTCTAAAGTCTATTTTAAATTATAAAAACATTTTTTTAAAAGCAGATGTAGGCTGATCAACATGGCACAATATTATTTTTGTTATTTTCTTCATCCTATTTAGATACTTTCAGAAATAGTGACCCTTGCAGTTGTCTTCAGTGCAATTAAGAATTCTGGAAGCTCTCTCTGTAGCTTGGCATTTTCATGGTGTCTTATAAATGGAAAAGAGTACATGTATCAGTGATCATGGATTTAGCCTTCAAAAGATAGTCCTTTGTGTCTTCACAGTGATTATGTTTCTAGATTTAGGGGACACTGCAAAATTTTGTTTACATGTTAACTTGAGTCAGTGCTCACTGTTTTTGAGGGAAAAAAATCTCAGAGGGTTTGCTTTCAGAAGTTAAAGTGAAAAACTACAAAGTGATTCAGAAAAAATAATTCTGTGTAAATATTTTCCGATATAGACTTAATACATTACTTGTGGGCATCACAGAAAAAGTGACTGCTGGACGTGACTTCATACTAAAAGCCTACCTTCCATAAGGTTGCTGTTTGTGGTTATGGTTAATCATGCTGCCCTTACACTGTGGGGAATGACAGAAGAGATTGCAGCCCAGCAGAAGGAGGGTTTTAGTGGGTCCCGTAGTGAATGCCAGTCAGAAAAGTCAAGCTATTGCAAAAATGCGTACTTTAACCCGCGACGTAACACCATCTCTCATCTCTTTAAGACACATGAAATAATATCTTTTTTCCTCTCCTGTATTGGATCTCAGCTGAAGTGCCTGGTGAGGTTTTAGGCACCCAATTGCAGTTAAGTTGTGGACTAATAAAAAAGCTCAATAGAGAGAAACAGGATTGATTAGATTTTTAACACATACGAAAAATATGCACTGGGGCTTTTTGGTCTTGAGATGAGAAAACTGTGGCAAGATGCAGAGCCACAGTGAGGGGGAGCAGAAGAGTAGTTATTTTAAACACTGGGCTCAGAGCTAAGTCATAGAAGAGCTATGGCACCTGTAAACAACTCATAAAGGAGCCAAGGTCTCAGCATAAATGTGTGGTACCTTGCACTCTTGGAAATTGGTGGAGTATGGAGGACATGGGGGTTAGACACAGGATGTATACTGCTGAGGTCAATGGAGGTGGGAGCAAGAGCTTCACTGGGGCAATCAGTGGACTATAGGCAAAATCTCTCATATTCTAATGTCCTGCAAAGTTTGTAGAAACTTTTTACACGTTGAAAGGAAATAAGTTGTTCTCCACATCCACCAGGGACAAAATACAAAACTGGGTTAAAATTGCCAAAACGGTGTGTTCTGACTCAACATAAACAAGTAGTATTATTTATGTGTAGACTAGCAGATGTCCAGCTAGACAGTAACAAATGTTTTTTAAGCAATAGAATGTACTGCTTAGTAGGAATCATGGAATTTCCTTCCAAGAACATTTTTTTTAAGAATAATTCAGAGAAAACCCTGTTTTGAATAATGTAGAATTAGTAATTGATGTTGCTTTGGGACAAGGAGATAGATTTAATGGCTTATTTTGATTAGAGTAGGTATTCTATTGTATATACCCTGGGAATCATTCCATTGCTGCAAAGTAAGTGAGGAGAACTGATCCACCATTCTTTCACAGTACTCTTCATTAAACGTATCATTGTATGTTCAAGAAATTACAAGCTTTTTGTGAACTACTTAGACATACTTTTTCTGTTTTGGTTACTTCAATAGTGTTCAAACTTTTAAATTGGAATAGATAGTGCCATGTATAGCAAACTACCTGTGGTAAGTATTTGAAAAAATAGTTCATACTCATTCCAGTGGTAAACACCATCAAGTCTTGTTATTGACTGGGAGCAGTGATGATGTAATATCAATCCATAACGCAACAATCATCCAGAAAAATACTGTCTGATTACTCATCCTACATTTAACAAGGGAATTTATATATGTATGCTTATACCAGAATTATCACAGATATTTTTTAATAATGATTTTTTAATAGTGTACTTAAATGGACACTTACCTTCTGAGCCAAATTGTAACATATGATTTACATGTGATTTCATAGTCCATCCTTTCATTAATATAGAATCATAGAATCGTTTTGGTTGGAAAGCAGCTTTAAGATCATCAAGTCCAACTGTTAACCTAACACTGCCAAGTCCACCACTAAACCATGTCCCTAAGCACCACATCTACATGTCTTTTAAATACCTCCAGGGATGGTGACTCCACCACTTCCCTGGGCAGCATATTCCAATGCTTGATAATCCTTTCAGTGAAGAAATTTTTCTTGATACCCAATCTAAACCTCCCCTGGCACAACTGGAGGCCATTTCCTCTCATCCTATTGCTTGTTACCTCAGAGAAGAGACTAGCACCCTCCTTGCTACAACCTTTTTTCAGGTACTTGTATACAGCGATAAGCTCTCCCCTGAGCCTCCTTTTCTCTGCACCAAACAACCCCAGTTCCCTCAGCTGCTCCTCATAAGACTTCTGCTCTAGACCCTTCACCAGCTTCATTGCCCTTTGGACTCACTCCAGCACCTCAATGTCTTTCTTGTAGTAAGGGGCCCAAAACTGAACACAGTATTCCAGCTGCGGCCTCACCAGTGCCGATTACAGGGGAACGATCACTTCCCTAGTCCTGCTGGCCACGCTATTTCTGGTACAAGCCAGGATGCTGTTGGCCTTCTTGGCCACCTGGGCACACTGCTGGCTCATATTCAGCAGGCTATCGATCAACGCCCCCAGGTCCTTTTCCACCAGGCAGCTTTCCAGCCACTCTTCCCCAAGCCTGTAGCATTTCATGGTGTTGTTGTGCCCCAAGTGCAAGACCTGACACTTGGCCTTGTTGAATCTCATACATATGGCCTCAGCCCATTGATCCAGCCTGTCGAGATCCCTCTGCAGAGCCTTCCTACCCTCCAGCAGATCAACACTCCCACCCAACTTGGTGTTGTCTGCGAACTTACTGAGGGTGCACTCAATCCCCTCGTCCAGATTCTTGATGAAGATATTAAAGAGAAATGGCCCCAATACTGAGCCCTGGGGAACATCAGTTGTGACCGGCTGCCGACTGGATTTAACTCCATTTACCACAACTCTTTGGGCTTGGCCATCCAGACAGCTTTTTACCCTGTGAAGCGTATGCCCATCCAAGCCATGAGCAGTCAGTTTCTCCAAGAGAATGCTGTGGGAGATGGTGTCAGTAACATGCTTAGTTTGAAAACACAACCACCAGACTTATGGACACGAATCAACTGTGTGGTCAGATGTAAAATTATTGTTGCAGTTGTTCATTAGGCATACACAGCCCATGTACTTCTGATGTAAATTTGAGGTACAGCTGCACATATTGCACATCTGCTTCTGTTAATAGTCTATCCAAGTTTTAACCACAGAAAATCCGTATTTGTGTTTAACTAAAAGCGACAGAGACCTGGATGCCAGAGAACTGTTTTGGCTAAACTGACTCTCGGAAGGAGATCAGAAGGCAGCTGTGATTTGCGGTTATCCAGTTTCTCCCATGCACTTACTGTGAGTAGGCACTCTGCCTCTATCAGGATGTAGGTAATGACCTCAGTGCACCTGGGTGCCTGAATTTCCCTTCCAGCTGTACCTTTGCACATCAGGGAGCTGCCTGGCCTGAGTTCTGGGGTTGTTAGTTAATTTTTTTTTTAAAAAAAAAACAAAGAGAGAGAAAAAGAGAACAAAAAAGAAAAAGGAAATGTACTAAAATTAAAACAAGATGAGTCAGAAGTCTAAGAGATTGGAAAAGAATAGGAGACAATATAGTAAATGAGATTTGTGACTTGGACATGGCAATTCAGGCATGAATTTTCTAACTAGCTGTAGACTTTGAAGTATCAGGTTTCACTCGTCAGTTAGTAGTTTTCCTACTATTATGCAGTAATATTATTATAACTCTTACTTTGTTCTTTCCATCCAAAGATTACAAGCACTGCCTGTATATGAGGAAACAAATGTTCAGCCATGCTAGCATTTATGAAAACAATTATATTCATATTTCACAGGTGGGTAAATGGGAAAAATTAAACTACTTCTTAGGATTATACAGGAAGTTTGTGGCAGAATTGCAAAGGGAATCTGATTTTTTCAGTCTTTAGCCTTGCACAGTATTTTATGGTAAAAGTTTTGGTATACTGAGTGAAAAATGTTGTCACCATATGAATGGATGGAAATTCCCAAGGAACACGTTGTTTATGTCACTATTACATAGGAGTAAATAATTACAGAAGATGCACAGCTTTACACAGTTACGGCCTCATCTTTCTTGATTTTTTTTGCTTTACCTCATCATTTCTTCTCAAATGTGTTACTAGACCTAAAGGACCAATTCAACTATACAGAGTGAAAAGGTGAATTTAGATGATGAAAACTCTTATTTTCTGTGTTACTGTGCTCTGACAGATATTTATCCTGAGGAAAAAAAATTAAAATGCAAACTAATAAAAAGTCTTCCTAGTTTGAGTAAATCACATACAGAGGAAATGCTGTCTCTTGGACATAATCTCAGATGCCAATATTCATAAATGGAGAAATCCCAGGGTGGAATTTTTACTTAATATTTCTGGGGATGGAGAGCTTACTGCTTCTGAATGTCCCTCTCCAGAAAATTGCAAGATTCATCTATTAATGGGTCTTCTGCATTACCCAAGCAAACTCCATGAGTTTCAATGGGGATTTCATTGCTGCTGTCATCATACTGTAACACTGCAACTTTTCAAAGTGTCTGTCTAGAAGCTGAGGGCAAACTGAGCCGATAGGATGACTCTGTGTGTGCAAGGCAAGTTTCTTTACTGTCTGTTTCTTTACTGTAGAAAGCTCAATCCTACAGGCAAAGCTCTCTGTAGTTATCAATGTCCTCATTTTCACTCCTCTTTACTATATGTACTTAGAAGGATTTAGCTATTGTAGTTATTTTTGTATTACTGCCAATAATAACTTACTTAAGTGGATATTTGACTTCTAGCACACCAATAAACAGCAAGCATTTCTGGAGAAACAAAATATTCTGGCTGAAATATGATAGCTTGTTGTCACGGTTTAAGGCTGGGCCAGCTATTAAACCTGTGGCAGATGCTCTCTCTTAACCCTCCCCCCCCCCCGAAGGGAAAGGGAAAGGGAAAGGGAAAAGGGAGAGAGACTTACGGGTTGGAAAAGTTAAAACAGTTTTAATAAACTATAATAATGAAAAAAGAGTATAATAATAATAATAGAAATAATCAAATATATACAAATATATACAAATACATATACAAAACCAAGATCGAGCTCCCCCGATGTTGGCCACATCACCACCGGCACTGCAGGGCAGGCTCCAGGAAGGCCCAGGCTGGGCCCAGTGGTGGTCGAGAGCTGGATTCAGGAATGCACAGATTGAGATCAGCGGCAGCAGGAAAACAGACAGAGTCCTCTTCAGACACTGGCCATGGCAGAAAGAGAGCGAGACCCTCGTGATCCCCCGCTTTATACTGAGAATGACGTGTATGGGATGGAATACCTTCGTTGGTCAATTTTGGGTCACCTGCCCTGTCCACTCCTCCCTACAGGTGCGACCCCCTTCGGTTCTTCACTCGTAAGCAGTGAGGAATTTAGCAATGACCTTGGTTTCTCTGAGACTAAGTACAGCAAGAGCCTTTCTGCATAACATCCCTACCGGTGCCTCAGTGATAACTACAAACTTTGAGCGTTATCAGTCCTGGAAGCAGACACTGTCTGCAAAACATGCAGTCAGTTTCAGAAAGTGCAGTTACTTAGAAGAGACTTAGCTGGAAGTAAAAATCACTGAAAGGAAAATTGTCCTGGTCTAGGCCAAACCAGGACACTTGTACAGCTACCTTTCTTTACTTGAGTGCAGTCTTTATGAAAGCTCTGTTCTAAAATTGTCAGTGTACTCATTCCACACAAATGTTAAAAGACAGCAAGTAAGTGGTGGTACATACATTGCCAGATATGTCTGAAGCCTGCGTTTGCAGTATGCATATGGCACTATTTTAACATTAGCTGCACAAGACACATAGTAGAGTACCTACTCCACTATCAAAATAAGTCGAAAGCAAAACACCAATTTGATTTTTCAGAGGAGTAACGTAGAATTCACTTGATAGGAGACCTATTTTTGAAGTTGAACCACTATACTCAATTACATTTTTACCTTCAAAATGGAATTCAGATATGAAGTTTTTATTGGAGTAGATCTTAAATTTTCAATCAGAAAACCCTGAAATTGGTGGATTTTCCATGGATTTCTCTCTCATGCTTCGTGACTTTGTATCATGTCATGTTCCTTTCATTTAGGAAAACCATTAATAAACTCTTCTACCTTCTTCCCCGTTTCCTGAAACACATAGTGTCTTACCTTTGAGATTATTATTTTTGTATCAGTTAGCATGGAATTCAGTCAACAGACTCAAAAGTTACTGGGGAGAAGGGAGAGTTTGCAGACGGACGTGACTGCAAGCAGAATGACCACAAATATCTTATTTCCATAGCTAATTGGTTTGAAAGTTGCTTAAACTTCAAAGACAAACTAGAATTAGCCTCCTCATATTTGTTGTAGAGACATGTATTTGGGAGAAATGTGATTTTTTTCTTTACTACACACTCCTGCCAGGACATAACTACTATTGACAGCAATGTGGAAGCAGATTTAAGGATACGCTGAGTTAGATGTTAAATCAATATTGGATAGAACAATGCAGAAGTCAGAAACGGGTATTTGCTGCAACATAGATCCTCAAAATTACATAGGGTTTTAAATCCCTATGAAATTGATGGGGATTTTGGAAGATTGTACATACCACTTGAATTAGGACCTGAATCCCTGTGATTTTCTTCCTATTTATACAACTATCCAGTCATACATCCACTATGCTATATTCAGGACAGTTTACTAGCAGTAAACACACATTGGAGTCTTTGCATATATAGATCTTATTCTCTTTTTTTTTTTTTTTTTTTGCTAAAGTTACAATCAATGCTTTCTTTTGTAATGACTTTTTGTCAGATCTCATGAGTCACCATCATTCAGACCTCTACCACAAAGTGATAGATGCAGCTGTTCAGTCTCCATTACCTGGCAACTCATGGGCTGAATGTAATAAAAAGGATCGCTTTCTCAAGCATTTCTGCAGGATTTGTGTCTCCTCTATATCACACTTCCGAAACAGCTGATTTTTATTTTAAGATTGTTCACAGGCTGAGGGCACAGGAATAATCTATTTCTGAAGCTGATCTCTTCATGTTACATTGGTAAATAAATTGCTCAATATTTACATTGCCAAACTACACTTTTTTGTGGACATAGTCGATACACTATTGCTATTTACACAGAACAAGATTTACTTGGGTCTGTATTATACCTGGCAATGCAGTCTATCTTTAGATGCATATACCTATCGTATGTACAATATGTGATGAAGTGAAAAAAGCCTCTAAATTAGACACCTTTGAATATCACAGAGGAATCCAAGATCTAGGATCGGGTGCCGACGCTCCTTCTGCAATGTCTGAAGAGAGTTGTATGCCTGTGAAGACATTTATAAGCTGCCGAGTGAGGACACTCCTAGAAATAAGGCAAAGGAGAAACACTAAGCCTGGAGTATTTCTGAAATTCCATCTTCTCTGGAAATGAGATAACAGAGGCAAAGCTGCAGATAGATTTCTCTCTTCCTTGGGACTTGAAACCTGAAGGTACGTAGCTAGAACTATTCATTTAGAGAATGAACTAGAGTTGCTTCTTTCTTTTAAAATGCAGTTATTGATATTTACAGCTTTTGAACGGCAAATGGGAGACCTAGATTTAATATATCCTCAGATCTCGATTTAATATATCCTCAGCCTTGTAAGTATTCCAAGTTATATCTTCCAGCACTAAATGCTCTGCAAGTCTTGGGCTGTTGCCAGTGTTCCTAACAAAGTATTTTAACGAGGCAGCACAGAATGAGAAGCTTAGTAGGCTAAGAAAGTAGACTAGGAGAGGAGAAGTGAAGGGAACCTAAATATCAAGCTCTGTAATGAGTGATCTTGCCTATGATCCAGCTCAGGATTAGAGGGGCATCAGCGTCACCTGACAGGGTGGAAAGTACCACTCCACTTAGCTCAACAACTAAGGAACTCTCCTGTGAGTAGAAGTTTTGATTTGAATGCCTAATTCAAAGAGACTATTCTGGCAAATCTAGCCCCATAGGGAAGCAGATGCTTAAAGAAACTCGTAGGTGATACCTATTGATTCAGATAGTTCTTGAATGTTAGACTTCTGTGCTTGTTCTCTTCTGGTTGTCTTGGTGCTTTTTTTGTATATGGCCTTCATTCTGTTCAACTATCTGGTTGTCAGGTATTTTAAAGTAGGGGCAAAATATAACCTTATTTTGGGATCCTGCTATTTGTCCTAATTTTCAACGTTAAAAACTAATACTGGCTAAAATCATTGGATCCTTGAGTGAAACTGTCAAAACAGATGTGATTGATTGATTTCTGCTCTGTATTTCACATCCTTTTTCTTAGCCATATCTACGTGTAGGTGTTTTCACTTATGAACCAGGATGTTCTACAATTTGAAGAATGTATCATTGTGCTACAATTGCTCTGTGGTGCTAGGAGATAGCTTAACTTTTCAGTTGATGTTTATACCATTTTTTATGGTATTCTGAAGTTCTATTTTCTTTTTTTTTTTACTTCAGCATAGAACAACTAAACACCAATTAGTTAGACAATTACTCTGCTCCATTTTTTCTCTCTATCTCTGTTATTTTCAGTACACATTCAGTAAATTTATAAAATGGATTTGAGGAATTTATATTTTCTTAACTCCTCATGCTTTTCAGCAATGATTTGGTAAGTGAACAACTTAAATGAGTTTGTATGCTGTCTTTTGAAAGACAAGGGAAAATACTGAAATATCTCGGTCTCTTTAATTTGAGCAGGAAGAATTTTAAACTTAGAAGACTCTATTTTCAAATTTGCTTAGGTGTCAAGAGATGTAGAGGGGCACCATATTGACAGCTAAGATCTCAATGTGACTTAGACAATTAGATGATTATTGTAAGTCTGGGTATGGGTAGCATCATCTGTTGCACAGGTCCTGTCTGCATGTGTGTATTTTTACCCTGTGACATGCGAAGTGTCTTAAGACTTTTTGCTGAAGGTTGTAAAGAAATCTTTAACCCAGATTAGTTTTGATGGTGGACTTTGCCACCCCGGAGATTGCATAAGTGGTCTATTTGAGTGGAATACAGGAAACTGGTTGCTAAAAGTCTGAGACCTATTCAGCTTGATAGTTGGAACAATCCATTAGTGACATTTGAGAGAGACAGTTTGATCATCTCTCACCATCCTCACTTCTGTTCAGGATTTGCTATCATGTAGTGCATTGTAATAGAGGACTTACGAAGTCTTTTAAGATCAGATAGATCTGGGGTGTTGAAATGTAACATGCTGAGAGGAAATGATGAAATCTGTATACCTCATGCAGCATCAAGCAGTACATCACGTTCTGAAACTGCAGCTGGATATATCTAATGTGATGTGGCTGCAAATATGGAGAAAGACTGCTAAGAAAATCACCAAAACAACCTGAAATATATCTGTCTGCTTCTGGAAATACATGGAAGATCTCAGGTAAGGCTTTCTGGAACCAGAAGCCACAATAAAAAGATGAGGCAGATAACATTCCCAGAACAATGATGTATAACATTGAAACACAGGAACAGTTAGTAGACTCCATTATCCAAAATAGCCACAGAATAATAAGCATGAATGGAAGGTTAAGCAGTGTGGCAAAACCTATTCCTGTATCCGGGGACAGGTCTTATAGCTGAATGAGTCAGTATTTGTGATGCTTTTTCTTTCCACAGAATTAGTATATTTTATTACTTTTCAATGGAAGCCAAAATAAGTATAATCTTAAACAAAGCTATAGTATAATTAAATTAGAATAAAAGGGTTATTTTATCAACATGATATTTTGTCATGAAAGAAAGCAGTCTTGAATCACAGGTGGCATGCTCCCAACTATATCGAACCAAGAGTTCTTGACAGCAGAACAATGTTGTTTATGAAAACACAAAACCAAGGGAGGTGTGATTAATTATGCCTGTTCTTGGAAGATGTCAGAATGGATTAGCAGATAAATGGCTGAATGATTCACCTCCTGCAGGTCAAAGTGATTGCATAAAGCTGAAATTAGCATACTTAATAGAGGGGTTGCCTCAGCAGTTATCCCACTGCAGAAGAAAGCATGGGAAGGTGATATCAACTACTAGCAACCCCCCTAGCCTGGCTCATGCTAGCTCTTGATTTCATGGGATATCATAGTTCAAGGAACGTTATAACACTCATTCTTCATGCAAAAAGATACAGATATTTTTTGAATTTCAAGAATAAATGTATTTTTGGTGACTCCTTTTACATATTTGTTATTCTTTCTAACCTGAGAAAGAAATGTTGCTTAAGTTAAAAAGAAAATGTGGAAAAAGCTATTGAAATTTAAAAAAGCAATGGGATATTTGGGAAGTTTAACTGCATATAGATGAGTATATCTGAAGACTACTCATTCTAGTGTACAGTAAATAGTATATAATATATGTATAGGAAATAATGAATGTTTTGAATACTAAGAGTTTTCGAAAAGCCTTGGCGATATGGAAAGTTATACAAAGCTTATAGAAAAATCAAACACTCTACCAATCTTCCAAAAAACCCTCTTTCAGGTAATTTCTTTACATATTTTTAGAATATATCATAACTTCTAACTTATGGCATCATCAGTGATATAAAAAGCATAATTAGAAAAATACTGTAGCACTTCCAGAAGGGGGCCTACAAGAACACTTGAGAGGGACTTTTTACAAAGGCATGTAGTGATAGGACGAGGGGGAAGGGTTTTAAACTGAAAAAGGCTAGATTTAAATTAGATACTAGGAAGAAATTCTTTACTGTGAGGGTAGTGAGACACTGAAACAAGTTGCCCAGAGAAGCTGTGAATGCCCCCTCCCTGGCAGTGTTCAAGGCCAGGTTGGATGGGGAACTGGTCTAGTGGAAAGGTGTCCCTGCCTGTGGCAGGGCGGTTGGAACTAAAGTATCTTTGAGGTCCCTTCCAACCCAAACCATTCTATGATTCTGTGATTCTATTTTTAGTTATTTCTACTCACTTTTTTTTAATCTACAGAAATGAATGTGAGAATTACTCTATTTTCCCTGAAATTCCCTACCCTACTCACGGCTAATACACTTCAACCCTCCACCCTGTAGATGACTCGCTGTCTCTTGAGGAATCTGTGAAAAAAATGCATCTTGGTAAAATGATGAGATACTTCGGTGTTGAACACCTTAAGAAAATGCAGGATGGGAGGTAATAATTCTATATTGAGTTCAGTGTTTAGTGTATAAAATATAAGACCATGTATTTTGCTGTGCAGATTTAGAGACACAACAAGCAGATTCTCATTGATATTAGATTAGCCTGTTGTTACCCACGGAAAGCCTCTTAGAGCTGCAGGCCTGCTTTGGGCACCAGCTGGAACTGTGTTTGAAGGAGGAACAGGAGAAAAAAGGGAGTATATTAATAACAGACAGGAAAACAGAACTCTGATATTTCCAAATTTTGAATTAGTTGCATTAGCAGCTTAGCAGTGCTCTTGGATTGCAGGAAGAAAACATCTGCATACACACACACTACAAAACCCTAGCTGAAATCAAGAAAAGTATGGCATTGCCATTAACTTCTGTGTGAAATTCAGAAGTTTCAATCTCATAAAAATTTTGTACTGTGTTTTTGAAATAGGGTAGAGATTAGAAGGCCAAAAAAAAACCCATAATGAAAAGGAAATAAAAATAAAACATTTAAAGAAAATAATTTCAAATGAGGCAAAATATGTTTAAAATTTACTCCTAATTGTAGACTAGATGAAATCTTCTTTATAGACTGTGGTAACTTCATTATGAACTGTGGTAGTATAAGTTGTTTTTCTCATAGACAAACAAGGATTCTTCTGTTGCATGAAAACAATCCCAGGGCACAACATTTCTGTGTCCTGATATTCTTTAGAGGACAGCTTTATATTTTACCATTTATCATTGGAGCAGTAACAAGACTACCTAAATACTTTAATTTGCTCTGGTGAAGAAGATTTAAAGCTACTGAAAATACATGTTGCAGGATTTTTTCTCTTTACTGTACTTTAGGATGCCTGTACTTTGTAGTGCTGTGATTTTCTAGGAGGAGTATAAAAATATCAGCAGGGCCGTACTTGGTGAGCCCATGAATGCATATAACCCAATAACCTTGTGCATTAAAAAAACATGATGTGAGCCACTCTGCCTGATTTTCCTTCTTCATCAGGATAGTGGGTTAGATGTTTGCACAGCATTACTCTGCAGAAGTCCAGCATATTCATAGCTGTCAGACACAGAGGTAATAGAAATATCAGCTGATAACTAAATATCAAACCTATTGTTTTCAATTCTGGTAAAAGAAAAGATTGGTAGAGATTTCAGATGAACAAGGAACATTTGGGGACATCACAGTAAAGGCACAGTCAGCAGCTCAACCAGCTCAATAAGAAGCTCAGAAGCAGCATTTTGAGGGTCTTTTTTTTTTTGCGCTTGGAGGAATTGTTTTTTTGTCTGTTTTTCCTATTTACTTGGCACATATAGCTCTCCTCCCCCAACCTCACAGCTTTGCACATCTTCCTTTACAACTTACTTTTCCCCTTCAATGAACATTTATCAGGGCAACACTGAAATCCAAAAAGTATGCTGAAGGGACAAATCCCTACAGATGCCTTCATCAGACTGACAGCCCAGCAGAAACCTGTACTGTAAATTAGAGGGCTTCTTCTCAAGTGGCAATCAAACACTGTTTTTCTAAACACTCAAAATTGAATGAAAAAAATACAGTTCTGAAGAAGTGGAAAAAAAATACAATAGGTATTATTTGCACATTATTTTGTCTTGCTGCATATGCTGTTACTTCCAGTTGGGTCTGCTGAGGTACTTAGCACTGCAGTAAGTGTTTCTGATTCAGGAGCATTGATTGCTATACAGCCTACATAACATTCAGAGCAGATTCTGCCAGCACATGCCCATTAACAAAAGAGTCTGATGACTGCCTTTTTTATGACACCTTGCTACAGGACATGGAATCCAGTACAGACTTTTTCTGTTTTTTTCCCCTCTCAAAGTAACCTGCAGCCATCATTTGGAAATCAAGGTTTCTTCTTAGTATTAATAGCTAAAGTGCACAAAAAAGTATTTTAATTTCCATTTTAGTAGCAGTGCCATCATTAGTGACTCTCATATACTACTTAACATCAAGGTTGCAGTCAGGCTTTCCCACCATTGCTATGGGAAGACAAGTTCTTCTTAATGGAAAAAACTAGAAGAAACTTTTTCAGATTGGCATTGGAGGTTGTTTTTTTTTTTTCCTGTGGCTAATACCTGATTCTGGGCTGTATCCATTTGTTTCTGAGAACTGCAGTTGTTGAGTAGATTTGAGTATTCACCTGTTCCTTTGCCTCTTAGACCTGGCAAAATTACTGCATGTCTACCTTTAGGTCTATTTTGAACCCAAGTTTGTAAAACAAACAGGCTATGAAAGCCAGAAGTATTGTATAGTGACTTTGCAATATAGCTAAAAGTGTAGTAAAAAAACCACAACATCCCCCCCCCCATTTTGTCATTTCATTCTATTTATCTGACTCACTTAAGCCAACTTCGAATGAAACCTATCTATATATATACACACACATATATATTGTGCCCAACGATATGAATTACTCTTGCCACATTTTCTTTCCGGATATGACACCTGCAATGAGGTACTATTGAGGCCTACTCAGCACTGAATTAGTAATTTTCAAAATTCTTGCCTTGGGAGAAGGTGTTTCCAGAATAAGCAGTTCAGATCAGTAAGGCACATGGGAGCCTAAATTCCAAATATCTTTTCTTTACTAGTGAGATAACATGTAGCTAATTGGGTTTTTCTTTGGAAAGGCTTTATGATGAACCTTTACAGTTAAAATCATCAGTTACGACTTCCATACAGAAACTCAAGCACAAAGATAACCAGGACAAGAATAGGGGTTTTTTTTGGTTGTTTTGTTTGTTTGTTTTCCTAGATGTTTGTTAATGCTGCTTCCTGGAAATTGTTTTTTATGATGAAAAATTGCATTTTTTGGTAAGACAATTGCAGGCTCTATAAATATAGCTTCTCTGCAGAGTACAGACCTGTTGGCTGCAGTTATACCTTGTTTAGTTTTTAAATAAAAGTTGAGAAAGTACAGTGCTTGTTTGAGAAATTATCTTAAACATATAGAGTCTTCGCTTTGTCAATCTTCTGCAGTGAACACTGCAGAACAGCAGGTTGCAGAATGCAGACAAATGCAGAAATCAAATGTACTATTCTACCCTAGTCCTGTTAAGAGCACACAGCAGGGCAAAAGAACAGTGTAGGTGGCATTATACCAGATGCTTTTTTCCCCTGCTGGAAGACTGCAACTTTACAATGTATCTATCTCCTATGAATTTAATAAAATAAATATTTTTTTTCCTGTCCAGAAACAAAACAGTTTTAGTGCTCCAAACTAATATTTTAACTTTCTTTGTAATACCACAATTTTCCAGAATATGAATGGAAAAAGGATCTAATTCTGCCTTTCAGAATTGTTAATGAACTTAGTCATTCCATCAAGTCAACAGGGATCCTCTGAGTCCAGGTATTACGCTCAGCTCGGTGCTGGGACTAACAAGCATTGTACACACACCCCTTTCTGCTGTGAGTTGGTTTGCTAAAATGTCTCTAATAACAGGCTTCCTTTGTAAATTCAGAAGGTGGTGAGTAGCTAGGAGGTTAAACCTGTTCTAAGATCTGTGGCTTTGTGTTTCTGCAGGCAAATTACACTGTAATGCTAGTTGCAACATGTTGTCAAAAGAGGTAATTTCTAAGTTATATATGGCTAAATATATTAGTGCATTGCACTGTTTTTCCACACCATGTTTTTGAAATGCCTGCATCAGGTGATAACAGGTGGAGGCTGGGAGCCAGCAGGACTTAGGAGGAGAAAGATTTGGAAGACAATCAGGGACATGAAGCCTACTGGAAGTTGCAGCTTCGAAAACCTGCCCTTAGATCCATACATATCTGAGGGCATTTCATTATCACACTGAACATGAGGAGCATATATAACTCTACTGAAATAGTGACTTGTGTCCTTTTGTCCCCTCTGAGCTCCAGAGGCAGAAGCCTGCAGTCAATAGGGTGAAAGGCCACCTGCTTTGGGGGTCCAGCTGGAAGGGGAAAGGACACAGTGGTCTTACACCTACTCCTGAGGCATTTTGATGGCCTCCTGTGCAGGCAATGAACAGAGCTCCCCTTATTAATATAACTGTTATTTGTGCTTGATTTCTAAATTATTTTAGTAAACTGACAGCTATGGAAAATACAAAGGTTGGCTATAAGATTTGAAAATGCAGTCTTTGTTGCATACGTCACCTTTATAAAGAAAAATATGATTCATTCTATTTTACTTCTGATTCTTTCAGAGGAGAGAGCCATGTCACCACAGTTCTCAGCCAAAATACTTCTCCAGGAGTGACTTAGCTGAATTTGTATCAGGCAGCAAATCCTGTCTTCAAACCTACAGTCCCCTCTGCTTATGAAAGTTTGCGAGAGCGGACAAGAAGTCGCAGTTAGACTCATATTGCTACCATTGGAAAGATCGGGGCTTGGCCTGGAAGAAAAGGTCCTGCTTCCTACAGACATGAAAGTATGCTCTTCACCTACATTTTCTCACATTAGAGAAGTCATGAAATGACAACAAGAAAGCTTTCATAGTCTGACTGCTGCACATAGCATGTGGTATTATCATACCACCTTTGGTAAGAATTCTCATACCATTTTTAAAATTGTGATAACATCAGATAATACAGTACACAGACATATTAATCAGTAAGTATTTAACTAGCACGTCTTTACCTAAGCACTGCTCAAAAATGTGAAAACTGCGTAGATAAATTACCTGCCAAACAGCCAGGTTTGCCAATCTCCAGATTTTATTGTGGGTATCAGAATGTTTATTGCTTTTCTTAAATATCTAGTAGTACAAGGCCTGTGAGCAGAAGAGTAACTTTCCCCTTTAAATTAAATAACAGCAAGTAATTTAATTCATTTGCAAGCAATTCTATCAGCTAGTTGAAGAAAATGAATCATCACCAAAGTGTATACTACAGAAAGCAAGGAAAACACTTTCAAAACATATTGCTATTTCAAAGCTGATTTGACTACTGAAGTGTTCAGTGGCAATAATGCACTACTTTATTTCCCTTTTATGCATGTACGCCCTGAGGCTCCTATGGACATATCTATATTACATGATAGGACTTTGTACAGATCTCTAGGTTAAATAAAACCTGCTGGTAAGCTCAAATATGCCAGCTGGGGTCCAGAGACATTTTGGACCATATTAAGAAACAGAAAAGCTTGTTGTGAGTGTTGAGAATGTGACTTTAAGCTCAAGCAATCTCAGAAAAATCACCTTTCCTGCCTTCTGAGCCCAAAAGGGAAACCAGCTTAGACACTGCTGCACCATATACTCCAGAGCTTCCTGTTCTGGGGTCAAGGGCTGTGCAGCCATAGCAAAGGATAAAGTTATGTTTGGACTATATTTTGGAACAGGATTGTTGAATAATATCACGTAAATATAAAAATATTTTCTTAAAAGTTCTGTCTGCTTTTAGATTTGCCTCATGCTCTCGTACACTGGAATTCTCTTGTTGGGGAATCACAACCGCTTAGACTGGGGAGCCTAAGCTACTATTACTTATTTTTTTTTCTTTCTCTGACTCAGCCTCAGTGAGTTTGATGCCCAGGGTCTTGTATGGAGCATCAAAGCAATGGCCCCAGGTAAAGACAGAGCTTAACCTAGTTAGAATGGAGGGATTCTCCACTGATCCATCTTATCTGGGGCATCTGAAAGAGTCTGATGCTTTTTGGTCTGACAATGGCTTTACCACTGCAACAGCAATTTATGACCTAGTTCTAATAAATACCTACACCTGGGAATCAGTTCACTGTCTCAATAAGGACAGTCATGTTTGTACAAAAACTCTGTCTGCACAAATAAGTCTATTGTAAGGGACTCCAGGGTTTGGGACCCTATTTTCCCTGTTTGCATACCTTGCTCTCTTTTTGAAGGCATAGGTATATGTATTCTTATATCTAAAGCTCCTAATGCACAAATAAAATTGACCTAAGTCAAATACTCTTTAACTGACACTTTTAAACAAAAATTATCTAGTGCTGTTCATCTTTTGATTCATTGTGACAGCAAGAAACAAGCTGCCAACTTTGTATGCCATTAACAAAACATCTAGTTTGCATGAAGGGGCTAATTAAGCAATGTCAGTGACTGCACGACTAAATACTACTGAACATGTTCCACACCGCTTCTCCTTTACATACAAAAGGATTGACGGTCTTTGCTAGTTTTCTTCCCCAGTGCTTGCCTGGTTTATGTACAGAACAGGAGTTTACATCGATTTAAAACAGTATTAGTTAAATAGTACAGATTCCATGTATAGAAGGATTTATTTTTGATTAGAATTACCTTATTTAATTTTGATTCCTAGGCAACTTCAGCTAAACTAAAAGAAGTCCTATTTAAAATGATGAGTTTTCAAACCTCACTGATTCAGTGAAATTGTTTGAAATCATATGTCAAATTGGTCACTACTGGGTTTTTCCATAAACAAACAGTCAAGCTAGATTTTCATGTGCTCTGCATCTAGCATGGATAATTTAGCTCCGTACTTGAAGCACTGACATTCAGTGCTGCCAGTGAATATTCACTTTATGTGGATGTGAATGCCCACCTAAAGTGGAAATCCATACCTTTCACTATCTGTGATCAGATTCACAAGTCAAAGTCTGGCCTTGCTTACACCTTAGGGAGTTCTGCTAAAATTGGTAGGTAGAGGTCCTAAAGCACAATAAAAGTGGTCACAAAAGTTAAAGGCAGAGCTGCTTTGTCAATTATAGTGAAAGATGGCTGTATATGAGCTAGTTTAAGAAGCAGAGTCCATTTGGCAGCACAAAGCAGGCTGATTTGTCCTCCTTTTTGATGGCCTCTATGTAAAACCACTTTATCATGTCTATTTGAAACCGCTGCTGGATCAAATCTTGTATAAATTCCTCTAATGGTTTGTGTGCATTACAAATGTTTGCTCAGTTCAATTTGTAACACAAATAGAAAATAGTAATATTTTCACATATTTAAGGAAACATTGAGGTTGTAAGGGACCTCTTGAGATCTAGTCCAACTTCCCTGCTCAAGCAGGATCAGATGGAGCCAACAGTCCAGGAGCTTGTTCAGCCAGGTTTTGAATATCTCCAAGACAGGTGACTCCACAATCTATCTGGACAGCCTATTCCAGTGCTTGACCATCCTCACAGTAAAAAATAATTTTATTGTGTTCAGATGGAATTTCTTGTGTTCATTTCCTCTTGTCCTGTCAGTGGGTGCCACTGAGAAGAGTCTGGCTCCCTCACCTTCGTTCTCTCCCATCAGGTATTTACACACCTCGAGATCTCTCCTGAGCCTTCTCTTCTCCAGAGTGAAAAGTCCCACCTCTCTAGTTTGTTTAAATGCTTCCTATCCTGGTCCTCCTCTACCAAGGGTAAATCTTGTTCCAGAACTTCCCTCTGGCCTCAGGGGCCTGGGATCCTTAAAGGCCAGTTTTAATGGTAAATACTTTTTTTAATTGTGAGGCAATTTTTTTCTCACAGCTAGGTTGATCAAGGCAGAATTATGTGTGATATCTTAACTCTGTCATTGCCAGGAATCATTTACATAGTTCATGAATTAAGTTCAATCTACTGCAGTTTAACAGGGCCTTACTATAGGCTTAGTTCATCAAAGAGTAGAAAGAAGACGACTCCTACTAGAGCTGTCACTGTCTAGTATAGACTACACTGGAAACAGTTTATTCACCTTTTCAGATTTCATGCAAAGGGCTGATAATGGTGTCCAGAATATCCTGGGGACTGTATCTAAAGATGATGATAGCTACATGTACAAACAATTAAGGAAGGAGTGATGACCAATGCAGCATGAATTATTGGTGGGCAGCTTCCAAATGAAGCAAGTTAATAAAAATATGGTCTAATTAAGTCATGCTCCCTGTGTCTTATCTGCCTGCATGCCCAACACAATGGCTCTCATTAGTCATTCAGGTAACCTGCCTGGAAAATACAAAAGAAAAAAAAAGAGCAGTTTGTTGCCTCTACTGGAAGTGATTAGGTAGGAAAATGGATTAGAGGAAACTCTATTAGGAATGTGTTTTTTTGTGAGTTTTGTGGGAAAAATGAACTCTGACATACTTTGTATTAAAGCTTTTTGGGTATAGAAATGCTGAAGATACGTGAAACGTTGTATTTTGTGTCCCAGTATATCTGAGGCTACAATTCCTCCTACAGTACGTGTTCCAGCCTGTTAAAAACTAAAATCACCATCTCAAGAAATGGCACTAGTAACTTTGCTAATATAAGCTCCTTCCTGAGTAGTGGACTGGGAGAACTCATTGAAGCAGTAGTCTCCTGAAGACGGCACGAGAAGGCTGTGGAGGTCTTTCTACCACCACTGTTGCCTGAAGGCAAAAAAAATCAGGCAGTGAGTACTGCATTTATATGGATGGAAATACTGAAATAAATATAGACCTTTGGTAGGTAGAGCCTTGTCTTGCATGTAATTACTGTGAATTTTATGTATTACCTAATAATAAGGACAATTTAATTTATATATGGCTGTGGGATAAGTTTTCTGTTTTTTGACAGTAATAATATATCTTTTTTTTTTAAATATTTCTGCTGGGAAAAAATATCTGTGCTTGATTTTTCAGAACTTTTCTTTCTCAGCCATTCAGAAAAATAAAATCTGTCTTTTAATCTCTTCTCTTGCATTTATTCTTTTTACTTGTGGTCTTTACGGCAAAATTTTTAAAACAGACTGCAGGCGTAGGTTTACCAAGAAGGAAGAGAGAAGCTAGCAAAATGGGTGTCTCTCTGCTGACACAGTGCATGATCTCTCTCCTCCCATCTCCAAAACATCACCCTCCAGGTGGTGCTTAATACGAAGCATTTAAGAAGCTTTGCTATACTGTTTCCAAAACACTTAAGTTTTTAACTTATGATCTTTCATTTCTAATTGTTCTACAGCATCCATTGTTGAAATACTGTTGAAATTCCCAGAAGAGAAGGGATATTTTTTCTATTCAGAAGGTATATGCTCTGTGAATAAGGTGGTTGACTGAAGAATTTTTTCTTGTCCTTTCCATTGTCAAAAAGATGTGGAGAATATGAGAATGTGGAGAATATGAAAATATTTTCCATAATTTAATCTGAAGATCTACATGCCTCTCTTTTAATTAATCAGAAAGGACTATATTTGTCTTGCCCTGACATGAGACGAGGAACATTACAGAAGCACTTCAGAACTCAGTATGAATGGATTGGCCACAAAATTAAGGAAATAATTTGGCTATGGAAGGTGGAGTTTCTGCCAGACCTTTGCTTTTTACAAACAATCCTCAGGAGCAGCTGTCAAAGAAACTTTTAAGCATAAGATTTTCTTAGAAGAGAAAGTTTGAGAGCTAGTGAGTCTAGCAATTTCTTACAGGGAGTTGAAATCTAGGAGAAGAAGAACCACTTCATGGATGGAAAGAAAGGTGGCCTGTTAATTTGTTATATGGCTGAGAAAAACTTTCCATGGGCGACATGATTAAACAAATATCCATATTTATAATTCCAGTGCTTCCCATGAAATAGTTAAATCCTTTTTTTTTTTTCCCAAGACAGATTTGAGTGTCTCTGATGGAGCTAGGAAATTTAAGTGTTCCGCTATGACTTCTGCAATTTGCCTCAGAGCTGTAGGAAAATATCTGTTCCTCATCCATAACAACAAATTTATATTTGAAACGTCTTATCTGCTGACAAATTTTAACATCTGAGGATCTTTAGGGCATGGCTGTAGGAAATTCTAACAAACATTTGTCCCAAAGGTTTGCATTCCTGGGTGAGTTTGTTGCGTTACCTTACAACAGACTTTCTGTATTGTATCATCATTGAATGGCAGGCTTGGAGGCTCCGCTGTTCCATCTTTTATCCAGTAATTAAAAAATCCACTTGGTAGTGGTCTCCCTCTACCCAGTTTGAGTTCGTTTAGCTTGAACATAGTCAAGTGGCTTTTGAACAAATGTATTAGTATCCCACTGATGCATATAAAAGGATTGAAAATTATACTTTCAGTTGATTTCTTCCTTGACAAGCAATTTAAATTACCACTTGGCCTGTTTTTAATCAGCTTTGAATTTCTGTCAGGCTGAGATGCATTTTGTGTTTAATGAAGCAAATTGTTGATTAGGTCTTTGCTATCATTAAAATTATTTGGCCCTTATTTTCAATTCTTTCTACCTCTGTTATTAGACAGTTATGCTGATTTGGGATGATGAGGCCAACAGCGATACTGGCTGCAGTCTTACTCTATTGCAATATTTACACAGCCTTTATTACACTAATACAATACACTCTTTATTACACTACTGCAATTCTTTCTTTTAGGGCATGACAAAAAGTGATCCATATATTCCCTTCATTGTCCTAACTGTCAAATATTTCAAACTCAAAAATAAAAAAAAAAAGAAAGAAAAAGAAAAAATATGTGTTTTGTTGCAATCAGTGTCCACAAAACTGTATGTCATCCTGTACTATTCTCATGCAAAAGATAAAGCAGCTGCAGCTTGATCCACTCGATCTAAATTAAGTGCAGGCTAGCTGCTTATTTATGCGTGCCATGTCATTCTGTTGCGTTTAAGGTATGTTGTGTGTAGGAGGGCTAATTTGGCAGAAGCTAAACTGCCTTGTGTTCCACCCTGTCCTCAGATATTAGAGGGGCTGGGGGCGGCTGAGTTTGGCCTCTGAGTGATACCCAATGTGACACCTTAAATTTTGGCTGAAAATAGGCCAAAAATAGGCACTAACAGTCCGGCTGCATTCAACAGCTAATATGTCGTCTAACACAGGTCCAGATGCACTCGGGGGCCCAGATACACTGGGGCCCAGTCGCGGTTGATGAACTAACACGGTTCCAGATTATAGCATAAATCTGGGCGCGTCCACACAAATAAAATCCTCGCGATGAGGTCCACAGTTAAGGTAATTTATTCAAGCAACAGATACAGATTCCTTTAGATTGCCAGTGATGAATACACTGTCTGCAAAGCACGCTTAGGTACCAATGAACATATGTATGTTGCAGGATGACTATATAGTACTACTAATATGATTATAAATACAAGCTTGATTTCTAAGTTTCCCGGGGAAGCACCTGGTATAACCAAGTGTACGAATCTTACCCAAAGGCGTCCCTATGGGTGAGGAAGAGAGGTTCAGCCCGTCGACTGACCCCAGAACTCCATAGTGATGTCTCGCTGACTTCTCAGTGATCCTATCTTCCCCACACAGTAAATACTTGCTCTGAACCACATTTCTGATATGTCCTGTTAGGGCCTTGAGGGCACTAAGGACTTTCTTGTTCCTGCTCAGTTTCCCTGGGGCTTCACCCCATCCTGCCCATGGCCCAGGACCCCATTTCAGCCCCCTGGGGCCATCAGTCCCTGCCCCAGTGATGCTGCATCAGGGCTGGTCTCCAGCTCCTCAGAGCCCTGTCCTGCTGGGCCATGGGGCCACAAGACAGAAGACCTCCACTTCTTTCCGGTTAAGTTGATGCTAACTTGCCTGATTGATGCTTTGATGAGACAGGCTTTTAACCAACCTGGTTTTCTGGCTAGGTCATAGATGGATATACTGAGATCTCAGAGCTATCAGCAAGTCTTAGACGGTTAGTAAGATCCATATTTATCATAACTCTCATTGCAAGCAAGGAGGAAATGGGTTTGGAGAAGGAAAGCGTCTTGCTAGGGTTACAAGAACCAGCCTCTAGTTCCTAATAAAATTTAAACTTTTCTCACAAATAACAGTCTTACAAACAGGTTTTAGCATACTCTAGATTGATATGGTTTGATGGAAGTGAACTAATTTGTCTTGGAAGCCTGATCATAAGGCAAAATTGAGGGCATAAAGTGCTTAAACTATAGCTCCTTCAAGATGGTTGATGGTTGATGAGAAGCTCAACATGAGCTGGCAGTGTGTGCTTGCAGCCCAGAAGGCCAACTGTATCCTGGGCTGCATCAAAAGCAACATGGCCAGCAAGTCGAGGGAGGTGATTCTGCCCCTTTACTCCGCTCTCATGAGACCCCACCTGGAGTACTGCGTTCAGCTCTGGGGCCCCCAACATAAGAAAGACATGGAGCTGTTGGAGCAAGTTTAGAGGAAGGTCACGAAGATGATAGGAGGGCTGGAGCACCTCTCCTAGGAAGAGAGGCTGAGTTGGGGCTGTTCAGCCTGGAGAAGAGAAGGCTCTGGGGAGACCTCATAGCAGCCTTCCAATACCTGAAGGGGGCCTACAGGAAAGTGGGAGAGGGGCTTTTTACAAGGGCAAGTAGTGACAGGACGAGGGGGAATGGTTTTAAACTGAAAGAGGGCAGATTTAGATGAGATATTAGGAAGAAATTCTTTACTGTGAGGGTGGTGAGACACTGGAACAGGTTGCCCAGAGGTGTTGTGGATGCCCCCTCCCTGGCAGTGTTTAAGGCCAGATTGGATGGGGCTTTGAGCAACCTGGTTTAGAGGAAAGGTGTCCCTGCCTGTGGCAGGGTGGTTGGAACTAGATGATCTTTAAGGTCCCTTCCAAACCAAACCATTCCATGATTCTATGATTCTATGATATTTTGATAAACCTAAAATACTTGCTTGGGATTTAACCATAGCAAAATTATTTGTATGGTTATCTGGCATAGTTGGCAATTAACTAGGAGTATTAACCCCATGTAAATATCTGGAATAAAGTCTACTTGCAAATTTGAGAAGAGCTATGAAATCTAATATTCAGTGTTTAGAAAAACTTCATGCTATGGAGTTGATCCAGCTAAAAATAGTAACCTAGGTGGATTTTAAAAAAATATATTTTTTTCTTCAGTTCACATCAGTTTTCCAGTTCAATTTAATGTGGGGCCAAATTTTCAAGCTGGAACACCGAGGTGAGGAGGAATACAGAAATTGCACTGTGTTGAAAAGAGGCTAGCATGCAATGAGACAGACGGTGAGTATTTAAGCTGGCACTGCCTGTGGAAAAGACATAAACTGACAAATAAGAAAGTAGGTTAAGTGTAGCTTTCTTCTTTTTCTTATGTTTACAAACCTTTCTAAATGTGTTACCTATTTCTATTTGCCTTTAAATTAAGCAGGGAGTGGCTCAAAGGTATATCTCTAACACAGAAGGCAATCTACTCCCATTTTTTATGGTAGTTGCTTTAGCTGAAGCTCTAGAATAATCATACCCAGCTTGGACCTCTAATGTATTTCTCTATGATATCCCTAAAGTTGTGCTTTCAAGGCTGCAGGGATCAGTTTGAGAATCCAAGAAACCAAGATGAAGAAGCATCAGTTTCTAGGTGTCCCATAAAATGTTAGAGTTATTTAGGAAACGCACATTAACATCAATTATATGCCAGAACTGAAGGTTTCTAAACTGAAAGTTGCGAGCAAAACAGTATGCAGTGCTTCATCTCAGCTTCGGACCAAATTCACATTTCAGAATATTGATGTTTCCTTGTGCAAATCATTTCATACTGTAATTAACAGTTACAAAATTTTTTTTATCTTGCCTAATACACATGATATTTAAAGCTTATTGCACAAACCAATCAGTTGTCACAGGAAGTATGAAGAAATATGTCCTATGAGCAATTTATTCTGTATTTGTCAATGCTGGAATTTCTTGGTCCTCTCTAAGTCATCCAGTGTTAACCACAACGAGACAAGATACTGAGTAAAACAGACTAATGATTTGATCCAACCTGGCAGCTTTTGTGAAGTTAAGTCACAAACAGAGGTGGGTTTATCCTATAGACAACAATGGCAATTATATGCTTGTTAGTGCAGCTTGACCTAGTTTTCCTTTGATTTATGCAGCAGATGACAACTAAAGTTAATCTATGACAACTATTGTTAAAGCACAAGTATTGTGGAGTTCTAGGACCACTTAAGAGCAAACATTTGTATCTCCCAACATCTTCATAAGTCTCTATATGTGTTTAAATTTTCTTTTGGGTTTGTATTTCACAAAGTATGGCAATGTTAATTGTATCCGGCTTCTGTATATTGTCACAGAATATATATTGATTTTCTATTGCCTTGTCTGCCTCTCTAGTATATTTGTAAAGGGTATACTCAAATAACTACTGTACTGGGAGTTATATTGCATCTTAGAAATTGTGACTTCAAATGGACTAAAGCATGCTATTCTTTTTCAGCTGCTCTTTTTCTTATACCTGTTCTTTTCTTTTCCCTTTTTTTTTTTTTTTTTTAACTCTAGGAAATACTCCATGCATCTCCATTTGGTTTTCTTAGCTGAGAAAAAAGTGAATGAAGACTTCAGGAGTTAGCTTACCAGTATTACTTCATAGAGGGACTGTGAGCTCTGAAATTGTATTTCTTGGACCACCTTACTGTGCTTTTATTCAGTCTTTTCGATCAGTTGGTGTGACCTGCAGAGATGCTATGTTACTCCAGTGACTTGCTGTGTTTGCACTCCTGAAAATAAGGAAGTCAATAATATTAAATAAACTTCTAGTCTTCACCTCCTGTAGACTTCTAGTGCTTCCTGTCTGCAAGAAATATGTTTTTCTTAAAAATGTAAGCTCTTCTGGCTATAAACTGTGATGTTTTATGACTTAGAAAGTCCTCGGTACATTTATTTGTCTTTAACAAAAAATAGCTTGGCAATGTGTTAGGTGGCTGATCCTGCAATGCATGAGGAGAGGCAGGCACTGCCAACTGGGATGCACTGGTCCAGAGCACTGAGCACAGAGCTTCCCTAGCTGGCTGGTGGGTACTGTGGAAGAGGCAACTTGCATTTTGCTCCTCTGTTTACTTCAGTACACAGCTGGGATTGAATTGAGAGATTTACATTGTCCTGCAGTCCTTAGCCTCGTCACTAGAGTTCCTCTGAAAAATAAGGAGGGCTAGGGCACATCTTTGTCTTAAAAAAGCGGCCAGTGAAAATGATAATTGAGTGGGATGAGTTTACCAGTTTGTGAAGACCAGAGACCTGGGTGCAATGCCTTCTTTTGCTTAAGGAGATGTATTTCACACTTAACTGATGTTTCTTCAACCATCAGCTGTTCTGGGTCGACCTCTTTTTGAACTTCTTTAATTTTGAAAAAAAAAACCAATAAAAGACTCATTGCCTCAGAGACACAGATAAAGCAGGGATGCCTGGATCACAGAGCAGTACCCAGCGAACCCAGGGAGAGGCAAGCACAGCAGAACTGCCAAATCAAAGTAATAAAAATTGGAACATTAAGGCTCTGTCTACATTAGCATTTTTGTTTGGGGCAGCAATGCAACACTGAAACAAATCCCTTGATTGCCCCTAACAGTGGTTTGGTTCACACAGATGAGACTCCTTTCGGGGATAATGACATTAGAAACTCTGCCTCAGGTGCTCACCAAATGCATTCTAGACTTTAAGGGGACAATAATGGTCCAAAGGAAAGACTGCTTCTTCCAGCAGATTCAAATCACATGTGGTGAGGTGCTAAGTCCAGGGAACTGACTACCTTGAATTAAAACCCCAAATTACATTTATTATAGATGTAGAGTTCTCAGCAATTGCTTTGATCTACTTCTGCTGCTGTTGTGCTGAAGTTTGGAGCAGTAGGGAAATAAGTTCAGATGATATTGGACCACGAATAAAAAGTTAGTTTTTTGAAATGGATAGGAAGAAAGAATTCAGCCAGTAAAATGGGTGCTGCCTAGACACCTCTAATATTAGACTAATTTTAAAGCAATATGTAGAAAACATTTGTTGAGATAGAAGTTATTGAACTGAGAGGCAACGGGAAACGTGAAAAGTTTTAAGTATCATTAACTCATTTTAATGTGATTTTCTTTAGTTTTGTTGGTTGTTGAACTAATAGCCCTGAATACAAAATAACACATAGCTCTTTCATTGAAGATATATAGGCTACATGTACGCTCTTATATTCCAGCTATTGAAAGTATTGCTAATAGAATTTCTGAATGCCTTCTGATCATTCCTTTTGATATGTACAGCGTCATTTGGGGAAAATACAGTAATGTATTTTTAAAATGCCTGAATGGCCACTCGTAAATGGTTTCTGTTGTTAAATGTAGTTCTGTATTCAAATGCAAATGAATTATTTAATGGGACATAATTCAGTAGATTTTACAATTACTGTTTTACCTTTAGAGATAGTCTCTTAAGAAATAAATAGCTGGCAATTTAAAATAACACAGAAAAACAAACACTGGGCTAAACCCTATCAATTGCTAAACAGAACTGTTTTTCAGTTACATTAGAATTAGAGTTCATCTGCTCATAAACACAGTAGTATTAAAAGTATTGTACTGTATTTTAGAACACTAAATCGGGTAGTTTAATCTAAAATTGCATCTCTCTAATCATCTGTTCTATCTCCTACTTCTGAGGTGGTTTTAGCAGTTAATAAGATGAGAAATACATAAAGTAGAAACTTGATGCTTAGAAATTCATGACTTCTTGGAAAACTGGGTTTTTAGCGTTCATACAGTTCAAATATATGACAGTTGCAGAGACTAGGTGAAACGTTTAGTTGATAAAGGCTTTGGAAAATGAGGGTGTGTTCAGCAATACAGGGTGGTAATATCTCCAAGATGACTAGAGCCTTGACAGAGGATTTTAGAGGCTTAGGTTTACAATATTTTCAGTCTCAAAAAAGGAGTTTAATCCAATGAGGAGAACTGCAACTCCCTATTTGAAAGCAATGCTTGACTTGGAGTTGTCTTGCTCCTACAGTGACATCCAAAATCTGAAGTCAGAGCCATGCGAGGAAGTGACATTCAAAGAGGACATCTGAAATCCGACTACTGAGCAGGGCACCACATAAACCTGGCTGATAAAAAACACTGGGAACACCCTGAAATTTTGCCACAGGGTAGAATATAAGCACTTGGCTCAGGGCAGCAGCCTGACATCTCTGTCTAAGCACAAGGCACATAAAATTATATTTTCTAACATCTATGTACTTTGACCTTTTATCTCCACCCAGTAGAGTGGACAGACAGCTTTTATGTGAGGCTAATGGAGCAGTTGGTCAGGCAGCATTAAATCTGTCTGCAGTAACATGCTACAGGTTTGAAGGTTAGTGCAGTGTGCATGGAAAGGCACACGCACTCCTTTTGGCTATGTTAAGTAGCTGAGCATGCTGTGTACAGCAGATTGCAAGATGATTGCATAGGTTGAAGCATTTCAGTCACAATGTATGTGGAAGAATCATAAGCTAAAATTTGTCATTAAGATGTGCACATCTACATTTACAAGAAGGCTTCCACAATTAGAATATATAAGATATCTTGTAATCAACACTGACATTTGATATTCATCTTTTGGAAAGTGCAAATTGCCAAACTTTGGACCAACTACTTCTGGTAAGGAACAACAAATACAGTCTTAGCTTTTTGAGGATTGCAAATTAAGTCTTAGGAGAGGAATTGCTACTAGCTAACCATGACACTAAATAGGAAATGTAATGAATACTTAAATATTATTTTAGAAGTTTTTCACATGTGGTCAAATCAGGCCACAGCTGTCAGTAAGTCACACAGCATCCAGAAATGAAGTGACACATACTTAGGATCAGAGAATAATATGTCAAGCAGTTCAGATATACATCATATCACCCAATTTCAATCTAGTCTTTCATAAGCTTAAAAGATTGAGATAAACAGAAAATTTTCCCTTCTGCCACAGCAGCTCAACCGTAAAACAACAAAATTTCTTGCTGTGTGAGGAGGCAGCGTGGTCAAGAAACCCTAGATGGCGAACAGTGAGCACAAGCTGTATTGATTAAAGCCATCTTGAAAAGTTTGATCTAATTTCAGAAAATCTGAAACATTTCATGAGAATATCTTACCACAGTGTTTTCAATAAAATTTTTCTTTTGCCACCAACCTTAGTAACAAATTACATTTTGCATCATGGTGACATTTGAAGGCCACCTCTCTCTGATAGAGCCCTGTCATTCAGTGAAGCCACTTCTGCTCTGAAGATCTTACAATGTAAGTATACAAGCACAGCTGACAAATAGGTAAAACAAAAGGTGGGACAGGATAAGAAAAGAAGGGACACAAGAAAGTAATACAACAACATTCAACGTAAGTCTGTTATAAAGAAATACATTCATATCTTTTGTATCTCTGCTCAGGCTATGACATAATTGGTAAAGAAAGACATTTTTAGGAGGCAAGGCTACTGTTCAGATTCGAAGATACTGGCCTGATTTCAGAATTCAAGAGTTATCACACTGTGTTTTCTTTCCTGTATGACTTTTCCTTAATAAATCTATGGTTGACTTGGAAATAAAATCTTAGAACGTTGTAAAAAAGTGGCTAGTTAGCTGATTTAGGCTAGTGTTCTTTAGCATTTCTCTTAGAAAGAACATGTGGTTCAAATAAGTCACAGATAGACCTAGCAGAAGAATCTGGGGTATTATTAGTTAGGAATTTGCATTACAAGTGTGCCATTGATGAATGACAGGAGGTGTCTCTGTTAAAGGTAATGTAATGATTAGTATACATTGTGCAAATCTACAAGTTCAGTTTTGGAAGCAAAGAAGCCTGGACAATTTTTCTGCATGATTAGCTAAAATTAAACTTGGCATACGAAACTTTAGTAGGTCATCCATTCTTAGAAGATTCAATGCACTTTAGGTTGTGGTTACATACTGCAATTTTATAATCCAAGCCGTGTATTTATTTTATATATATATATAGATAATATAAATATATATATAAAGGAAATTAATATATATGTTCCCTCAGATTAACTATTTCTTGAAAATTTCTCACAGTTGTTTATACTTTCAGTTCTGAGTTGTGTGGCTGGTTTGACTGCCTGAGAATGCTACTTCTCGCCTCATACATTAATTACCCTGCCTTGTATGCACTGGTTTTCCAGCCTCTGAAGCCCTCCAGCCAGCTATTAGAAAACAGTAAGCACAAAATCTGCACTACAATTCCGTGTGCTTGAATGGTGACTAATGTGCTGATGAGTTAATTTAGATGATACAGAAACTTCACATTTATTGCAACTGCAGTTACCAGGATCCCTTTTGCCCTGACCATCGATGTTTGAAACTGGGGACTCCTTCACAGTAGGGAACCCTGATCTCTTTAAACTTTTAAACTACTTGTCTTGCAGTAGCATCCGTGGGTAAATCTCTACAAAGAACCTGTATTGTCTCAATGTGGGTCTTTGGTGAGGGTGACTGATCACACTCACCTCTCCCTTCGTAAATGTCATATTGTCATTTTGCTTTTGTTGGAAGCTAGGCAAGATTAGCTCTTTAGAAGATTAGATCCTCTAAAGTTACCAGCTAATGGCCTCATCTTTTTTAATAATAAACAATTTTGGAATGAAACTCTGTCTTTTCGCTGCCTTATGTAAAATTTTCTCCCATTTTATAGATGTGTATCTTGAGCACCAGGTACAAAGGGGGACAGAGAAAGCTGCAGCATATCACCTCTAGTCCCTGATTCGGGGAATGGATCCTTTTGACCTCGGTTCCCAAAATGTTTCACCTAGGAAAAGTCCAAATGAACTGGTTCAATGATTGATTTTTAACGCTTGTTTCTTTCAAAACCCTTCACAGAGTTTTATATCAGAGCATGAATATTTTTGGTCACTCAGAATTATTTTTTCAGAAATAATTAATTTAAAAAGTCATTCATCTCTAATCCTAGGAAACATGTGCAAGTGAATGAATTAGTGGCATTGCATAAGTGGTAATCATGCTGGTATTTCCTATTTCCTAACTTTTTTGTTTCAGTCTTTTTTGCCTTAATAATGTTCTTCTAATACAGATTTTGTATGTGTAATATATTTTATTATTTCTTCTTCCTTTCTCTAATATTTATTCATCTACAGTCTGCAAACTGGCTTTGTATGCTTTTGTGACTTTAAATATTTGCTCTTATGGGACAACTCCTACATGTACGTTTCTGGTGATGATTCTAATGAGGTACCTCAGCCTTCAGGGCACAGTTCTGTCAGCAGGTGCCCCATACAAAGCAATGTTCAAGCTTGCAGGTTATCTTCACAACAGCATAATTTTCTCGAATGATTCAATGTACAGTGGGGGAAATACTGGCATAGGGCCCAGAGCACTTAAACATCTCTTTTTCTTCTGAACTAATATTTACAAGTTAAATACCACATGCTTCATAATATAAGTAAAAAGTTAACATTACTAATACTGGTGGCATTGTACTGCCACCATTTTCATGATGACCAATTTTCCCCATCAAAAAAAAACCAACCCAAAACCCACTCCTCGCCCCCAGAAGTTCAAGCTGTTATTAGACAATTATTTATGATTACAAAAGTGAAGATGTTTAACCTCAATTTTAAGCTACCTAGATTTACTTGTAGACCTCTCTTTTCACTTTATATTTAGTTACAATTGAGAAATAAAACTGACATTATTCACCCTTTTGAGTTATGCAATGACTATACACAGTGGTCATCCACTAAACGAAGACATCTTTTTGCGCTTACGGCAACATGTATACTGTACAAAACCAACATGTATTTCAAATACATTGTAAAATTTTTTACTTACTATGAAAAGTTATTAAATACTGAAAAAATGAAACACATTATTAATTCATTTGGTATTAGAAATCCTTTATAGTTATAGCATTGTTTACAAAATAGAGTATGAATTAAAAAGCTCTTCTAATTAGAGACACTGAATTTTAAACAGAAGTTTAAAAAGAATGCTGTATATCCTATTTCCCAACTTCCCTATTACAAGTTCATGTTTATACTAGAAGAGATTGTAAAATTTTAGTAAAAAAAATAATCAAAGAATAATTATCTGGTTTAAAAAGTCAGTATGCCAAACAATATTTTAGTCAAAATGAAGCAACCTTTCTTTAATTAATATTTTGAAAACTTGTATAAGTTTTCTCAAAGAACTGGTATAGCCTTCTTAAGATTACAGCAGAGATAGCAAATTGTTGTCATCTCTGTATGCTGGTCCTTAGAATAATAGCAGCCCTGAGTCCAAAAGTGAGTTCTGAAAATGGTCTTTGTGGGAAGGCGTTTTTAAATGATCTTCCAGCAGTTAAGGGTATCAATCATCAATCTACTTTTTGACAATACCTGGAGTCAATGTTCATCCTGGTAAAATCAATATTAAGTCATATAGGCAGTACAGCCTTTGACAGATTTCCATTTCATATTGACTGCCAGGAGCTACTGCCAGGGAGCAGCTAGGATGTCACCCTGCGTAGGCAGGGGAGCAGGGAGGCAGGAGCTGGAGGCAGTGGTGGGGAGGCAGGCAGGGCAAGTGAGATGTAGAAAGAGGTTGTACCTACATGATAGAGCTTACCTCACTTTTAGTTTCAACATCAGCCACATCCCAGTCAGCTCAGCGAGGAGCTGAATTCAAGCTAATGTGCCTATGGTGGTATTGAACAGGAACTAGTGACCTGCTGGAGTATTAGCTGTGTGCAGGATTCATCTATCAAATAGCACGCTCCAGGGGCCATAGGCAAGGGAAGACCAGAACTGAGAGTGCCAGTCAAAATGAGGTGTGAGGGCATTCACTCTGTCACAGAGTTACTGACACCTGTCATGTAGCTTTTGGAAGCTTATGGTGGAACAAATAGTTAAACATACTTCCCCTATACTTCAAAATCCTTCTATATTAAAAGATCCAACAGAAGACCTAATGGCTTAGTTAAAGACCAGCATACCATGAATAAAAAACATCAGATGATCTACTGGATTAAAAATTTGGACCAACTGGATTAAATCTTTGATACTAGTTGATAAACATCTCCAATGACAAAGTAAAAGTCAAATGGTTACAGTAATTTACTATAAAAGGGGGACATTGATAATGAATGCTATCAAAATGGATTGTTTCAAACAAGTCTGAATAGGATATTCCCAATAGGTTAAATGTAAACTCTTTATCATAAATCTTCATTTAGTAGACAAGATCTTTCACTGGTTCATTTGAAAAGGGTCCTTTAAAGTCAGTAGAAGTATGCTTGGAAAGACCAGATGAGAACCTGATCCATTGTCTTTTTTTCCATTGTATGTATTCAGGAGACTGATCCAGATAAGGATATCTAGGCAATATAGTGATAGATATAATTGCTATTTACAGGTAGTAACTTATCATTGCAGAGTATCTGTACTGAAGATTCTCTGATTGGTCATGTTTTTACAGATTTCTTTCATGAGATATTTTAAATTTTTTAAAATGTGTTTGCAAAGACCATATGAACACCTACCATTTATGAAATACATTTTTAACAACTCCTTTAAAAAGCCTTTTTCAAGTTCAAAATTTTCTCTGAAACCATATTTTGCATGAAGAGCAAATGGTGATTAAGAATTCTCTTTGAAGTTGAACACTTGTGGAGAAACAAATGAAACATTTTATGCACTTTTCTCTATGCTTTCAGCTAGCCAAAAGTAAAGAATTTGCAGATGGTTTGGAAGAAGGCGGGAGGGAAGGAATCAGATATTTATCTCATTTAGAAATAAAATTGTGCCATAATGGTGAGATTTTCATGATGGATTTTGTTTTGAAACACAACAGAAATAAATATTACTCGGTGCATGAGAAATCCTAGGTTTCAGGAAATTTGATGTGAGACAGTTTGAAATCAACAACGAAGATAAACAGCTACTGCCTATGAATGAACTAAATATTTATTGCAATGCTTGTCATAGGGGAGTTTAGGGTGCCATAACCACAAGAACAGAACCGTACCACTCAGTGGTACGAAATATGATTTATTTATGCAGAAGATGGGATAATGATTTCTGTGCTCAGATGTCAGTTCTAAGACGTCTGTTCCTCAACACAAGCACAATACACACTCATGCCCACACAGGCCCTGGCTTTGCCCCTGGCTTTGGTGCAGCTCAGACCTGCACTGTGGACCTGGGGAAAGAGGACACTCATGCCAACTGGGTACTGGCCAGCAGCCCTGGCCCCTGTGTGTAGCTGCACCTCAAATCCAGACTGATACAGGGTGCCAGACATCCAGGTACTGAGTGCCTCCTGAGGGGCAGCTGTTTTCACTCTTTATTGCTGTTTAAAAACAGATTCTCAGAATAAGCTGCTGAAGGCCTTGCTGCTTACATAGCCCCAGGCTGATGTCTGTGATTTTCCCCATCTCCAAAGCCAATTACAATTCATTACCTGTGTTACTCACCTTCCATCCTCCTGCCCCAAACAAGTTACACAGATATCAAGCCGCTAATAGCTCGCCTGTGTTTCTTTATTTCTTTCCTGCACGTACAGAAACCACTAGAGCAGGACAGATTAGCCCATGTCTCATTTAGCAGTGCTCTCGGTTGGGCATCCCCATGACATTTATCTGTGCATCTCTCTGGTGCACACACCAGAACTGCCTAATCGGTCAGGGCTGGGCAGCTGTGGTCAAGGTCCTACCTCCCCGAGCAATGCTTTCGGGTAAGCTTTATCCTGGGACAAATGCCGCTCAAGGAGAGAAGACGTATTAGCCAAATCAATTGTAGGTGTTGCTTTGGGTGACTGAAGCTTTGTTGACCATATTGTCAGCTGACAGCTCTGCTCTGGAGTCGTCTGAGCTCCAGCGACTGCCGTGGTACTGTGGTAATGGTTATGCAGTCATATTTCCAAGTTAAATATGTCTGTTACCAGCACAAGTTATTTCCTGAAGACAGAATTCCGTATCAGTTATATGCATAATTTAAAAAGTTATTTAAAGAAAAGACAAATCCTTGTCCCTTATAAAAACCATGGCAGTCTAGCAGGTGGTCTAAGGCTGCTTAGCAATTTTCCTGGTACTATTTTTACATTTATTTTGAAATCACTTCAGACAAACAGCATCATATTTACGTACTTTGTGAATTTTGGTTTTGGATAATGCATTATGAGAAGAGTATGAACGGCTTTCAAAGTTCAGACATAAGAAGAAGTATTCTGACTTGTAGCACAGGCAGTCATTATACTTACTGGGTTTTCTGAAGATTTCTGTGAAAATAGTTTCAACTACCGCCAGCCTGAGACTTTGTAACAAAACAAGAAGATTGATTTTCGTGATCTGAAAACAGAGGGGTAATTATATTCTCATTTTCATGTTCATGATGTGCACAATTCTCCTATTAAACTTTAATGGGTGTTGCAAGTGAAAAAACATGTGCAACAAGATAGGGAAAACACCACAAAGCTGTTAGCTTTGAAAATCATTGTCAGATAGCAAATATTATTGCTATAAATCTTAACTTTCACTTCCAGCGAGAGCTGCAGGCTAGACTAGAGAAAGAGACAGGCACGGAACCGTAGCTGTGCATTAAAAGTAACACACTGTACATTACTAAAATATGTATTGTGATTAAGTTAATATTGAACAGTGAATTTTATAACCTTTTCTGATTTTCTTTTCCCCAGGCAAAAATCAACACTTTTCTAACTGCAGTACCCTTCACAATTCATTTTCTGTAGTGTCAAAAGAGGTGTATTAAACATTCTGGGAGAAAACACACTCTCTGATATGGTGGCAGCAGGGTGCATATGGTTTCATAACAACATTAAAAGCTCATCTTTCTTCTGCTCTCTTTCCAGGAGCTGTTGTGGGAAGGGTGACACAGAAGTGAGAGTGCACTACCTGCAGTCGCTTCTCAGAGAGCTGTGAAAAAAGGTGGCACAAAGGAGTGCAGGGTATACTAGGTAACATCTGTTCCTAAATGGATGCAATAAGATCGAACCTGCTCAGCATAAACAGAAACAAGTCAAGTTAAATAGGGTAGCAGCAGGACTCAAGGTAGAGCATGTGGAAGTCATGAAAATAAACGAGCGGAGCACTAACATTTGTGACACCAGTCAACTGCTTAACCAGGCTGGTGCATTCCCGGTGACATGTCCATTTATTAAAAACATGGGGAAAATGTGGAATTTCAGCCATTTGACATAATGCAGAAACAAAGCATTAGAAATTGTGATTTACAATATGTCTTTATAAGAAGTCTGGAAGGCAGGTATAGTGTTTTCTTTTGGTTTTTGACCGAATCAAAATTTTTGTGGTGAAGCTGGACAGTTAAAAACCATGAAAATAAAAGGAGGGCAAAGTTTCCAACCAGAGAGCTGGAATGGAATTTGAAGGGGTAACCAGATAGAAACCCTTGCCTGTGCTTTGACAGGATTTTTTTCAGGAACCAGGTCATTTGTCTTTCTAATATCAGGGGCTTTCTTAAGTCTGTAACAATGTTTTTTTTTTCCTTTTTTTCCCCTCAGCCTCTTCTGCCACCTTAGTTCAAGTTCAGCAAATACTGTGTATACATTTTGATTTAAAAAAAAACAAACAAACTAGATATAAATATACACAGATGTTCATGCCTTTCTCAGAGGAAAAACTGCCCCATTTTTAAAAAGCCCGAAATCTGAAAGCTATCTAATGAAGCCTCAGTGAGGGAGGGAACTGAAAAGGAACAGTCAAAGTAAAAATAGATATTTCAAGATAAAAATTAGAGAAAGCACATGACATAAGTGAAAAGAAATACTGGGAGACTGTCACAGTTTAAAGCTGGGCCAGCTATTAACCAGGTGGCAGATGCTCTCTGTTAACCCTCTCCCCCCCACCTAAGGGAAAGGGAAAGGGAAAAGGGAGAGAGACTTAGGGGTTGGAAAGTTAAAACAGTTTTAATAAACTGTAATAATGAAAAAGAATATAATAACAATAATAATAGAAATAACCAAATATATACAAATATGTACAAGACCAAGATCAAGAGCTTGGAAATCCTCCTCAGGCAGAGTTACTCCCCCCAGCACAGGCAGAGGGGAAAAGGCAGTACCTCCCCCCAGCACAGGCAGAGGGGAAAAGGCAGTAGCTCCCTGCCATCACACCTGCAGGCTTTTAACTGGAAACTGGCAAAGCTGGTACCAATCAGTGGGAGGCAGGAGGGCCCCTCCCTCCTGGGCCCCACCTCCAGGAGGCAGTGGGTTAGTGATAAATAGCAAAGTGAGAATGACATGTATGGGATGGAATACCTCGTTGGTCAATCTTGGGTCACCTGCCCTGTCTGCTCCTCCCTGCAGGTGCGAGCCCCCTTCGGCTCTTCACTCATAAGCAGTGAGGAATTTAGCAGTGACCTTGGTTTCTCCAAGACTAATTGGCCTGGTTTGGGCCAAACCAGGACATTCCACCCCTTCTTCCATACCATTCATGTCATACTCAGATCACCACTACCTTTTCATTTTCAAATATATATACACATATCACTAGTTTATGATTCATCTCTATACAAAAAGTTCATTAAGTTCATTTGGTTGAGGATTGTGGGTTTCCATCTGGCTAGCAGTCTCTCAGCAGTCTCTCTGGCTAGCAGTCTCTCTTTTGTCATGGTTCGTGCCCACGGGTTGCAGGTTAAAGATGTCAGACTCGAAGAGGTTACTGGACGCCACTTGATGAAGCTAGTTCCGGTCTCATCAACACTGTCTTAACCTGAAAGACACTTATGCAGCAACAACATACAGTTCAGAATTAAGTAGTCTCACCCAGAATCAGATCACCTTCAGGGACACATGGGACTTCACCATCTTGCAACATCACCCACCAAGTACATCCAGGTCCCTGAGCAAAAGCAATCCCACTAATGGGTTTACCTTTGCCCATTACAGGAAGAATCCAGACAGTTTTTCCCAATAGGTTCCTTTCATGCACCACAGGGACTTTATCTCCTTCTACTGTATGTAGAAGGTCTGACTGAGCAGGGCCAGCTCGACTGATAGATCCCCTGGTGTGAACTAACCAGGTAGCTTGTGCCAGATGTTTATCCCAGTTTTTAAAGGTTCCACCCCCCATTGCTTTCAGGGTAGTTTTTAACAGCCCATTACACCGTTCAATTTCCCCAGAGGCTGGTGCATGATAGGGGATGTGATATACCCATTCAATGCCATGCTCTTTGGCCCAGTTGTCTATGAGACTGTTTTTGAAATGAGTCCCATTGTCCGACTCAGTTCTCTCTGGCGTGCCGTGTCGCCACAAGATTTGCTTTTCGAGGCCCAGAATAGTGTTCTGGGCAGTGGTATGGGGCACAGAGTATGTTTCCAACCATCCGGTGGTCGCCTCCACCATGGTAAGCACATAGCGTTTACCCTGGCGGGTTTGAGGGAGTGTGATATAGTCAATTTGCCAGGCCTCCCCATATTTATATTTCAACCACCGCCCCCCATACCACAAAGGTTTTAACCGTTTGGCTTGCTTAATTGCAGTGCATGTTTCACAATCATGGATAACCTGTGCAACAGAGTCCATGGTTAAGTCCACCCCTCGGTCACGAGCCCATCTGTATGTTGCATCTCTTCCTTGATGACCTGAAGTGTCATGAGCCCACCGAGCTAAAAATAGTTCACCTTTGTGTTCCCAGTCCAAATCTATTTGGAACACTTTAGCAGCTTGATCCGCTTGTTGGTTGTTTCGATGTTCCTCAGTTGCCCGACTTTTAGGTACATGAGCATCTACGTGATATACCTTCACAACTAGTTTCTCTAGCCGAGTAGCAATATCTTGCCACAGTTCAGCAGCCCAAATCGGTTTCCCTTTGCACTGCCAGTTGCTTCGCTTCCACTGCTTTAACCAACCCCACAAGGCATTTGCTACCATCCATGAGTCAGTATAAAGATACAGCCTTGGCCACTTTTCTCGTTCAGCAATGCCTAAAGCCAGCTGGATGGCTTTTACCTCTGCAAATTGACTTGATTCACCTTGTCCTTCTGTGGCTTCTGTGACTCGTCGTATGGGACTCCATACAGCAGCTTTCCACTTCCGATGCTTTCCTACAAGACGGCAGGATCCATCGGTGAACAGGGCATACTGCTTCTCATCCTCTGGTAGTTCATTATATGGTGGGGCTTCTTCAGCACGTGTCACCTCCTTTTCTGGTGGCATTCTGAAGTCTTTGCCTTCTGGCCAGTCCATGATCACTTCTAAGATTCCTGGGCGATTAGGGTTTCCTATTCGAGCCCTCTGCGTAATTAATGCAATCCATTTACTCCATGTAACATCAGTTGCATGATGGGTAGTGGGAACCTTACCCTTGAACATCCAGCCTAGTACTGGTAATCGAGGTGCCAGGAGAAGTTGTGCTTCAGTACCAATTACCTCTGAAGCAGCTCTAACTCCTTCATATGCTGCCAGTATCTCTTTTTCAGTTGGGGTGTAATTGGCCTCAGAGCCCTTGTATCCTCAACTCCAAAATCCTAGGGGTCGACCTCAAGTCTCCCCTGGCACTTTCTGCCAGAGGCTCCAGGTAGGACCATTGTTCCCAGCTGAGGTGTAGAGCACATTTTTAACATCTTGTCCCGTACGGACTGGTCCAAGGGCTACTGCATGCACAATCTCTTGTTTAATCTGTTCAAAAGCCTGTCGTTGTTCAGGGCCCCACTGAAAATCATTCTTCTTTCTGGTCACTTGATAAAGAGGGCGTACAATCTGGCTGTAATCTGGAATATGCATTCTCCAGAAACCCACAACGCCTAAGAAGGCTTGTGTTTCTTTTTTGTTAGTAGGTGGGGACATAGCTGTTATTTTGTTGATCACCTCTATTGGGATCTGGCGACGCCCATCTTGACATTTAATCCCTAAAAACTGGATCTCCCAGGCAGGTCCCTTGACCTTGCCTCTTTTTATGGCAAAACCAGCTTTCAGAAGAATTTGGATTATTTTCTCCCCTTTGTCAAAAACTTCTGCTGCTGTATCTCCCCACACAATGATGTCATCAATGTATTGCAAATGTTCTGGAGCTCCACCCTTTTCTAGTGCAGTCTGGATCAGTCCGTGGCAAATAGTAGGACTGTGTTTCCACCCCTGGGGCAGTCGATTCCAGGTATACTGGATACCTCTCCAGGTAAAAAACAAACTGTGGCCTGCACTTTGGTGCCAAAGGAATAGAGAAAAATGCATTAGCAATGTCTATGGTGGCGTACCACTTGGCTGCCTTTGACTCCAGTTCGTATTGAAGTTCTAGCATGTCTGGCACAGCAGCACTCAGCGGTGGTGTAACTTCATTTAGGCCACGATAGTCCACAGTTAATCTCCATTCTCCATCAGACTTTTGCACTGGCCATATAGGACTATTAAAGGGTGAGCGAGTCTTGCCAATCACTCCTTGATTTTCTAATTGTCTAATCAGTTTATGAATGGGGATCAGGGAGTCTCGATTGGTGCGATATTGTCGTCGGTGCACCGTGGCAGTAGCAATTGGCACCTGTTGTTCTTCAACCTTCAGCAACCCCACAACAGAAGGATCTTCTGAGAGTCCAGGCAAGGTAAACAGCTGTTTAATGTCCTCAGTCTCTACAGCTGCTATACCAAAGGCCCATCTATACCCTTTTGGGTCCTTAAAATACCCTCTCTTGAGGTAGTCTATGCCAAGGATGCACGGAGCATCTGGGCCAGTCACAATGGGGTGCTTTTTCCACTCATTTTTAGTTAGGCTCACTTCGGCCTCCAATACAGATAACACTTGAGATCCTCCTGTTACTCCTGAAATGCTGATAGATTCTGCCCCTTTATGATCCGATGGCATTAGGGTGCACTGTGCACCAGTGTCTACCAAGGCTCGATACCTTTGTGGTTTTGATGTGCCAGGCCATCGAATCCACACAGTCCAATAAACTCGGTTGTCCCTCTCCTCCACCTGGCTGGAGGCAGGGCCCCCCTAATTAAGAAATGGATTCGTGCTGCTCACAGGGACTGGACCTTCATTTCTCCTATTCACACTTGGGAAAAAGTGATTTGAGGCCCATCTCCCCTGACTGGGGTCCTGCTCACTGGTAACTGGAGCAGCCATCCTTCTAGAAAAATTCTCTCTGGTATTTCTTTTAGCTTGCAACTCACGTACTCATGCCTGTAGGGTACTGGTAGGTTGTCCATGCCATCTGCTCATGTCTTCCCCATAACCACGCAGGGCAAACCACAGGATACCTCGTGATGTGTTCAGTTTCCTTTGAGCTGGTCCTGTAGGAGAACGTTTTCTCTTAACAGCTGCAACGCACGCCTGTGTAGGTAGAGAGTCAAGTTTATTCTCGATCCTGGACAGTTTGTCTGACAGTTGTTTAAATGAGTCCTTGTTCTCCTTAGTCAGTTTTTCCACAGCCGAGATGCGTGCCTGCAGTGGGGAAGAAATACTATCTTCATACTGTCGCATACAGTTAGCCATTTCGCCCACAGTAGAACGGGCCATAGCATCTTCTCCCCAGACTAATATTGACAATGTATGGGTATATGTCGGTGGAGCACTCTTCACAACCTTCCGGAACATGGATCGGTTGCATTCCACTTCATCAGGATCTACAGGATCTACAATGTCCCGTGGGTGTCTATAAATGATCTCTTGCACAGCTAGTTGTCTAAGGTAGTTAATACCTTTTTCTATAGTGGTCCATTTGCTTAGGTGACTCATAACATCATCTTTATAGGGATACCTGCTCTTTACAGCTGACAAGAGTCGCCTCCAGAGACTGACAGTGTTTGACTTTCTTGCGAGCGCCTTATCAATACCACCATCTCTGGACAGGGATCCCAACTGTCTGGCTTCTCTGCCATCTAATTGCATGCTGTCTGCCCCATTATCCCAGCGTCGGAGCAGCCAGGTAATAATAGGTTCACCGTCATAACGGCTGAAGTCTTTCCTTATATTTCTCAGGTCCTTCAGGGATAAGGAGTGGTAGGTTATCTCTACGTCCGAGTCCTCTTGTGATAGTTCTGCTTTAGAAGGACCTTTCTTCTGTGATGGGTCTGCTTTAAAAGGACGATCGAGGAAACCCCCATCTGTGTTGGGCCCTAACTCTGCCTGAGAAGGGCCCTCACCTGGGTCATATGATGGCTCTGCCTTAGAAGGCTCTGAGTCATCATCCTTCTCTTCACAAGCTGATTTCTTTTGGTATTTCTTCCTGGTTACAGTAGCAATTGGTACAGATTCGATAGATGCTGGAGTCTGAGTAGATGCAGTGGCTGTTGTGGGAGTGCTGAGAGTCTGAGTAGCTGCAGTGGCCATCTTGGGGGGTGTAGCAGCTGTGGTACAGGCTGCCGAGGCTTCAGTGGGTTTAGTGGCTGTAGCGGCAGTACACACTGTAGGATCTGAGGTGGCTGCATAACACCTACAACTGTCCCTGCACCGATATTTAATCTTATCCCACATCAGAAACACATTCAGGACAACCAAAAATAAAAACATGCCACCTAGACAGCACCATCCTAATTTCGCAAAATCTAGTGGAATCAGCTTGGCAGAAAAGGAGAAGGTACTATTTCCCAAAGTAAAACTGGAAGTGTAATCATTAACAGAATCAGCTAAAGGACGCCTGGAGCGTGCAGATGAAGTTGCTGCTACTGATTCGCGATTAAAGCTGCCCATCATTGTGTCATAGAGATAAGAGATCGGAATAGTAACTGCCCAGTTTATCACAGCATAAATCAGTATCAAACCCCATACCAAAACAATACATTTCGACCAGCGCCCACTGCTAAAGTGCATGTAAACATTCATAAGAAGCAAGCAATAACACAGTGCCCACAGCAGGTAAAGCATCATTGCAATACTCAACTGTGAAAGAAACTCCATAAAAAGATGAGATAACACAGCATTCAAAAATGACATCACCATCTTCACTATCTGTTTTAACTTTCCAACCCCTCATAAATCTCAAAGGAAGAAATCTGTTACTCTCTCAGCTGAGCTCTCCAGGTCTCCTCCCACCAGAGCCAGGATTCAACTTATCAGAGCAACCCTGTTGGAGCTTCTCTCGAGCCCCACCTTGGGCACCAATAAATCTGTCATTGTTTAAAGCTGGGCCAGCTATTAACCAGGTGGCAGATACTCTCTGTTAACCCTCTCCCCTCACCTACGGGAAAGGGAAAGGGAAAAGGGAGAGAGACTTAGGGGTTGGAAAGTTAAAACAGTTTTAATAAACTATAATAATGAAAAAGAATATAATAACAATAATAATAGAAATAACCAAATATATACAAATATGTACAAAACCAAGATCAAGAGCTTGGAAATCCTCCTCAGGCAGAGTTGCTCCCCCCAGCACAGGCAGAGGGGAAAAGGCAGTACCTCCCCCCAGCACAGGCAGAGGGGAAAAGGCAGTACCTCCCCCCAGCACAGGCAGAGGGGAAAAGGCAGTAGCTCCCTGCCATCACACCTGCAGGCTTTTAACTGGAAACTGGCAAAGCTGGTACCAATCAGTGGGAGGCAGGAGGGCCCCTCCCTCCTGGGCCCCACCTCCAGGAGGCAGTGGGTTAGTGATAAATAGCAAAGTGAGAATGACGTGTATGGGATGGAATACCTCGTTGGTCAATCTTGGGTCACCTGCCCTGTCTGCTCCTCCCTGCAGGTGCGAGCCCCCTTCGGCTCTTCACTCATAAGCAGTGAGGAATTTAGCAGTGGCCTTGGTTTCTCCAAGACTAATTGGTCTGGTTTGGGCCAAACCAGGACAGAGACTGACTGAAAGTAGATGTAATAGAAAAGTTACATTTACAGCTAATTGGATGAATTACTTGAGATGACGTTTGCAACGGTGATGATTTTAGCCCACAGCTTTGCTCTGTGGCATGGCACCATCAGCGTGCCCTCTCTCATATGAGTGCTTCATACTAAATGCTTCCTGCAGGAAACTTCTCAAACACAGCTCCTACTTCAGCATTTAAATACAAGTTTTCATTTCCCCAAATCAAGCTTTTCTAGAAGAAAAAAATATATGATTTTTTATGTCTTCCTGGAAACACTACAGAGACTGTAACATGTTGGATAATAAAACAATAATTTTTTTCACCAGTAGGAAAACAGACAGTGAGGACACAAAAAAAAGAATATTCTCCAGTTCCTCTAAGAAAAGGCAAGCCTGCCTCTATCAGAAATTAGAGGAGGTTTTGGGGAGGTAGGTTTATACTTCCCTGCAGGGGGAAGTAGTTTTATACTGCATTTCCACCACATACATTAAACATAAGTCTAGCAGCTTCATCTTGATTTTCAATCATTCTTCACTCAGTGCCACACACTGAGCAAAATTTGACTCACTCTATGCTGGTAGTGCTTTCAGTGAGTTACCGTGAAAAACAGCGTGGCATTTTAACCTAACAGCATGAGAACAAATACATTCATGCATCTCCACTGGAAATAATATGAAATAGGAAGGAGATAATATTACCAATGCTATATGCATGATAGTGCCAGCATCCTGTGTCATTAACCAAGTGCTTGTAAACATTACAAAATACAGACACTAACCCACAGATTTTTCTTTTTTTAAAGTTTGATTTTGTGAAGCTCCTGTGGCTGGCAGCAAACTCTGCAGCATCCGAAGTGCCAGATGCCAGCTAGTTTTGTTTTGCTCTTTGGTTTACAGTTGGATATTGCTAAGTGGGTGCAGACTATCAGTCAATCAGGTTTATTCCTTTGTCTCCTTATTTATATGCTTTATTTGTTTCATGCACAGATAGTAAACAGCTCTCTGGTTAGCTGTCAGTGAATCTCTGGGCTGAGTGTATGGTGTGGCAGTCCTTACTCTGAATTAATTAAGAGGCAAAATCAGATCAAAGAGCTCTCACAGTGGCCGTGGAAGAAGGGGAATCAGTTTGCTTTTGGAGACTGCCTATGATAATAGGTCTGTTATTAGGGGTGGGGAGGTGCATGGTTTTTTATGTGTGTGTGATAGAGGGGTGGAAAGCAGAAAGGGAGATCCATATTAGGGAAAAGCAAACTAGCCAAAGCATGTTTTTCAAAGTTCTTTGATAAAACAAGCTCCATGATCGATGATGGGGAGGGAAACTCTGAGAAGTATCCTCAAGCATTTCAGTTAACCTAAAGTGTTTGATCTCACTTTGGAATTATGTGATATGCTTTTAAATTTTTTTAAGATCAGTTTTGAAATGAAAGTCATCTTGAAACAACTACTTTTGTTCTCAAAAAGCACAGTAATTCCTTTTCCTAAAGTCAGAAATTAGCTCTCCTTGTTTTTGAGGAGAAAAACAGAGGAGAGAGAAAAGAAGTAAAAACATCATGGAAGTGGAATACCTTTGAATAAATCCAGAAGTGTCACCGTATAAGCCTATATTTGTAAAGTTCTTCCAACAGGTAGCACATCATTTTGCTAATGTAAAATTCCATCTGTCTGGAAAGACTGGATTATAAACCAAATTACTCTGCCACTGCTAATGGTGCATATAGTCTTAAACTTTGTTTTGAAAGAAGAATAAGAAGTGGTTCACAGTCAATGGCAGGTCTTCTCAAACATGGAGGATTAATCTGAACTCTGTTGGCAAGCTTTTCTCAAAACGAATAGGCTTCATGTTGCGTTACTTTCAACTTCTACAGTATAGACAGTTACATCTGAATTAGACATGCATACCTCCCTTTATAGGCAGCGCAGAAATGTAAGTACCCTGCGATAAAAATGTGAAATGATTAGGTGAACTGTTCACAAAAAATGGCTTCTTCCTCCCCAGCTCCTGACAGAATTAATGGTCAGGTGTAGACATTCACATTACAGACATATGCAATTCAGTTTAATAAATCTTCCTGTGATGCTTCTGGGGTTTCTCAAAGCCATCACAGTCTTCTCTGTGTCCTGGGCTGCTTCAGGAGTAGCCGCAGTGCATCGCTGCTGCAGTTTCAGCTGCGGTGGGAGGATGGCTGCCCAGTAGAGCTGGGGGCACTATGCTGTTTTCGTCTGAACACACCTTTATAAAAATTACCCAGCTGACCCTGGTAGACCCAGAATAGAGTAAAGTTTGTAGGATGGAGTAGTATCTCTTTAAATACTGTGTAAATCTGCTACTGATGATTACTAGATCTCATGTTTAAGGAGACTCCAAGCTCCAACTGTTTTACAGGTGATTAGGCCTTGTGTTTTGCATATTTTCAATAAGAACTGTCATTCTGATCCCAGCATGAGCCTCATATTAAGTTTGCTTAAGGAGTAAAAAAAATTAACATCTACCATATTTACACTAACCCCCCTCTGTCTTCAAGTGAAGTGACAGCAGTACATCTTTCAAGTTTAGTCACTGACCTGGCAAAAATACTGCAGCATGACTGACAAATTTTCTTTTCAGTACAACAAGAGTTATTTTTCCATCAATAAATTCTTTGGGTCCAATAGAAAGAAAACTTTTGTTGTTGCTTTTGTGACTGTATATGGTTTGGAAGTGGAAGCTGTTGGAAGCTGGTTTCACTGGTCTCTGGAATGCCTCTAGCTTCACCTCCAAAGGGTTTACACTACTATACTTGTTAGCTTTCTTTACAGATCTTAAATTATTTCCATTCTGCATTACACTACATTAAAACATGCCAAAGGAAAATTCCACAGGTTAGGACAACAGTACAAGGATGGCATTTCCTTCTTGCCTGAACAAGGAAGAGTAGGGGCAAGCTGATCGACAAAACTCACAGCAGCATGGTCGGATGTAATAGCTGATGGGAACAGAGCAAAGGAAACTGCTGCTGTAGAAAAGACTACGCTGAACAGAGCAGCAGCAAGAAGATTTACTTGCTGATAATGTTGTAGATAATGTGTGACAATAAAGAAGAATGAAGGACTCAGGAGAACAAAAAATGACTGACAAACAGTATACAGTCTTTTATCAGGGACCACTAAGGTGAAAGCAGAGATCCTGGATTAGGGCTTTCAGCAGCAGTCTAGAAAGAGTTTTTCAAGGAATTACTGTTGCCCGAAAGGCAAATGACAGCTTCATTTGTTGCCCTAAATGCAAAGATGCCCCTAAATGCAAAATGTCTTTTTGCTACTGGAAAACGAAACATTCGATTTGTGAGATACATGTCTTAATTTTACAAATTACTTTGCGAAATTAATGGTTTAATTCAAAAAAGTCACAGGTACATACAATTGCTACTGTACAGAATTTATTTTAATTTACCAGTTAACCTTTGATTTTTATGATCATACAAATTATATTAAATATAATTATGGTTAAATTATGACAATGTTGATATTAAATATTCTAACATATTTTAACAGACCTGATCATTGATCAGGTTTCATAGCCGCACTAACTGTTCCTCTGGCTTGCTATGCTTATAAATAGATATTGGGTACAATTTTCTAAACTAAATTTCTCCTGCTGCAAATTAGGCAGATTACATAATTGATAAATATTAATTATCTATCTCTTTTTACAGCAATATAATATTCTATAATATAAATTGAAACCGAACTAAACTTGTTTTACATTTCAGAACTCAGAAGCTTGAATGAATAGAGGTTAATTTTGAGGACTCATTGAAAGGTAAAGCTAAAACACATGAGCTGGAAGTTTTTTATCTTCTTTGTTTAGTTTTTAAAGTAAAAGTGGCTATATTTGTCTTTGTAAGGATTGTCATACAAACAGACACAAGGGTGCATGCTGTCATGTGAAATGCAGGAGTGAAAAACAGGTATATTATTTTTTCAGTAAAAAGCAAGTTTTGCTCGTTGATGCCAGAAGCTCACCTTCAGAATCAGGTTACTGATTCAGCTGCAAAATACTTGATTGTAAAACGTTTCAGTAAAAAATTACAGAATTAGCACATTGAAATGGTTCTTGACACAGTTCATCCAAGATAAATAGCAATTGGATGAGGAAGGAAAGGAGGCTCTTAAATCCTGTAACAATACCATACAACGTAGAAAAAAATGGGAAAAGGGATTGACATTTAAGTAACAAATATAATGATGTGGTAATATACGGGAGAGTAGGAAGAATAAGCAAATGTTTCATCCACGTTGAAGAACCAGGTATGGTTCAAACACTACTGAGGTATGTTGATCCAATTTATTTTTACAACTGATCATTTCATGAACAGACCTAATCACTGATCAGGTTTCATAGCCTCACTAGCTGTTCCTTTGGCTCGCTATCCTTATAAATAGATATTGGGTACAATTTTCTAAACTAAATCTCCCTTGCTGCAAATTAGGCAGATTACATAACTGAGAAACATTAGTCATCCTTCTCTTTTTATAATAATTTAATATGTACCTGGAGACACCTATTACATACTCTTTCATTCTTCTCTGAGCAAATCCAATTTACTTTTAAATCTTTCCTTCTGGATTATGTTTTCAAAACCTTATATTTCTGCTGTTCTTTCCATTTGTTCCAATTTGTTGGCATCTTTCTTAGTGTGGTATCTAAAACGAGACACCGTGTTCCAGCTTAGGCTTACCTTGCATGGAGCAATGCAAAATAATTGCCTGCCATAAGATAACAATGACACTCAATTATGTTTTGGGTTTTTTTTACTTAGCAAAATGGGCATTTAAATTTTTTTGAGTCATCTGTGGTTTGCTTGCTACCCAGTAAGAGAATCATTGCTCTCCTTGTTTGTCTGTCTTGCTTATAAAAGCTTTCCTAACTTTGTGTCCCTTACAAAGCGTTTCTTTCATTCTTCCTTTTTTCTGTTTTATACCTCTATATGGGTACACATTTTCTCTGGGACTGGGTCTTAGAGGTAGGGACAGGTTACATACAATTCTTTTTAGTTTCAAGATTTTGTAGCAGTAATGGCATATAATTTTCCATCTTTTCTCTGTACTGAAACCACTTGTTCTTTTGACTTAATAGTGACATTTGTCAAAACTAAAGCTTTTTCTGAATCTTTTTCCCCTGGCTGGGGTCTATTCTAGTAATTCTCTATGATGAAATTTACATTTGTTTGAAGATTTTTGTTGTTCCACTGCTCTCACTTGTTCCTCACTTTAAAATCACAGACTCTATTGCTTTGTGATCAGTTTTATCCATTGTTTTTTTCTACATTGTGAGCTAATGCTTTGTTATTCAAAATGTACTGTAAAAGAGCTGCTCTTAATTGTTGCTTCCAACTTTTTCAAACCTACTTTTTCAAACATATACTGCTCTATTTTTCCTTCAAAAATATAGTGGCAAAGACTTCCATTAATGTTTTTTGTTTCACCTGATAATTCATGAAAAAAATTGTTTCAGCCCACACATCCTTTTACTTCAATTGTTTATTAAATATCTAAAATTAAATCAAGCCTGTTTTGTTCTGTTTTATTTTCAACCAGATACTTTCGATAATTATTTCTCTCAATTCTTTGTAAAATTCAAAAAGCCTGAGAGGATAGAGGTTGTTGAACAAATGTTGAAATAGAAGAAAAAAAGCAGATGATGCACTCATTTGTGTAACACTTCATTTTTTTTTTATAGTAAAAGTCTATTTCTACACTGATTTCAGTCAGTTTATCCCTTAATTTTTTTCTCTGGTCCAATCAAGCCATGGTACGGTTTCTATAAGTATACTCGTTTTTCCCATTTGATCCCTGTACTCAGAGTACAGACACCTAATGTTATCTTACCCAAGACTCCATTTTAATATCCCATTATTCTACCCATTTCTATAAAAAAGGTCTCTCTCCTTTTTTTTGTAACCTACTTTGTGGACTTTTTACTAAGTTGGCAATTCTCCGTTTAATACCAGATCTGTGTCACCAAGGAATGCTGCTTTTACTTTATTTCTTCCAGTTATTTAGGCTGGCTTTCTGGCTACTTTGCATAAATGGTATATGTCAAAGATCTGTGTTTGTGTTCATTGTGTGTATTGGCTAAAGAGGTGAAGGCTGAAGTTCCCAGTTCTCCAGCCTGTTGAGGTCCCTCTGGATGGCAGCATGACCCTCTGGTGTATCAACCACTCCTACCAGTTTGGTTGAATCTGCAGACTTGCTGAGGGTACACTCCTTTCCATCATCCAGATCATTAATGAAGATGTTGAACATAATTATATCCATTATTGAGACCCCTGTGGTACACTGCTAGTTACTGGGCTCCAACTAGACTTTTTCACACTGAAAACCACCCTCTGGGCCTGTCTGTTGAGCGAGTTTTCAATCCACTTTACCATCTGCTCATCCTGCCCATACATCATTGACTTCTTTATGAGTATCTTATGGGAGACAGTGTCAAAAGCCTCAGTGGAGTCTAGGTAGACAATATGCACTGATTCATCCTCATCTACAAGCTGGCCTTACTCTTCTCTGAGTGACGGACTTTGTGTCTCCACTGCTGTTGGAGTTTGGGGCTCTTCAGGCTGTTGAGTCTCTGAGAAGATCCTGTGCGTTCCTCTCTCTCTCATCCTTTCTGATCCTGTGCAGCCTGCTGACTTGCTCCCATGACTCCTCCAGTTGGTGACACAGCTTCTCAACAATGGCACACCTCCTGCAGGAAAGAAGGCCACCTCTCCCATCTTCAGCAAGAGGCCCCAGGCACTATCTGCAGTCTGGGACCACCACCCAAAACCCTGTCTGGATCAAAGCCTTCACTCTGTCTGGGACAGCTGCTGCAGCATCTACTGGAAAATGTGCAATGTGGCACGTTAAAACCATATGTGAGAATGTTTATGCTGGTCTGCACTGAGATGAGGATCCCCTCTTTGTACCTTGCTGTGCCAACTTCTGTACAAACTGCTGCATCTGTGAGTTGCACTTTAGGCCTAGCTCTTTTACGAGCCTCTCCCTAGCACCACCTAAACCAGTGCTTGACCATCTGTAATCAGGGGACAGCTTCAACAAAAGCTTCAGGGACCTTTAGGTCAAGGGCAGCTGAATGAGCTCTTAGAAGCTGATAGAGCTTACCTCATCCTTACCTGGTAGCAACAGCTACCCTCAAGTTTCTCAGACTTGAAATCCAGATGTTTCCCAGCGAGGCTGGATCTTGTCCCTAGAAGATCCAGAAGCTCCCAAAACAGAACCCAGAGACTGCTGCGCAAAATGCTGCATCTGTTAGACACCTCTTCTAGCTGTACTTGTCAATGAAGATTATTGTGGTAATATAACGGAAGATTGCCGAGGAGGATTGTAAACACGCTCAAGTGTCTTGCACCTGGGGTGTTGAAAAACACGTATACCATACTACTAACTGTTGTTTAGTCTTGTGTGCTTGACAAGTAGAACATTTGTATTTAGATAACATAGGCCTGCGATAGACTCAGAGGCACCTTATTGAACATGCTTGAGATTCCTGCCCTCCTGTGAGAAAGAACAAAGCAGAGTGGAAAACTACCACCTGCAAAAAACACCTGATATACAGACAAAAGCAGCAGGTTTGAAATCTTTCACTCTCTCTCTAGCAAGGACTGAGCTTTGCAGTGCCTGCGTCCCCAGTTGTGTGCCTTTGCCCCGGATGCTGCTTTGGAGATCCCCCGGTTTGTGAAGTAACAGGAATAAATTTGGTCTTTACATTTTATCCATGGTTTTGTGGTTGCTCCTGCATCCTGCCTGTGTCAGCTCACACAGGTATGTACAGTATGTATATAACGCTCCAAAGTAAGAAATGTTGGCTTTCTTATTGAAAAGGACATAGAGCAGATCACTCAATCCAAGCGTTTAAGGGTTGTCTCTTTTCAATAACTGTTGGAGCTCCTGTGAAATGGTCTCTGGAGAGGGCAAGAGAGAATTCAGAAGCCCCAGCTCCAGACTATCCTTCTGCATTAGCAGAACATCTCAGGGAAAGCAACAGTGTAATTCCCAAACCAGCTCTTCTTTATGAATATGTGAAGGACTTAAGTTCTTGGGCTGCCACACTGGTCCTTCTTAAAACCATATATTCTGTCAAGGGCGAAGAGAATGCACTGTGAAGACTGCCTTCCAAAGCTGAGAGTCTCTTTTTCGGAGACACATCTTATACTAATTTCCAAATGTCTTATCACACTTTTGGTCAAATAGCACATCCTTACTCTCACAGTAGTGTGACGTTGTCGCCTTCAGTAAAGTTTGATATTTGTGGCATTCAAGCCGACTGCTTTCTTGCTTTAACATTATTGGTTCTAAAATAAAGAGTCTTTTCTCTTCATAGAAACAGCCAAATTTTGTCAGCCCAGGGGTCTATCTGGTCCAATATCCTTGCTCTAACAGCAGCAAGTAGCAGATGCTTGAATAAAGTGCATAAGTAAAAGGAATCTATTAAATATCCTTCCTTGAAATGCCCTACTGGCTTCTGGCAATCAGCAGCTCAGGGATTCCTGCTGACCTATTCCTAATTGCAGTAGATGGTATATATATATATCTTTCCACTACTCTACAAATTCCAGTGCAATAGTGTGAAATAGTATGAAAATGGGAAGATCATTCACCGAGGTGGTACATTTTACATAGTGTGATGTCATTTAGGAATTGTGTGTAATCATTTGTATGGGTCTTCTCTGTTCTTGATTGGTGTATAATACAACAATACAAACATATATAATAAAATCTCAGAATTGTAGGTATGTTTAATAAGGTCATAGCTAGAAAATAGTAATCAATGGACAGGGCAAATAAAAGAGGATTAAAGATAAAAAAGGGCTTTTTTAGTTTTAGCTGCATAAAAAAAGATTAAATGCTTTATAATTGATGTGCACTTTACAGTTTCAGCTAGAAATTACTGTAAAGCCAAGAAATTATAGGATGCATGTAGCTCAACTTGAGAATATTCAGGGGAAGGTTATTTGAGGTGCTGAGCACAGCCTGTGAAAGTAAATATTTTAAAATTTATGAAGCACCCTAATACCGTAGAGATAAGAGACTCTAATTACATCAGTTCATGATGTGCTGAGCACCTTCTCCTGACAAAATTATGTAGGTTTGCTGATTTAGATTGTAAACTACAAGGTCCTCTGGAAAAAGTTAAAAAAAAAATCAAGTAAATGATAAAAAAGAACAACAAATGCAATGGAAATGAAATGGAACTGAGAATTAAACAGTTAGACCAGATTCTGCAAGAGGCTGTGTATTTTTTAGCTGGTGCAGAGTGTTCTTGACTCCCACTACAGCCATTGAGTTCCTAATGAACTCACACCCTAGTTTAAATACTTCACTATGGAAGCGTTAATCACTATATAATCTCATTCTTGTAGTGACTGCCAATACAGCCATTATGCTAATGAGACAGCTAGAAATGAAAGGAGATAAAAGAAAAAAGGATAACTAAAATCCAAAGCAGTTTTAATGCTTCTAGTTTTAGTTTAATTATGTTTTTCCAAAGAATTATGACTAGATTAGGAAGAAAGAAGAGTAAATATTGTAGATTAAAGAAAAAAATGCTTTAGTACTTCTCACGTAGATTCAGGGGCCATTCAATATTCTCATTTATATTTTAATACTGAACTTAAGTACGGCCTCATCCTGAAAGATCTAACTTAACTGTCCATTTGAGCCCACAGCAAAATTTCAAGGCCTAGAAATACCTGGCATGAAATGAAAACAAGGGTCAGGTATCAAGTGCAACCTCTCCTGAAGAGGTATGCCCACATTTTTGGACTTCAGAGTACTTTGGCACACTAGATCAATTCTATCACTATGATGGTTAATGGGGAAAATAAAATAATAGGGCTAAGAGAATAGTAAAGAGTTGAACTGGTAGAACAGCACGAGAAGCCGAAAAAAATTAAGTTAAACCATTTGCTTGAAAGATAAAATCGAATACTGAAACAGCTTAAAATAGTAAAGTATGATTCAACATAGACAAAAATGAAAAGAATAGGATGGTTCTAAGATGTGTACATGGACAGTTTCTATGGTTAAATACTTTAGAGCAGATCCTCATGAATTCTTTGAGCACTAATAGAACACAAAGTCCAACCTTGAAACTAGCTTGGGAGAACAACTGGTGGTTTTTGGTTTATGCCTCAAGACCACAGAAGAGTTTATAGTGACTTGAGAGTGATCTCAATTTAATTACAGTTGCTTTGTTATCAGGCATATTTTATCCAGCTTAATTTGGAATATCAGATGCTGCTTCACGTCCTGCAATAGCCTGGATCACTTAGAAGCAAGCAAGGTAGTGCAGAGGAAGTTTGAAGCCCACTTTGACCTCATTCTGAAAACCCATTCTAGAGGTCAATTTTGACTTTGGAAGATCTCTTTCTTTAAGACAAAACTTTTTACCTGAAGAAAGACAACTTATGTAAACCTCCAGAACCTGATTCTTGTTTGTTAACATGCCTTCCAGCAACTTTGCAAGACTCAGAACTGTATGTTGAATTCTAACGTGTTTTTTTTTTAATGACAGATTTCCAGGTGGTGATGACTACTCCTGAGTCATATTCCCATGATGTTTTTCATTCCATGACTTCAACCATTTCCAGCATCCTATCCTGTCACATTCAGAAAAGTTGGAAAGCTTTCGAATACCTCTCAAGAGTAATTCTTTGTCATGATGACAGCACAGAGCCATGCAAGTAAAACAATATCAATAAATAGATCTTACTAACTGCATGAAAATTGATGAAATAAACATACACTGCAAGAAAGAGAAAATTAAATAATGCACCATTAAATTAGTCTATGTCTACTTAGATGGAAAGTTAGGGGCAGCTGCAACATTACAGAACTCCCCAGGGAACCAGTTTGGGTTTCTCTCTGATGGTACCATCCAGCATGAGGCAGAGGTGACACAGGGACAGCAGTAAATCTGGTGTCACCCACAGGAAAAAGAAAAAAGCTTGAGACAGAAAAGAAATAGCTAAATATGAAACAAGAAATATATCTGGAAAGGACATACACTTGACCTGTTTTTTTTTTTCCTTCTTTGTTTAATGAAGGTATGTACTCCAGGATACCAAAAAATGAAGTAACTTCTTTCTTTTTTAGTGTTGCTTTACCAAGAATATTGCCCAAAACACTAGACAAGCATATGTTAAAAAGAATCAGACAAAATAAAACTGCTTTGTTTTCATCTGAAACTAAGTATTAGAAGATGCAGTCTACATTATCATTGTGCATTTCATCAAGATCTGGTTGTTTTTCATAAACAGATCTAGGTTCATGATGATATGCAGAATATATGTCAATAGTATTACATAAGTTGCAAAGAGGAAAACCCATATATCTTGTGAATCTCACCGGTATGAGAATTAGGGCTGCTCATAAGAGAAAGAGGACAGCTTTCAGGAACATAATAGCTTGTTAGCAAGGAAATAATCTGATTCTCATGTCTGTGTGAGACAGTACAGGAAATAATGAGTTTAAATTGCAGCAAGAAACTGTTGTAGATTAGGAGGAGATGAGAAAAAAAAAAAAGAACCACAAATTTTGTTGATATAAATACATTGAACTGCTGTCCTTAGGAGAACTGTAGAGTCCCCACCATTGGAGGTCTTCAAAAACTTGTTAGGTAAGGATCATCAAAACATTATGCAGGCATTGAGCATAACTGTAGCAAAAGTGGAATTCATAGAGAATGATGCAGACTCTTTGGACCTTAGATTCATTTTGGATATACTTTTAACTAGTTGTGATCTCAGGTGAGAAAAATATTTTAAAACATGGATTGTTAGTTGAGCTACATGTTTCAGATAACAGAATACAGTTTCTGTAATGCGGCATTTTAAAATAATACCTCTAACAAGAAAAAAAAACGTAACAGATGTTGAAACTTAGGAAAGTTCTAGCTTCTCGTATTTACATTTTTTTTTTCTGCAGTAGACAGAAAGGAGAACTAAGCAAGCCCTGAGAAAGATTTGAACAAGTTTTAATCAGAATTAGATTTCCCACATTTAGAGTGGGAAAGATGACAAGGACCAGTGGGAGACAAAGATGTGAATTAGGATGTATAACAGGGGAAAGAAATCAGATTTAATGATAGAATATTTCTGTGCAAGCAAGAGGAAGCCTAACAATGCTGGCCAACTAAAACAGCAAACAGAAACAAAATAAGATTGCTCTGATTTGGGCACCAAGCAGAGAGAAGTAAAATTCTATCTTTTCATGCCAAAGAAATTAATTTAATCCAAGTCACAGAACAGTTTTTAACCTTTTTTGCAGAAACAAACTCTTCAGCTTGGAAATGCCAGTGCAGACTGAGCAAATGTGTCTCCTGATGTTACAGCCCCCTCTAGTCCACCCCCACAATCCTTCAGTTTGGGAGAAATTCGAGGCAACCCCTCCTATTGCCCTTTCTCTTCCAATCAGCAAGAAATTGATTCCCAGTTAGGTATTAAGCAATCCTGAGAGTTCATACTGAATTAATTTTGCTTGTTTGTTGTTGTGGGTTTTTTTCTACAGTGAGAATACATTTGTTTTCAGTAAAGAAATTCCCTTCCCTAACCACCTCCAGTTTTCTTTAAGTGAGGCCATTTGTTTTCAGCAGTGCTGAATTTTCTTCCCTCTTGCAAATACATTCAGTTTTTGCAGCTAGAGTACAAACAGCAAATGCTCACCAGAATCGCTCATCTCTTTTTCCCTCCTTCCCCCATACCCTCAGCCCAACTCCTTCAACAAGCCCAGCAGCAACAACCATATGTTATGCATTAAAGACAGAGAGGTTAATATTCATTTGCATGCTGCCTACATTGACAGAAATTGCAGATTCAGAAAAATGGTGTTTATTTTTCTTAGCTTGAAATTTTCTGAATTTCTCAACAGATAATAACACTTGGAGAAGTTGCATAGTTTAATTTATTAATAGATTTTTTCCTCCTGTATTCCAACAATTATTGCTCTGTGTAACTATGGGAATGCATCTGCATTTTCTTCCAAGAGGAAATAAATTTTTCTTTCTCTTCTATATGTACATTCTCATGTATACTTTATTTTTCTTATTTAACCAAAATTGCCATAAGTAACCAGTTCTGAACAAGAAGCACCCTTCTTCTAGCAACAGATAATGAGCAGTGTACCTATTATCTAAGCAAGATGTCAGAGACTTCCTGACAAAATAAGTAACCTTTATTTTGGGTTTGAGTGTTATATTCCTGTGGTGCTGTATAACCTTTGGCTTACAAAAAAGACTGTGTCTGTGCTCTTTATGCAAAAGCTTTTCTTTGTATTTTTAAAATTGGCAGCCGTGGGAGTTTTGGTTTTGCAGGATCTCATTTAAGGAATACAATAACTAGGTTCTCAGAATGTAGCAAGATAGGAGAAACAAATATGAATATATACAGATATTCAAAAGTCATCTGCATTGTCAAAATTCTTCTTCTATAGAAGTCCAATGAGACTTTTATTGCTCTCTCTAATGGAATCAGTGTTATTCATTTTGCAGCTCTTCTTCTGACTATTTGCTGTCTGAAAACATCCTTCTACAGCTGAGTGAATATTGAGCAGAAAAAAACAATGAAGATGAGATGTTGGTTGTCTTCTCTGTAGTACAGACTATAGCTGAACAGCTCTTTGTGCTCAGACTATTCAATATTGCCTTTTTTAAACAACAATGGAAAATTGTTGCTTCTTTGCATAACTTTCATATTTGGTTTTGAATGAGCCAGGAGACGACTAGTTGTGCAAACATAAGTATCACTGAAAGCATCACTCGTCTCCAGGATCAGATCAGTAGTCTGATTTCTCACTGTCTATTGTGACTGGTACAATATGCCTTCAGTAAATAATAGAAACAGCAGAAGTCCGGAGGTCAATTTATTCTGAAAAATCTATATGTATTTAATTGCAAATTAAATTTTATCTATGTAAATGCTAAAAATTGATGTGAATTCAGTAAATCCAAGATACTGGTTTTAACAACAACTAACAGCAGCGAGTTCCATGGGTTGGTTGTGTTGAAACTAGAGTTTTTTCCCGAAATGTGTTGTTTTCAATTCCAATGTGTTTCTTCCTTTCTTTCTCAAGATGCTAAGTCAAGTGAGAGCCTGATTATCTGAACCGGTTTTGTTTTTATGCAACAGCTTATGTTCATCTTCTTTGAAACTATGATCTATCTTCTTAAAAGCCTTCTGCCTGCACCACCACTATACTACAGTTTTCTATACAATTTTGCAGGATGTAACTCTGGTATTCCCCACTCCCACACCCCAAATCTCTCCATTCATTTAGTTTGTTTTACATCCAGTCTATCATCTGCTGAACACAACATGCCAGGTGGGGATGGCAGGTGGGGATATGTGCTTATTTATATAGGGGACAGCCTAGTCCAAATTTATTTTAAATTCTTAATAATAGCTGAATGTCAGATCAGGCTCAACATGGAAAACTATGTCAACATTTATCACATGCACTTTTAAAGTCCTTTCAAAAGTTAAAACCTAAACCAGGCAAATTCTTCACCAAGTAGGTTATATTAGAAGTTCAGGACAGAGCAGATGATTTGGGGGTGGGGACACTACAGTCCAAACACTGGTTCCCACCATCACTTTAAAAATAGTTCTTCCTAAGACTTCACAACCACTCTCTGGTTCCCTCTTGCTATAACCTAAACTGTTGTTATGAAAGAAATTTAATTTAAAAGAAGAGAAATTGATTGTCTGAACAATCTGCCTCCCACTAACCTCTCAAGTAAAGCCTTCAGGAGGAGTCTCAAGCTCTTAATGACATCACTGGCTAATGTTTATATTACCCTGCAGAAACAGTCCCTTGTTGAAACACCAAGGAAATTAAATTGCAGGCCACACAAGCATTTAAGGTGTGTTAAAGATGAGAGAATAGCCTGTGCTAACTGACTTTGAAGAAACTAATTTATTTTACTCAGTACTGTCAACTTTCAGTGACTATATACTATGATTTATATGCTGATTTAAAATTGTCAAAGTTGTGTCAAGATGACAAAAGTTTATATAAGCAAAGCATTCTGTGAGGGAGCAAAACTGGAATTTTCCACTGCACTTTTTAAGTACTTCATGACCCCAACTTCAGTAATCTTTTCAAATCCTTTAAAAAGGATAATTTCTCCACTGTTATCATGATGTGATATATTAAAATTTAATTGAGTCATAATTTTGCAATTAACCTTATTGAAAAACACCATTCAGCCCTGAACTGTATCAAATGAATGCAAGACATGCAACATATTTTTATATCAATGTTTTTACTTCTTCATCAGATGTATTTTTAGCTAATCAGGAAAACATTAACTATAAATGAGGAATGGATCCCCCTTGATGTTTGCGTGTGTGTATTTATGTTCCAGCAATGACTGTAATCTTGCACGTGGTGACAAAATCATAAAATGATACTTTCAAAGATGTTCAAGAAACTCCAAAGACTAGTTGTCCATTGAGAAGTACAGGCAAGTAAATTCTCAGCAGTACATGGTGGTGAGAACTGAAATTTGTGTAATGCTTTTCAGGAAGAAATGAGAAACATTTCTGAGGCAGTTTACTAGATATCTTTGTAGTGTTTTCACCAGTTCCCCTTTGCTTGGAGGTACTGGGAGCCTGGAGCATTTGAGCGAGGATGTTGATATGCACCCAAGTCTGTTTATATGTGTCCTGAGCAGCTAGATAACCAGCTCCTGCACTGGGATCTAGGCAAAACAGCATCTTACTTCCCATAACACTTCAATTTCTGTAAGCAGTCAGGCTACAATGGGCCTCCCAGAAAATATGGTTGTGATTATTTCTTTTTAAAATGATTGTGGTGTCTCTACCACCCTTTTGCACATTCTTTTACTCTAGGGAGCTAGAGCACTTGCAGAGCCTACAGAAATAGAGAATTCAGTCTTTATTCTGCAAGTATCAAATCAATGTCTCTCTCTAGATATCTGTCAAGTGCCAGCCTGTATGTAGCCTTGGTAGGGTGGGGAGTCTTTGCATCTTTCTTGCTGAATCTGGGCCATAGTGTATCCCTTAATGCATGATTTCTGGGACTAGGAAGAAAGAGGTCAAAAGGTAGCTTAACTGTATCTTCATAGGAAGGAGAAAAATAGTGTCTGTACCCAGGATGGTTTTGTATGAATCAGATGCTTGGTAGAAAATAGATATCAACATGGGATAGGTGCTCAGATCTCCCTGAACAGTTTATCCATGAAGGTCTAACATGAAGAGTTAACAGCCACCATCAGTGAAGAAAAACAAGCCTTACTTAGCTCTTTGCAAGAACAGTTTGTAGTCATCTACCATCAGTATTCCTGTCTCCAGATGTTGATCAGACATAGAGGCATCTGTTTGCAGCCTTTAATGAGCTGCTCAAACCTCAAATGTGAGTGGGATTACAGACGCTGTCTGTAGCATTTACTGTTGGATTGGCACCTCCCCACTCTCCCTGAAGCAACTTTAAGTAGCCTTTCTGAGATATTAACTATCTCTGTATTTCATGTAGAGATTATTGGTATCTAACTTTGGGCTTTGAGAGCAGCGTCCTGAAAGGCAGTTGTCACAGCAGCTTGGTCCTTCAATAGCTCTGATGCTCAGTAATTTGCTTTCTCATCAGCCCAGTCTGGCAGAGCAGGGAGTTAAATATGGGTTTCACGTCTTCTAATGACTGAAGCTCTTGAACTCTACTTCGTTTGGGGTATCTATCAAGAGACTACTTCCTTGCTGAATGTAGGGCATACATTCTCTCTGCTTTGGAGATCGGCTATTTATTTCCTGTCTGTGTATTATCTGATTCTGTGCTATGCAACGATGACTCTTGCTTAGAGAGCTTTTAATAAAAGTTGGTAACTGAGGCCTAGAATTACATTAACACTGATATACTAACAGCATTTTCTACTCCTTCAAGAGGATCTTCAAAAAAAGCAGGGTAACAGGAGAGGCTGCTATGATCTTTCATCATTTTACTTGCTGTAGTAGCTACTTCCAAATTACTAAAAATTGCATAGATACTCCAAAATGAAGAAACAACTTATCTTAGATTAAATCACCTTGTGAAGGTAAGCTGGTGTCATTGGTGTGGTAGTGCAGCTAACCCAGGGTAATATTTCTTATGAATACGGTCCATAGTGATAGGCCCCTTGGACATACTCACAGTAGAAAAAGAAAAAAAATCTTTGGCAACTGTGAAAGCACATTTCTGGAATTTGGCATAATCTAGTTAGACTGTAGCTATCTCTTTCTTGAATAAAGGCTGATGCTATTCATTTGATGTTGAGACGAATCAGAAACCCTGCTGAGAACTTTAATAAGATACCTAACAAGGGAAATTCTCCACATTAGGCAGTCTGGCTAGCTGACAGTCACTGCTGTGCCATTTCAAAAAGCTGTAATATGCCCCACGTTAATATAATGGACGTCTCGAATGCTTCAATGAATTTCAAGTTTGTATAATTGTGATTGAGATATTATATACATATACATATACGCACATAAACACACACACATATGTCTGTACTCCACAAGATGAAATAGGACAGCTGGATGAAGTTACTTCACTATGTGAAATGATTAACCGTGGTAGTAATCTTTCCGCTCCAACCTATAAAAGGAAGCTCTGAAGGCTTGTGTTTTAGAGACAGAAGTCCAACATTTAAATGCTGGTGTTGTATGCTAAGAATGTAATTGAAATTATAACTGGAAGTAAATTTCTCTAGGACCCAAACCCAATCAACTTGAAAATTAACAAAGAAAGAAAAAGGGAATGAGTTTGTAATTTTTTTTAAGTTGAACTTTTTATACTCTTTCCCATTTTTAAATATAAATTAACATTTTAAAAATTAACAGTAGCTTTGATAAAAAAAAAAAGAATTGTATAGCTTGAAAATATCAATGACATCTTTCAGGTTATTTTTAAGGAAATTTGGTTGAAACTATAAGTATGGACAAGAATTTTCTATTAGATGACTAAAAATTATTAACTGAAGCATTTCCAACAACGCTTATTGACATCAAAGGTAGCTTTTGTTTTGTGAACATATATTTGTTACAAAGTTGGATGGGGAAGGTTGAAGTAATTCCTTCCATTCAGCTTGAGAAACAAATCTGAGGGAGGTCAGAAGGATTATGATATATGAAACATTTCTGTTTGAAGGGGCTTTGACAGGAAGGATTGTTCAATGAAAAAATGTACAGGAGAACATGGAGTTTATCCTCAAAAAATAAAGTTTTTCTTAATATCCAGTTTAAACATGCATGAAACTTTGGAATACATTAATGAGAAGGAAGTGCTGAAACAGTCTGATAAAGTCAACCATTTAAATAAAAATCTCACCTGCTTTTTCTATACTGCTCACTTTCTCAGAAGTCATACATCTAATCTTTATCTTGCTGCGTGATTCATATTTCTCCCTGCCCACCTAGATTTGACCCACAGATCTTTGTTGCAGCTTTCACACTTGTCAAGTCTTCTCCTAGGATTTGTTCATTTTAGTTTGCTAGCAAACCCCTGCATAGTTTTCTTTACGAGATATCTGCAGAGACAACTTAGGCGTGCTTGACTTTACCTTGGCTGTTATAAAGTACTTTCTGGACTTACTGTCCTATAATGACATTACTGACGTGACGCAGGCCCTGACAACTTTCCTCTTACAAGTGGAATATTGTTTAAGGAACTAAAGTCTGTATTCACTTGCTTGGATTCTTATAATTTTACCTATTAAACTGGTTTTTGTTCTTTAAAACAAAATGCTGCTGGACATCATTACATTTTCTCTATCTTTAATATAAATAAAGGAAGCAGTTATAAATGGTTGATGAGAATCTGTGCCTGCAGAGTGATTTTTAATTGCTGAGAGGTTTCTACTACATTCAGCTTGCAGCTGTCTGTGTTGTTATTGTGTTGGTCACATTGTGTTCGCCTAACTTATTATTGCCTTCCCAGCTATATTTTGGGCTTTGGACTACGCTTTAATAAGCCCAGATGGATTTCAGCCTAAGTAATACATTTAATTCTATAACCTAAATATAAAATATGGATTTAACTCATTAAAAATATTGCTCCAGCACCAATGTTGATGGTTACCTTTATTATGTGATCTTCCTGTAAGTAGGTAAAAAAATGTACCTTAGTTTTGAGCAAATTATATTGTAATCCTTTGATATGATTTCATATTTAAAATGTAAAATGTTGGATCATACTATCAAAATCCATAATGATGATTTTGTTCATCTCAACAAAAGTTCTGCGTTTATGCTTAACATACCCATTTCAGCAAAATTTGAACAACTGCTTAACTTAAAATGCTACTATATAGCAAGCAATATTCAAAGCAGATTTGTATCATTTTGTGTTTTGTTATGGAACATTTATTTTGGTTTGAGCATAACTCTCAGAATTAATCAGTCTGTATCCCAAGAACCTCTGAAAGTGCTGGTAACACAGCAGAGCCTATCCCTACTGAAATCAGTAACAGATCAGTCCATTGACACAAGAAAAAGATGGACCCCACTTAAAGGAAGAGAAGATGTGAATATGTTTATGTATATAAATGAAGCATACTACTTATTTACTTGATATCTGCTTACTGCCAGTTAATGTCTTGATAAGAACTGTGACCCCCAGCGTGGTGCATTGCTCACTGTTGTGGTGCTGCGTTAGTTGTGTAGCTGCGTGAGACTCCAACCAGACTGCAGCTGCATTGTGAGACTTGATCAACACGAGATCTTTCCTGACACTCACAGTGAGGATGCTGGTGCATGCTCATGGTACTGGGAGCCTCTGTGAAAATTCTGCATTTAAAAGAGAACTGCAGTGATTAGTCAAAGCCTCTGAGACAGTTATTTTTTTATTGAATGAGAAAATATAATTTTACATCTTTTTTTCTCCAAAACACATGGTAGAAAAAGCAGTCAGTGCTTCAGAGTCCTGGTAGCTGTGAGTGTTTCTCAACAGAAACTGTCACTTTATTGTTATTGTTAGCAGGTGGTCCAATGGCAAAGATTTTTAATAACTGTATTTTTTAAATAGCACTATGCAGCTGGAAGGTAGTGAATGTGGTAGCTATGTTTAAGAAGGCACAGAACAGATACATAAGAAACACCATTAGTCTTACTCCAATGATGTAAATGTTTCAGAAAAGTCTTTTCTTTAAAAAGAAAGAGAAAAAATAATCAGCCTTGGGAGAAAGCAGGAAACTGAGAAAAGTATATAATACATAGTCCGACAAGTCCATCAAGCTGTACTCATCTGCTACTTAAATTGATAAGGTATGTCATTTTCGAGACAAAGGACATACAACATTACTGGTTAAACTAAAGAAAATAATGGAATAGTCTAAGAAATATAAAGGCACCGAAAAAGCTAGTATAAGAATGATGATTAATATTGAATTGAAAGGAATTTAGTAATGGTACTACTTAAGAATTGTCATAGAGGTAAATGCTGTTTAATATTTTCATTTCTGACCATAGCACAGAGACTAGCAGTGTTCTGGTAATTTTATTTTGCCATCAAAAAGGCAGGATACATTGTCAATATGTGAATAACTAAGTGACTTAAAAAAGACAAAATGCGATGAAATTATCTTGTTATCAAGCACAATATCATTCAGTTAGGGGTCATGTTAATAATTTCTGCTGTAGGACAAGAATTTGGGCTGAATAATGGAGGTAGAGGAAAAACAAAGGGTATTATTCAGCCATGAAGAACAGCCAGGCATCAGTGTAATGTGTCTGTGAAAATGGCAGAGACAATCTTAACATTTACCAGCTGCAATATTTCTTTAAAAAGAGGAAGGAGTAGTGCCATTGCAATATTCATGTGAAAGCAGAGGAATTCTGGTCACCCAGCTCTAAAATCCATGAAATTCTAACTGGAATAGGCTTGGAAAATATTATTCAGATGACCAGGAAAAAGGAGAGCCTATATCTTGTGAACCTAAAATACATAGCTTTTTTGGTCAAGCAAAACAAAGGTTGAGGATGTTGGTGGATAAATCCAGGAAGGAAACACCAACAGGGGAAAGCATTCCTTAAAGTATGACATTGAAAAGAGAAAAAGTGATTATGAATTGGTAATGAATAGCGTCAGGCCTGAATTTTCAAATTTCCAACCATGTTTGGAATTTGTTTCTGGAGAAAACTTCCAATAGGAATGGCAAGGCAAAGAATTAAGCTTGGTTTTGAATGGGCCTCCATTAGTTCATGAAATAGATCTTATCATTACAGAATCACTGAATCACAGAATCACAAAATGTTAGGGATTGGAAGGGACATTGAAAGATCATCTAGTCCAATCCCCCTGCCGGAGCAGGATTACCTAGATCATATCACACAGGAATGTGTCCAGGCGGGTTTTGAATGTCGCCAGAGAAGGAGACTCCACAACCTCTCTGGGCAGCCTCTTCCAGTGTTGTTACCCTCACTGTAAAGAAGTTTTTCCTCATATTTATGTGGAACCTCCTGTGTTCCAGCTTGCACCCATTGCCCCTTGTCCTGTCAAGGGATGTCACTGAGAAGAGCCTGGCTCCATCCTCATGACACTTGCCCTTTACATATTTATAAACATGAATGAGGTCACCCCTCAGTCTCCTCTTCTCCAAGCTAAAGAGACCCAGCTCCCTCAGCCTCTCCTCATAAGGGAGATGTCCCACCCCCTTAATCATCTTCGTGGCTCTGCGCTGGACTGTCTCTAGCAGTTCCCTGTCCTTCTTGAACTGAGGGGCCCAGAACTGGACACAATATTCCAGATGAGGCCTCACCAGGGCAGAGTAGAGGGGGAGAAGAACCTCTCTTGACCTACTAACCACACCCCTTCTAATACACCCCAGGATGCCATTGGCCTTCTTGGCCACAAGGGCACATTGCTGGCTCATGGTCACCCTGTTGTCCACTAGGACCCCCAGGTCCCTTTCCTCTATGCTGCTCTCCAACAGGTCTGCCCCCAACTTGTACTGGTACATGGCGTTGTTCTTGCCCAGATGCAGGACTCTACACTTGCCCTTGTTATATTTCATTAAATTTCTCCCCGCCCAACTCTCCAGCCTGTCTAGGTCTCTCTGAATGGCAGCACAGCCTTCTGGTGTATCAGCCACTCCTCCCAGTTTTGTGTCATCAGCGAACTTGCTGACAGTGCACTCTATTCCCTCATCCAAGTCATTAATGAATATATTGAATAGAACTGGTCCCAGTACCGACCCTTGAGGGACTCCGCCAGACACAGACCTCCAACTGGACTCAGTCCCATTGACCACCACTCTCTGGCTTCTTTCTTTCAGCCAGTTCAGAATCCACCTCACTACCCAATCATCCAGACCACACTCCCTCAGTTTAGCTGCGAGGATGCTGTGGGAGACTGTGTCAAACGCTTTACTGAAATCGAGACAGACCACACCCACAGCTTTACCATCATCTATCCACCGGGTTATGTCTTCATAAAAGGCCATCAAGTTGGTTAAGCATGACTTCCCCTTGGTGAAGCCATGTTGACTGGCCCTAATGATCCTCCTATCCTTGATGTGTCTAGAGACAGCACCAAGGACAAGTTGTTCCATCACCTTTCCGGGGATGGAGGTGAGGCTGACCGGTCTATAGTTCCCCGGGTCCTCCTTCTTGCCCTTTTTGAAGACTGGAGTTAACGCATCACATATTTTGTTCTTCCAAGAAGTGTGGTGGTATTTTTGTGAGTGATCAAGGAAAAAAGATGTGAAACAGTTTTCTGGTTTGGATGTGAAGAGTTTTAAGTAGTGCAGCTATGTTAGAAGTCAGTTCACATAAGTGTGTGTTAGTAGCAAGAAACAACAATGTTTTAACATGATTAAAAGCATGATGATTATACATTCCGACCAATTTTTGACTGTTATTTCAGTGAACCCACATCAGTTTTCAGTAGCTGAAGGCTGTGTACTTACACGTTTATTTTTCTGTGTCTTCCAAGTTTAACTTCTCCGAGATTTCTGTATCAAAATATAAGACAGATATGGGAAAATCATTATCTTAAAGTGACATAAATTGATTATATGCATTTTAAACATAGAAGTAAATTAATCCTCAACATTACTGAACAGACTTAAGAATAACTAGTTGTCCTGGTTTGGCCCAAACCAGGCCAATTAGTCTTGGAGAAACCAAGGCCACTGCTAAATTCCTCACTGCTTATGAGTGAAGAGCCGAAGGGGGCTCGCACCTGCAGGGAGGAGCAGACAGGGCAGGTGACCCAAGATTGACCAACGAGGTATTCCATCCCATACATGTCATTCTCACTTTGCTATTTATCACTAACCCACTGCGTCCTGGAGGTGGGGCCCAGGAGGGAGGGGCCCTCCTGCCTCCCACTGATTGGTACCAGCTTTGCCAGTTTCCAGTTAAAAGCCTGCAGGTGTGATGGCAGGGAGCTACTGCCTTTTCCCCTCTGCCTGTGCTGGGGGGGAGCAACTCTGCCTGAGGAGGATTTCTAAGCTCTCAATCTTGGTTTTGTATATATTTGTATATATTTGATTATTTCTATTATTATTGTTATTATACTCTTTTTCATTACTATAGTTTATTAAAACTGTTTTAACTTTCCAACCCCTAAGTCTCTCTCCCTTTTCCCTTTCCCTTAGGTGGGGGGAAGAGGGTTAACAGAGAGCATCTGCCACTGGGATAATAGCCAGCCCAGCTTTAAACAATGACAGATTTATTGGTGCCCAAGGTGGGGCTCGAGAGAAGCTCCAACAGGTTGCTCTGATAAGTTGAATCCTGGCTCTGGTGGGAGGAGACCTGGAGAGCTCAGCTGAGAGAATATCAGATTTCTTCCTTTGAGATTTATGAGGGGTTGGAAAGTTAAAACAGATAGTGAAGATGGTGATGTCATTTTTGAATGCTGTGTTATCTCATCTTTTTATGGAGTTTCTTTCCCAGTTGAGTATTGCAATGATGCCTTACCTGCTGTGGGCACTGTGTTATTGCTTGCTTCTTATGAATGTTTACATGCAGTTTAGCAGTGGGTGCTGGTCGAAATGTATTGTTTTGGTATGGGGTATGATACTGATTTATGCTGTGATAAACTGGGCAGTTACTATTCCGATCTCTTATCTCTATGACACAATGATGGGCAGCTTTAATCGCGAATCAGTAGCAGCAACTTCATCTGCACGCTCCAGGCGTCCTTTAGCTGATTCTGTTAATGATTACACTTCCAGTTTTACTTTGGGAAATAGTACCTTCTCCTTTTCTGCCAAGCTGATTCCACTAGATTTTGCGAAATTAGGATGGTGCTGTCTAGGTGGCATGTTTTTATTTTTGGTTGTCCTGAATGTGTTTCTGATGTGGGATAAGATTAAATATCGGTGCAGGGACAGTTGTAGGTGTTATGCAGCCACCTCAGATCCTACAGTGTGTACTGCCGCTACAGCCACTAAACCCACTGAAGCCTCGGCAGCCTGTACCACAGCTGCTACACCCCCAAGATGGCCACTGCAGCTACTCAGACTCTCAGCACTCCCACAACAGCCACTGCATCTACTCAGACTCCAGCATCTATCGAATCTGTACCAATTGCTACTGTAACCAGGAAGAAATACCAAAAGAAATCAGCTTGTGAAGAGAAGGATGATGACTCAGAGCCTTCTAAGGCAGAGCCATCATATGACCCAGGTGGAGGGCCCTTCTCAGGCAGAGTTAGGGCCCAACACAGATGGGGGTTTCCTCGATCGTCCTTTTAAAGCAGACCCATCACAGAAGAAAGGTCCTTCTAAAGCAGAACTATCACAAGAGGACTCGGACGTAGAGATAACCTACCACTCCTTATCCCTGAAGGACCTGAGAAATATAAGGAAAGACTTCAGCCGTTATGACGGTGAACCTATTATTACCTGGCTGCTCCGACGCTGGGATAATGGGGCAGACAGCATGCAATTAGATGGCAGAGAAGCCAGACAGTTGGGATCCCTGTCCAGAGATGGTGGTATTGATAAGGCGCTCGCAAGAAAGTCAAACACTGTCAGTCTCTGGAGGCGACTCTTGTCAGCTGTAAAGAGCAGGTATCCCTATAAAGATGATGTTATGAGTCACCTAAGCAAATGGACCACTATAGAAAAAGGTATTAACTACCTTAGACAACTAGCTGTGCAAGAGATCATTTATAGACACCCACGGGACATTGTAGATCCTGTAGATCCTGATGAAGTGGAATGCAACCGATCCATGTTCCGGAAGGTTGTGAAGAGTGCTCCACCGACATATACCCATACATTGTCAATATTAGTCTGGGGAGAAGATGCTATGGCCCGTTCTACTGTGGGCGAAATGGCTAACTGTATGCGACAGTATGAAGATAGTATTTCTTCCCCACTGCAGGCACGCATCTCGGCTGTGGAAAAACTGACTAAGGAGAACAAGGACTCATTTAAACAACTGTCAGACAAACTGTCCAGGATCGAGAATAAACTTGACTCTCTACCTACACAGGCGCGCGTTGCAGCTGTTAAGAGAAAACGTTCTCCTACAGGACCAGCTCAAAGGAAACTGAACACATCACGAGGTATCCTGTGGTTTGCCCTGCGTGGTTATGGGGAAGACATGAGCAGATGGCATGGACAACCTACCAGTACCCTGCAGGCATGAGTACGTGAGTTGCAAGCTAAAAGAAATACCAGAGAGAATTTTTCTAGAAGGATGGCTGCTCCAGTTACCAGTGAGCAGGACCGCAGCCAGGGTAGATGGGCCTCAAATCACTTTTTCCCAAGTGTGAATAGGAGAAATGAAGGTCCAGTCCCTGTGAGCAGCATGAATCCATTTCTTAATTAGGGGGGCCCTGCCTCCAGCCAGGTGGAGGAGAGGGACAACCGAGTTTATTGGACTGTGTGGATTCGATGGCCTGGCACATCAAAACCACAAAGGTATCGAGCCTTGGTAGACACTGGTGCACAGTGCACCCTAATGCCATCGGATCATAAAGGGGCAGAATCTATCAGCATTTCAGGAGTAACAGGAGGATCTCAAGTGTTATCTGTATTGGAGGCCGAAGTGAGCCTAACTAAAAATGAGTGGAAAAAGCACCCCATTGTGACTGGCCCAGATGCTCCGTGCATCCTTGGCATAGACTACCTCAAGAGAGGGTATTTTAAGGACCCAAAAGGGTATAGATGGGCCTTTGGTATAGCAGCTGTAGAGACTGAGGACATTAAACAGCTGTTTACCTTGCCTGGACTCTCAGAAGATCCTTCTGTTGTGGGGTTGCTGAAAGTTGAAGAACAACAGGTGCCAATTGCTACTGCCACGGTGCACCGACGACAATATCGCACCAATCGAGACTCCCTGATCCCCATTCATAAACTGATTAGACAATTAGAAAATCAAGGAGTGATTGGCAAGACTCGCTCACCCTTTAATAGTCCTATATGGCCAGTGCGAAAGTCTGATGGAGAATGGAGATTAACTGTGGACTATCGTGGCCTAAATGAAGTTACACCACCGCTGAGTGCTGCTGTGCCAGACATGCTAGAACTTCAATACGAACTGGAGTCAAAGGCAGCCAAGTGGTACGCCACCATAGACATTGCTAATGCATTTTTCTCTATTCCTTTGGCACCAAAGTGCAGGCCGCAGTTTGTTTTTTACCTGGAGAGGTATCCAGTATACCTGGAATCGACTGCCCCAGGGGTGGAAACACAGTCCTACTATTTGCCACGGACTGATCCAGACTGCACTAGAAAAGGGTGGAGCTCCAGAACATTTGCAATACATTGATGACATCATTGTGTGGGGAGATACAGCAGCAGAAGTTTTTGACAAAGGGGAGAAAATAATCCAATTCTTCTGAAAGCTGGTTTTGCCATAAAAAGAGGCAAGGTCAAGGGACCTGCCCGGGAGATCCAGTTTTTAGGGATTAAATGTCAAGATGGGCGTCGCCAGATCCCGATAGAGGTGATCAACAAAATAACAGCTATGTCCCCACCTACTAACAAAAAAGAAACACAAGCCTTCTTAGGCGTTGTGGGTTTCTGGAGAATGCATATTCCAGATTACAGCCAGATTGTACGCCCTCTTTATCAAGTGACCAGAAAGAAGAATGATTTTCAGTGGGGCCCTGAACAACGACAGGCTTTTGAACAGATTAAACAAGAGATTGTGCATGCAGTAGCCCTTGGACCAGTCCGTACGGGACAAGATGTTAAAAATGTGCTCTACACCTCAGCTGGGAACAATGGTCCTACCTGGAGCCTCTGGCAGAAAGTGCCAGGGGAGACTCGAGGTCGACCCCTAGGATTTTGGAGTTGAGGATACAAGGGCTCTGAGGCCAATTACACCCCAACTGAAAAAGAGATACTGGCAGCATATGAAGGAGTTAGAGCTGCTTCAGAGGTAATTGGTACTGAAGCACAACTTCTCCTGGCACCTCGATTACCAGTACTAGGCTGGATGTTCAGGGTAAGGTTCCCACTACCCATCATGCAACTGATGCTACATGGAGTAAATGGATTGCATTAATTACACAGAGGGCTCGAATAGGAAACCCTAATCGCCCAGGAATCTTAGAAGTGATCATGGACTGGCCAGAAGGCAAAGACTTCAGAATGCCACCAGAAAAGGAGGTGACACGTGCTGAAGAAGCCCCACCATATAATGAATTACCAGAGGATGAGAAGCAGTATGCCCTGTTCACCGATGGATCCTGCCGTCTTGTAGGAAAGCATCGGAAGTGGAAAGCTGCTGTATGGAGTCCCATACGATGAGTCACAGAAGCCACAGAGGGACAAGGTGAATCAAGTCAATTTGCAGAGGTAAAAGCCATCCAGCTGGCTTTAGGCATGGCTGAACGAGAAAAGTGGCCAAGGCTGTATCTTTATACTGACTCATGGATGGTGGCAAATGCCTTGTGGGGGTGGTTAAAGCAGTGGAAGCGAAGCAACTGGCAGTGCAAAGGGAAACCTATTTGGGCTGCTGAACTGTGGCAAGATATTGCTGCTCGGCTAGAGAAACTAGTTGTGAAGGTATATCACGTAGATGCTCATGTACCTAAAAGTCGGGCAACTGAGGAACATCTAAACAACCAACAAACGGATCAAGCTGCTAAAGTGTTCCAGATAGATTTGGACTGGGAACATAAAGGTGAACTATTTTTAGCTCGGTGGGCTCATGACACTTCAGGTCATCAAGGAAGAGATGCAACATACAGATGGGCTCGTGACCGAGGGGTGGACTTAACCTGTGCAATAGAGTCCATGGTTATCCATGATTGTGAAACATGCACTGCAATTAAGCAAGCCAAACGGTTAAAACCTTTGTGGTATGGGGGGCGGTGGTTGAAATATAAATATGGGGAGGCCTGGCAAATTGACTATATCACACTCCCTCAAACCCGCCAGGGTAAACGCTATGTGCTTACCGTGGTGGAGGCGACCACCGGATGGTTGGAAACATACTCTGTGCCCCATACCACTGCCCAGAACACTATTCTGGGCCTCGAAAAGCAAATCTTGTGGCGACACGGCACGCCAGAGAGAACTGAGTCGGACAATGGGACTCATTTCAAAAACAGTCTCATAGACAACTGGGCCAAAGAGCATGGCATCGAATGGGTATATCACATCCCCTATCATGCACCAGCCTCTGGGGAAATTGAATGGTATAATGGGCTGTTAAAAACTACTCTGAAAGCAATGGGGGGTGGAACCTTTAAAAACTGGGATAAGCATCTGGCACAAGCTACCTGGTTAGTTAACACCAGGGGATCTATCAGTCGAGCTGGCCCTGCTCAGTCAGACCTTCTACATACAGTAGAAGGAGATAAAGTCCCTGTGGTGCATGAAAGGAACCTATTGGGAAAAACTGTCTGGATTCTTCCTGTAATGGGCAAAGGTAAACCCATTTGTGGGATTGCTTTTGCTCAGGGACCTGGATGTACTTGGTGGGTGATGTTGCAAGATGGTGAAGTCCCATGTGTCCCTGAAGGTGACCTGATTCTGGGTGAGACTACTTAATTCTGAACTGTATGTTGTTGCTGCATAAGTGTCTTTCAGGTTAAGACAGTGGTGATGAGACCGGAGCTAGCTTCATCAAGTGGTGTCCAGTAACCTCCTCGAGTCTGACATCTTTAACCTGCAACCCGTGGGCACGAACCATGACAAAAGAGAGACTGCTAGCCAGAGAGACTGCTGAGAGACTGCTAGCCAGATGGAAACCCACAATCCTCAACCAAATGAACTTAATGAACTTTTTGTATAGAGATGAATCATAAACTAGTGATATGTGTATATATATTTGAAAATGAAAAGGTAGTGGTGATCTGAGTATGACGTGAATGGTATGGAAGAAGGGGTGGAATGTCCTGGTTTGGCCCAAACCAGGCCAATTAGTCTTGGAGAAACCAAGGTCACTGCTAAATTCCTCACTGCTTATGAGTGAAGAGCCGAAGGGGGCTCGCACCTGCAGGGAGGAGCAGACAGGGCAGGTGACCCAAGATTGACCAACGAGGTATTCCATCCCATACATGTCATTCTCACTTTGCTATTTATCACTACCCACTGCCTCCTGGAGGTGGGGCCCAGGAGGGAGGGGCCCTCCTGCCTCCACCTGATGGTACCAGCTTTGCCAGTTCCAGTTAAAAGCCTGCAGGTTGATGGCAGGGGGAGCTATTGCATTTCCCCTCTGCCTGTGCTGGGGGGAGCAACTGCTGCCTAAGGAGGATTTCCAAGCTCTCATCTTGGTTTTGTATATATTGTGTATATATTTGATTATTTCTATTATTATTGTTATTATACTCTTTTTCATTATTATAGTTTATTAAAACTGTTTTAACTTTCCAACCCCTAAGTCTCTCTCCCTTTTCCCTTTCCCTTTCCCTTAGGTGGGGGGGGAGAGGGTTAACAGAGAGCATCTGCCACCTGGTTAATAGCCAGCCCAGCTTTGAACCGTGACACTAGTTTCATTAAAATTCAAGTTATTAAAGATTACTATTAATTTGCCTTTATCTGAGAGAAATTATTTAGCCATCAGTATCTGCTTGTTTCTTCCTTCTGTACAAATTTTCATTCCTTGACATAGACAGCTGATTTTTTTATCTCCTCTTCCTTTACCACACTTCTTGTCCACAATAGTTTGGAGAACTGCTCTCTTATGTTCTTTCTGCTATGTCTATTCCATATTGAAGCATTGTTGTCTTTTTTCTTGTGTTTGGAACAAGATGAATAGCCTAAGGTAAATAATAATAAAATGAATCCTTCACAAGTATTTTTTCCTGACAAGGACAATGAATGTTCAAATATGGAAAACAAGGCAAATCTTCCTAATGCTATATCATCATATATTCATCAGCATTATATTGGAATGAAAGAGAAATTTTTACTTGGCAGCTCAATATTTCCTGAAACATAAATCACTTTATCTTTGGAAAGACAAAAGCTATGTCTCTTTTTTGTATACTGCAATTCTTCCTTTAAAATATTAGGATGCTCAATGTTAACCATTACGTAGTTCGGCCAGATTCTGAAAACATAAAGATGTAGATAGTCAAATAAAATGAACCATCAGTAGTGTGAGTCTACATTACTACACAGATTTTTGTCGTGAACAAGAGGTACTAATAATCATGTAGGCTTGCGTACTTGATTCAAATTATCTGCACTTAGCCCTAGATATTGTTTTTTAACCACTAGAAAGTGAGATGAGTGATAAGGTGCCCAAAAAAAACCTCCCAAGCATTAGAGAAGGAAAGGGTGTCCTGCAGCTCAGTATCAGAAAGGCATGACATAACAAATGAACCACGTGTGACAGTAGATATTCCCTCCCTGAGACCTAACCAACACATCTGCAACACTTGAAACCTACACTTGAAATTAAACAAAATGTGAAGTTGATGAGAGTTTAATGAAAACAATATCTAACTGCAATTAGTTACAGTGGAAGCTCACTAATTTTCACTTGGCTAACTCCCAAACTCTGTAATTTTAAAGGAAATGCTATTTCTCCCTTCCTCTCAATAAGATTAAGAAACAGAGAGCCGTAGGAATACTGTATCAGTAACAAATTATTACCTTTCTAAAATATATAGTATCATACTACAGAGTATGTACACATAGCTTGCTGCATCATCACAAAAGGTAACTAGTAATACCTTGTTAATATTCTTTGTTACAACTTGTTGGATTCAGAAGTTTTATTTCTAACAGAGTTAAACTGGGACCCATTTCTTAAAGCAGAAATGTGCGAAATCCGTGTTGTTCACATTGTTAGGAAGGAACGAGGGACGAGGCTCCTTTGACAGTGCCAAAAATTGAATCTAGCCCTTTAGTGCTCTATTGTGCTTGCAGGATTGAGATGTTCAATATATCTTTCCTAGGTCTTCATTTTTAGTCTTGGGAACAAACTCCTTGAGATAACTGGACTGAAAGTAGCTCATAGTTGATTTTTACTTTTGGTGCACTAGAACTGGATTAATCCTTTAAATAATTTATATGAGGTTGCTTAATGTGTCTCACTGGGTGCACACATGAGCAAGAAACATTTTGTACAAATCAGAAGCAGTGCCCAGACCTAAAATAGCTCTTAGGTATTTATTCTTTTCCTAGAAATGATCAAAAAGAAAAGGTGGGATCTAAACTGAATTGTAACCTAGTTCATACAGCAGGACTAAGCATGTACCAAACGGGTAGTTCTTTCTGATTTTTATAGAGAGAGAAGTCCTTATGTATAAGCTAGATGTAATTTCAAGCATGTATTGGTTAATTTTAAAAAAAAACAACAAACAATGATGACATCTTTAAAATACACTTAATGAAGCATACTTCTACCTTAAGAAGTATGCTTTTATTACTCACTGGTACTTTAAAAAATAAAACCAGAAATATCTTCTAGTGGAGTAAAAGATCTTTTCAAACTAAAATGTTTCACTAGCAATGACAGAGAGAATCCAAGAGAGAAGATTTGTCTAATCATTGGTCTTTTGAAAATCAACAGCTCTGCATGAATCACTTAACTTCATTGTCACAAAGGATTTCATTTTTTCTGTATTTTTATACAGGATACTGACTTCAGTGTTATGAAATTAGTTGTTCACTTAGGGTTACATTCTGGACTAATCTATGGCTTTTTTATCTTTTTTACAAGAATTAGTCTTCAATGTGCAGGAGGTTGACAGGTGGTGTAATTTATACAGCACATCTTTCTTTCTTTCTTTCTTTCTTTCTTTCTTTCTTTCTTTCTTTCTTTCTTTCTTTCTTTCTTCCTTCCTTCCTTCCTTTCTTCCTTTCTTCCTTTCTTCCTTTCTTCCTTTCCTCCTTTCCTCCTTTCCTCCTTTCCTCCTTTCCTCCTTTCCTTCTTTCCTTCTTTCTTTCTTTTTCCTTCCTTCCTTCCTTCCTTTTTCTTTTTCTTCCTCCCTTTTCTTCTCTTTCTTCTTCTTTCTTCTTTCTTTCTTTCTTTCTTTCTCTCTTTCTTTCTTTCTCTCTTTCCTACTTTACGTAGATTCAAGAATACTTTCATTGTTCTATCTGCATAGCTGAAGATAGCCATATTTACTCAGAAGTTGTAAATCATATTCAGTGCTTAATCATATTCTTATGGGCATTTCACAACGGTCTTTTTTCGAAATTAGAACAATCAGACACTTGGAGCCCCACACCCATCTTAGAAAAAGAACATTTTGTAATTAAAGTCACAGTCTTTATGTTTATTTAGTAGTGGCCAATCCTGAAAATCCTTCTTTGTGTGGAAAGTCGTTACTGAAAGTAAGTCTCCCACCAATTTCAAATAAATGAAATGGTAAAGTGTATTATAGAGGATAGTACAGTTATATGTCTATCAGGATGTCTTTCCGCCCCTGTCTTTGATATTTACCCTAAGTTTTGTGAGGTGTAGTTACTTCTCCTGACAGTTTTACAGAACTACAAGGGTTAGCAGTCTAAAAAATTGCTGCACTGAGCTGGTCTTGTATGGTATTCAACAGAGGAGGAGACAACCGTCCCCTACACAGGTTCCTTCTGAGAATGTAATCTTTACTCCTTGTAGTGGACGACTCGTATTGTGGTTGCTTTCTCATTCTTAATTAGCACATAATACAGGATAGATAATGATTGACAATTTTGATTGTGCTTTCTATTATTTCAGATGTGGCAAAGTAAGTCAATGATAAAGCAGAAACCTTTTGTGTTTTGTTTTGAAGACAAATGTAACACCTCAGTGTAGTCTCAGCTTACTAACAGATTCTTTGGTAAACATTTTTAGAAGGTTGTAGCTATAGCTACATTTTGGAATTGCCCTGATGTTTACTATACTTCAAATCTGCATTCTTCTGTAAGGCAATCTTCCATTTTGCTGTAGGCAATCGAAGATCTCAACTAAGGAGACCCCAATACTCCCGGTATTGGAAAATCATTTTCTACGAGGAAAAATGCCTTTAATTTAGCACAGTATGCTGTAAAATACTTTCATGTTTCTGCCTCCTAGGACGGATCAGATTCTGCTGCTGAATAAGTATATACAAAATAAGCCGATGCAATACCATCAAAGACATTTTTCTTTTTTAGTGGATCGAAGATAAAGAAAAGGCTCTTTGGTTTGTTGTCTGAATTTCTTTAGTATGAAGGACTTGATTATATTTTCAAGACCCATGTAAATCAGTTCCCTGTAAGTAGGTACCTTGATTTACACGAACTGAAAATTTAGTTTACTGTTTTCCATAAATAATTTACCTTAAATATTTTGGTTTACCTTAAGGCTTTAGTTTACCTAAAGCTTATCTTAAATAATTTGCATTGCATTAATAAAGATATATTATTAAAAAGGACTTTGAATGTTTGTTTCTTTTCTTATGTTTACTTACCCTGTACTGTGTGCGCACTTGTTTGTGTTTGTTTCTCTTCTGTAGTTTGGTATCACTGTTTATTTTTGTACCCTCTCTTCCTTTCAACCTACCCTATTATCAAGTATCTTTTACTGTCAGCTTGAAAGTAAATGTCACGGTATTGTTCAGAGGGTGGGCTCAGACCAAAACACAGGATTGGAGACCTTCCCCCCTGTCCTACTTCCACTTTTTACTCTAAACATGAACATTACAATGTATGTTTATGTTATAAAGACAAGTTTAAAAACCAAATCCAAACTTTCTACAATTTAGAGATTTTCTTATAAATTCAGCTCTGATTCTAGACACAAACATTGTTACTCTAGCATTGTTTAAGGTTAGTATTAGTGTTTCTCATGGGTTGACTTCTTGACAGATTTTTTTTCCTTATAAACAATGTTGTTTTGTTTCAAGCTGGAGTTTCATTTACACTGTTTAGTATTTTCTCAACATATTACAACAAAGTTTTCATTAAAAAGTACACTTTCCAGAACTGTTAATTAAAAGGGCATGCTGGGATAAATAAACCCATATGCTGTTGATTAACCACCTTTTAGGGGTCAACAGTTGGGATCTCCTGCTGTGCCTATGTTAATTGTTGTCCAAAATTTTACCAGGAATTGTTTTGTCCATATGGCACTTTCTGAAAATGTAAGGTCTATAGAGAGAATGAACAAAACCCAAATAAAAAAAGGTATCTCAGGCTGCACTGTATGTGTGGCAACTTCATGGTGGTAGTTACCCTGCTTTAATACTTAAGATAAAGAAATATTTAAAAAGTGATAGAGAGTTTATGTGGGTGTATGTGTGTATTCATCATTATCATGTCTATGATTACCTACCACTATTTATAGAATATCTACCTGCATGTAAGGAAATATAAATGTAGATTTTTAAGAAATAATTTTCCCAAATAATGAATATCAAAAAAGGATGGCAATATAGACAAACTGGCTGCCCGGGGCTTGGATGGGTGGACTCTTAAATGGGTTAAAAACTGGCTGGATGGCCAAGCCCAGAGAGTGGTGGTGAATGGGGCAAAGTCCAACTGGCGGCCGGTCACTAGCGATGTTCCCCAGGGCTCAGTTCTGGGGCCAGTGCTGTTCAATATCTTTATAGATGATCTAGATGCAGGGATTGAGTGCACCCTCAGCAAATTTGCAGATGATACCAAGCTGGGTGGGAGTGTCGATCTGCTGGAGGGTAGGAAGGCCCTACAGAGGGATTTGGACAGGTTAGATAGATGGGCCGAGACCAACGGCATGAGGTTCAACAAGAACAAGTGCCGGGTCTTACACTTCGGCCACAACAACCCCATGCAGCTCTACAGGCTGGGGGAAGAGTGGTTAGAAAGCGGCCCGGTGGAAAGAGACCTGGGGCTGCTGATCGACAGCCGGCTAAACGTGAGCCAGCAGTGTGCCCAGGTGGCCAAGAAGGCCAATGGCATCCTGGCCTCTATTAGGAATAGTGTATCCAGCCGGTCTAGGGAAGTGATCGTCCCTCTGTACTCGGCACTGGTGAGGCTGCATCTTGAGTACTGTGTTCAGTTCTGGGCCCCGCACTTCAAGAAAGATGTTGAGGTGTTGGAGCGAGTCCAGAGGAGGGCGACCAAGCTGGTGAAGGGTCTGGAGGGTCTGACCTACGAGAAACGGCTGAGGGAGCTGGGGTTGTTTAGCCTGCAAAAGAGGAGGCTCCGAGGTGACCTTATTGCAGTCTACAACTACCTGAAGGGAGGTTGTAGTGAAGTGGGAGTCGGCCTCTTCTCCCGGGCAACTAGCGATAGGACAAGAGGACACAGCCTCAAGCTTCGCCAGGGGAGGTTCAGGTTGGACATTAGGAAGAATTTCTTTACAGAAAGGGTTATTAGATATTGGAATGGGCTGCCCAGGGAGGTGGTGGAGTCACCATCTCTGGATGTGTTTAAGAAAAGACTGGACATGGCACTTAGTGCCATGGTCTAGTTGACAGGGTGGTGTCAGGGCAACGGTTGGACTCGATGATCCCTGAGGTCTCTTCCAACCTGGTTGATTCTGTGATTCTGTGATTCTGTGATTCTGTGATATTTTAAAGCCCAAAACTACATGGAAAAAAAAAACTGTTACTGTTGGCTCTAGACATATTGGTTTTTCAGCTGAACAGAAATCACTTTTCCTTGTAAAACCCTATATATACTGACATTTCTTTTTGTTTCCCCTGAAGACCTCTGTCTTCATGGAAGGTGAATCACAGAAATGTCTATAAGAATGAAAGATTTGCCCTTTGATTCTCCTTTTTGAAGTCTAAAACCACGCTCACCTTTACTGAAAACTCTTTCTATTTGTTTGGATTCTTTTAAAATTTTAGGCACACAAATTTTTCACTTCCATCTTTCATGATATAAAGGATTTATGAAATTATCTGCAGATGAGTTAAAAAAAGCCAAACAAACCCCATACCATAGTATTTTATGCAGAGCTTTAAATCAGACTAAAAGTTTTGCCTAAGACTGTTAAGATTCAGTATCTCTTTCACCCCACTTCCTCTAAAATTATGAAAAACTGCTGGCCAAGTTTGAGCTTAGTGCTATCATTAGCTGGGGGAAAAAAAAAGTTTATAATGATCATTTCTTTTAGTTACTATGTCTTCCTTCTCTTTTTTTTTAAGAGGGAAATTTAATCATGATTGAGAAAACCTCAAACTTTTAAACAAAGTAACTTTAGTTTCAAAAAGAAACAGAGAAAGGAAATAACTGAGGTGTGGATTAGATTTGTTCAGCTTGATAGTTCAAAAGGAGATGGTGACATACCTAAATACCTGGATCACAGTACTTCCAAACACAAGTGTGGGACACCATTGTTTTCAATGTGATATTGGCTGCCCAACAGTTTCTACATGGTGAAGAGCTGAATGCTGGTTGCTGTTGAAGATCTGGCTCTGCATACAATCCTGTCCATCAAAGAATGAGAAAATCCTGTAACAAAGCTCCTTTAGTCAAGTAGGACAAATTAGCAATCCTTGTATTCACAGACAACCAAACTGATGCTAACCATATGACTGCCTTCACTCACACTGAAATGTCTCTGACTTCAGCTCAAGAAGAGCTGGAGAAGGTGATGGGCTGGATGATGACAACATGAACTGCTTGACTAGGCTGAATAATCTGTGGTACCACAATCTCGCAGAAGAAAGCCAATTGCTCCTGGTCCAGGCCATGATCATATTCCACATTGTCTGACAAAGTAGCTTTGTCTGTGAAGAAAAAGTAATGAGATTTTAGGTTTTAGGGAAAAAAAATATTGTGAATTATTTTAAACAAAATATTGCATTGATGCAACTTTGCTATATGCAGAGGCAGAGTTATATCTCATTCTTCTCAGGCTTTTCAGATTTTGCTGTTCTCTGAAATAATATTGTATACATATTGTTCAGCACATCTGTTCACAACCTCCTTTGGTTCTTTATTAGTCAGAGAAACTAGTCCAGAAACCCCAAATCTCAGTCTGTTCCTCAGACATCTCTCCTTTCCCATTAGTTTAGTTCCTGTCTTTGTTTTGTATACCTCTGATCTTACTTAAGGAGTATTTTTAGCTTGCAAAACTGTTATTTGATTCAGCTCTATGAAGAGCAATTACAAACCACAGACAAGTCATTGTGGATGAAATGCCTCTGAAGTCATTCAACCTTGAACCAGTATTAGCAATGGTACAGTAAAACTATGGAAATAAAGAGGAAAATGAATTTTTTTCTTGCTTGCTTGCTTTCTCTCTCCTTTCACACTTCTGTCTTTTGCCTAGTTCACAGTTTCCCGGCTGTATGGCTAGTTTCTTACTCTCTAATGGTGTCCCTCTGTGTATTTTTCCTTGTTATTGTTAGGGAGGAGCCAGTGTGAGGCTTGCTCTGCTACCCTGAATAGGGCCAGGACCAGGGTAATAAGAGGTTCCTTGGACAGACAAGGTGAAATAATGGATCAAGTCCAAGGTTAGCTTAGGACATCCAGTGAGCAAGTCAGGATTGGCAGGAACAGATCTGGAGACTGGTACTCCCACAGCATCGCTGGGGCAGGGACTGATGGCTCCAAGATGTGCTGAAATGGGGTTGCAGGACATGGACAGAGTGGAGGGAGGCACGGGGGGAGGCTGGGCAGGGACAGGTAGGCACCTCAGTGCTCTCAGGGCCATGACAGGTTATAAACATACCTTGTGAATTTCCTCTTTCACTGGATATCATTCTAAATGTCTCAAATTTAATATTTCACCCAGCATAAGTAACCATGCAGGACTCCCTTGACCCCCAAATTCTTCTCAAATATTTAATTCATTAGTGTTTTCCCCTCAATACAGAGCTCTATTTCCTCTTTGCCTATTAACTGAGGATAACTAAGCAAGTCATCCTGCTAGAACTGCCAGTTTCAGGATGATAAGAAAACAATTTAAGTGAAAGAAAAAGAGAAAATTGGAAATTAGTCATGTTCAGAGAGTAATAGAGAAATGGTTGTTTAATTCATATTTTCACTGAGTCTTTTTTGTTTTCCTGAGAGATCTCTTAGGTATCTGTTACGACCTGGTCGCAACTAGTTCATAAATCCCTTGGAGTAAATTAAGGTGAAACGACACCAAATAACTGGTATGAAATTAAGAACAATTTATTAATACAGGGAAAGTTGCATGGTTGTAAGTGTCTTGGGTTTCTTAAGGCATTGAGAAAAGAGAGAAAAGGGAAAAGGAAAAGAGAAAGAGGATAGAGACTATGAGAGAGAGGAAAAGAGAGATCACCACCCTTGGATCCAGCGATGTAAGTTGTCTGTAGAGTTGGTAAGTTGCTTGCAGAGTTGCTCCTCCGGTAAATCGCTTGCAGGATCGGTCCTCAGGTGGCGGGCGGGAGCGCGCACCAGCATCCCAAGCGAGAAGGTCTAAATACTTTAGGTCATTTGCATGCGAGATAGGAGAGGGTGGTAACATCCCTCTTGTCTCCCCCCTCTGCTCGCTTCCTATGCTAATTGGGACGCCTGCGCTTTGTAGTCTTAGATTGTTCTCGAAATGAGTAGGTGGTCCCCCAAGGGGTGTCTGGTGGTCGTGATCCCCTCTAGTTGTGGTGTCCGCTGTATGACCCCGCTTCTGCACAAGTGTGGCTGAGGCCTTGCAAAGTTGTTGCACATGTAGGCTGGCCCCAAGGAAAAGATACCATCCTGCCTCCACAGGATTTATCTCTTCCTTCAGCCAGAGTTGTAAATCACAACAATTAAGGCACAGCAGGGATATTGTTCTGTTCCCAAGGCCCTTATCTCTTGCCAGACTTGCAGGCCTCTGTAGTACACATACCCTCCTCCAGCCAGAGTTGTCAAGCAAGTTGTTTAAGGCATACAAACTCTGTCTGTCACAGTATCAACCATATTTTATAACTGTCAGTACTCCAAAATATCCTTCAAATTTTCTGGAATTAACCTCATCAGATGCTGCCCATATGTCAGCACCACCTCAAGCTTCTTGAAGAACTCCAGGCCAAATATTTTACAGGTTACCTACTAAATTTGTCGAACAATTCCAAAGGTCAGGCATAATCCTATTCTCAGCAATGGCTGATGGTTGCTGAGGGTATGCTTTTCCATCACTTCTGGTGTACTGTCAGAGACCTACTGCGTACTATTGATGGACTTTTCCAGCTAAACTAGGTTTATTGTGCTCTTGGCTTCTTGACAAACAATAACTTCATGTAGGCCAGGACAGATTTGTAGCAATAAAATTGAAATTTAATATCTTACAATAGCAACTCCATGCCTAAGTAAAATACTTTCTGCAAATCTGCCACTGAATGTTAATTGAGACTATAAAAAGAAATCCAAGAAAATTCAAAAGAAAGCTGGCACTTTTTTTTTAATTCCTTAATTTATGGGCAGTGGCTATGAATAAGGTATGGCCAAAAAATCCCCCCTCAAAAAGCTCCAAAATGTAAAAATAAAACAATCAGCAGCCCAAATTTTCCTTCTCGCTTCCAAACACTTAGAATACTCCTTTTAAAATACAAGAATTCTACATGTAGATTTCGACCAAACTCAGGTTTTGTTTAGTAAAATATCATCTGTTTTGGTGGTTTTGAAACTAGATTTGGTGCTCTGCTTTACTTCTATAAGAAAGGTACTATGCTGAAATGATGTCTTAATGAAATGCAATTTCACTATGGCACGAGGAATAGTATTATCAAAGGGTTGAATTTAAAGCGGTTAGATACTGGGTTTGGGATGAAGATTTTGGGATATTACCTTGTTATGAATGATGTTTTTGAGTAGATACTCAGCTGGTGCTAAGTTACTTGATGCAGTTACTCTGATTCATGCCATGTACGGACTGACGTGAACTCTTTGTTCGTTTGTACTAAAGCTGTCTTCCTCAGTATCATTTGTTTAAAAAACAATTTACACAAAACCTGGAAGAAAAGTGTATCTATAAATAAGAAAACTTGCAGATAACACCTTGCTTAATGTCTAATACTCAGAAACCTGTTTTCAGATTTCAAAGTAATCTAGCCTTGGGTTAGGTAGTTCTGTAGGAGAGAATATAACCAGTCAGAGTGACTGTGATGAGTATTCTTTACAGCTTAATACACTGCTGATCACTTATAAATATTCTACCATAATATGTTATTAGATTTTAATTTCTTTATCACTTTTTCTTTCTTTGGTTTCTATTAGAAATGCCTGCCTGAGGCATTTTAAGATGTCATTTTGCATAATGAAAGGGGACTAACATGAATGCAAATTTCCAGCAAATATTTTTCTTTCTTTTAGAGGCAAATTCTCACGAAATTTTCCCAAAGACGATTTTATCATTTTGGCAGTTTTGGAATATACTTCTGGAGATTTTTCCCCCTCATTTTTAATGTCAAATTCAAGTTCTTGATCCAGAGAATTTAATTTTAATTAAAAAAACTGAATTAAAATAGTTAATTTAAGTGTTTTAAAGTATCTCCTGATTAATGGAAATAAAGAATATAGAATTTTCCTATTTCTCATTAGTCATCCTATAACGTCAAACTGCAGAGTTTATCCAAAGTACTTACTGCTGCGCTGCTGACAATGGTCTGATAATAAGAAATTGAATTGTTTCTTTTTGGCATACTACAAATAAGGTGCAACTGAATATTAGGAAATACATTCCTTTGGTAACAAACAGGGAAAATCAGAAAATAAAAGTCCAGTTCTTCCTGGGCAAATATGCATGTTTCAAACTTTACTGATACCAGCTGATTATTCAGCAGTATCTTTGGAAACTAGAGAAGTGCTTCCATTTAAGTGTTTCTGTAGTGTTTACAAAACTAATTTTGAGAAAATGTCCAGATTAGTCATCTTTCCGTGACTAAGTTATTATTAAAAGAAACTGTAAATATTAAGTAAAAGGAAAAAATGAAAGAAATAGAAAAGATAGGTCAGTCATACACAGGAATAAATAATCTGATTCAAACCCCTGCTACTTCAGGCAAGGATGTTTCATGAACATTTCACAGATTTCAGTATCACCGATGCTACCTTCACTCCCAAGTCCTACATCCTTGTTTCTTGAACACAAATGCAAATGATTACTTTAGTTTTAGTACTATACATTGATCATCTTTAATGTCAAGAAGATGAAGATAATCGCAGGAGGGGATCCACTTACACACTATTCTCCTTTTATTTGCATAAATAAAATAGCTTTTATCATTCAACTTTTGGCATGTCTGCCTTCATTCTTATACTTTCTTGATGAGTCCTTTTTCCAGTTCCCCCTTGTCTCTTGGCTAACTCATAATGTCTTTCTTTGGGTGATTTCAAGCACTGTCTTTGGAGAATTTCTAAATTTTTTTCCCATTGCTTGTAATGCAAACTCTAGCTAGTTTAATGCTTTTAACTTGGTATTCAAAGCTGGTTCTATGTTTGAGGGCTAGCAAGTACCTTTATCCCTCAGGACTTCTAACTACAGCAGAATTTGCATGGAGATATAGAACATTGTTCTAAAACTGCCTGAAGATTAATTCTTTTGCAGTCATTACCCAAGTGGTTTTAATCTAAGTATTCCATTTAAAAAAAAAAAAAGTAAATTTTTTAACCAATATTTCATATCATTAATTTGCAACACTGCCGTAGTTTTTAACTATTTTGTTTCCTTATCAATGCATACTTCTCCACTCCTCTATTTCTGTCATACTTGCCTTTGATTGTCTTCAACTCTGGCTCTATTTCTTGCAGCACTAGTCCTGCTTTCTGCATTTTTTTGATCCTGTCCTTCATTCTCCTGCACCTTACATTCACTGAGAAAGAATAACTCAGAGAATTAGAGAATAAATAGCAACAGAGAGCTAATTTATGAAATTAAACTGCAGTGAGCTGAATGTTGAAAAAATAAACAAAATTCATCCAGTTATTTCTGAACATATGCCCATTACTATCTGGTTTGTCAAACCTGATAACCACTTATTCCAATTTCTGTGCAGGAGAAAATGATGACCATCAAGTTTTTGACAATGGCTGTCATCTGCACTGCAGACACAGGTGTTCTTTTCAGCTTCTGAGTCCAACCGCACTCCCCATCTGCAACTCTCCGGTGATGGGCTAAAACTGGGCGACCACTGCTTTCCTTCCACGTGAAGGGTGTGCTTGGAGGGAAACACAGTGTTTCAGCAGATCTACTGAGCACACAAGGAGTTTGTGAGCTCTGGCCTCCAGATAGCAGTGTCTATCTTAACAGCACTCATTGTATTATACGGAATAATTTGTCTTTAAAAGGTAGCAGAAAATTATATTGGAGGTCAATTTGTTCCTTATTTTTTTGTACTCAAATGCAAGTCATTTGCAACTGATGGCAAACAAGGAAAATTATTTTACACATTGTCCTCTCATTAAGAATAAAGACTGTTTAATTAGTTTTATGGAAGAAAACTTCCAATAAGCTTGTCTGCTGTGATTAGATTAATGCATGTCAGACTGTTTTCCTTACTCATGTGAATCAAATGGTTTTCCCACAGAAATGAAGAAAGCTTTTCATTGACTTTTTTTTACACACTAGTTTTGATATTGGCTCCTTCCTCTTTAATAAGGTGACTCAGTATGGTGGGTTTATTTCCTTTCTCATTTCTAATATAAGTGGTTTCCTACTTCGAAAAGCAACAACATAATTTAGTATTGTTTTAATTATCACTAATTTCAAATTCGTGTCCAGGTAATGTTTAAAATTCCTTTTTTAGCAATCTGTGTGGAATTATTCCTATAAACTCAGATTCTTTATTGTTCTAAGTAACTATAACCTAAGAAGCTGATATTCCTAGTAGAGCATTTGACTATGCTGTTAGCAAATGCATCAGTGCCTGTTTTCATTCTGACAGTGGTTGAAGGACTTTGGTTCATTCTTTCCATGTTTAGACACGCTGATAAATATTTGTCAACAGTTATATTTATTGTACCAACTCAGGAACAGAAGGAAAACTTTTCAAACAAAATTTCTGTGACTTCCATCCACTAACATATCATTGTCAACATCTCATCCTCAGCAGTCAAAATATACTTTGAAAATAAGTGCCACCTACCCTTAACATACTCTAGTGTTACATGCAAACATACACACTCTTTTTTTGTACTCCTCCCTTGCTGGGTGATTCCAACTGAAATGTAAGTAGATAGCTTGCTCTCTCTTGCAATTGCATAGTGTGTTGCTGTGAAAACAAAACCAATTTTAGTATCAGGGGATATTTTCAAGTTTTTTTCTTATGTTTTTCCTACCCTGAGTCTGCTGCTAGATTCTTCAGTTGCCATGGTGAGCAGGGGTGTAGGCAGTTCTTCCAGTCAGTGAAAAAAATAAAAATCATGAAATGAATGCTAATGTGAGGGGAAACTGGCAATACTCTGTTTTATAACCCAGTCTGGTTCATAAATAAAGATCTTTCCACTTCAGGCTTTCATGGGCCAACACAGGTAAAGGTCATAAAATTAAATGCCTGTCTTGAAAGAAATTCCTCACTTTTTTTGTAATCAAAAAAGAATGTACAGAAGAGAATAGTGCAGTGATTCAAGTAGGATACTAGGAAATTGAAAGTCCTGGATCCTGCTCTGGCTCTAGTACTGCCAGTTGTTACTGAATGAGATAGGTGAAAGACAGGCTCTGCAATGAGGGGCAAGGATCTTAAGGAGACAGTGGCCTCTTTGGCAATCAGGTGCCTGGTCTCCTTTGTGCTTGCACAAAGTTGAGAATCTCAGTCCACAGTCTTTTTCTTAGGGTAACACTAACTCGATGCATTAGTGTGTAACAGAACCTCATAAATAGTGTTAACTAGAAAAAATGCAGTTTTACAAGCACTTATACTTTTTGATTTCAAAATTTTAGTTCATCAGCCTTCAGAATATGACAATTTTCCATGAATGACATAAAGTTCTCCATCAACATTTAAAATGACATTTTCCATTCCTTGCTCTTCTTTTCATTCCTCCTTTCTTCTGCCGTTTCTTAATTTTGTTTTTCTTTTCTTATTTTTTAAAAGAAAGATATGGAAGGAGAAAAACATTAAAGAAAAATACTAGTTTCTTTAAAGAACGCATGACTTAGGGAGCTTAAAAACTTTTCACAAAACACCTCTTTTTTTTCCCCTCAAGAAATCATTTCTCTGGGAATACAGTTTATTAACCTACACCAATGAAAGGGGTCAGCACTTCTTTTTATAGACAAGGAAAAATATTGGCAAATGTTTGCTGTAATTTCATGGTGGTTAGCATCCTCTGTCTTTCATGTTCAAGGCACTCTGCAGTGCTTGGGTTTCTGACTGGAAGGGGTGGCAGCTGAGCCGGGGGAAGTCGATGAGCTGCCCCCCTTCATGCCTGAAAAGTGGAAAGAGGACCAACTCCTTGCTAGATTACTGCAGTTTTCGGGCATGTTGAGTTAAGCTGTTTTCCATTTTTGCTTCTCTTAAGACATTGCATTGTGAGCTCTGATAATTTAGTAACCTCCGAGCTGCCTGGATGCGCTCGGCTGTGACCTCTGGGCAGCACGGAGCCAGAGCAGAACTAGCCTTGCTGGGGCAGGGGATGCGCCAGGTGTTATTAAAACGGGTGCTACCAGGTCCTCTGTATTAGTGGTAAAAACACAGAGCTACTATCAGGTGCCCAAGTAGCTTTATATTTTGTTCACCTTCTGTATGCAATATTTATGTCAATGTGACTAGAAGGTCAAAAATATTTTAGGATACATTGAGTATCAGAGAAAAAGCAGATGTTGTTGACTTTTAGACAGTGAATGTGGTATGTGATTTATTACTAGTTACAAGGGTTATTGTGAGATATAATTAACATCTATAATGTATCTCAAAATCTTGTGTTATACAAATGTCAAGCATTACTGTTATTGACTTGGAGTCCCTTAAGAGCTGTAAGAAACTAGTCACTCTCTTAGGTTTAATTTAGAGATGGTGATCATCTAGATTACTGATATTAAATCAATATCTCATTGGAGGAACAGCAGTGTGTTCTCTCCCAACATATTACTTATGCGCTTAATAGTGGAAATGTACTCTCTTACTCTAGAGTTGGATGAAATTTTACTGTTATGGAAGCTTGTGGAAAGAGAATTTTAAGTTCTGCTTCTGAAAAACGTCCATAATAATATCTTTCTTTTTTTTCGCAATTGGAAACTCCAAGTCTTTGCTTAAGACCTGATGATAAATGAATAAGTAAGAAAGGATTTTTTCATTAGTGAGAGGCTTTGAAAATATTTAGTAACTTAGATCTGTAACAGAGGGGAAAAAGCTATTTACATTATGTTTACAATGGAAATTGCTTTCTATTTAGGGTAAAATTTGGTGCCATTAACTTTTAAATTTTCTGAAAATGGAAAACCTTTGCTAGAAATGGCTACTTTTACCTGCTTAGCTTTAAACTTCTTGTAAGCTAAAAGTACGAAGATAATTCTTCAAGGAAATAAAATAAATTAGTTTGCCTTTTGTGTGTTTATGTATGTGTGAGATTAAGGGATGGCAAAGCACAACAGTTCCCAGCCAAAGCTAACCTAGGATTTACAGTCTTAAACAGACAAGGGAAGTTTCAAATCTTCTTGCCAGGGGCAGGGAAATAAGCCACAGAAGGCCATGCAGGCATCTTCTGCATGCAAAGCTTTCTTTAAATCTGGGGACAAGACACAACAATTGCTCACTGCACTTATCCCTATGAATCTCGTTATAACCAAATATTGTAAGAAAAATGCTCTAGGCAAGGTCTAGATGGTCTGAAAATAAAGATTTTACTCTTTTCTAAGTTTTAAAATACATTTCCTAGCAGTTTCTTTCATATACTTAGAGACGGGAAACAATTTCACTTGACAGATATATCCTATCACAGCTAAACTGAACCATTCAGCTGCTAAACACTAAGTATATTCCAAGTTATCTGTTAATAATGATTTTATCTTGGAGGCTTTGAAATAAAAACTTTTAAAAAATCAATTCAAACAAACTCTCACTAATTGGAATAATATTTACATCTGAAAAAATATCCTGATTTCTTTCACCCATAAACAATAAACTACACAAGCAAAATAAGTTTGCTTCATAGGTACTTTATCATTACAATCTCGATAGTATTAATCTCTTTTATGCTTGAAAAAAAGTCAAAGGAATCATAATCTTCCAGAAAAGCTCAGTGAGTGTTGCCTGAAGAAATTGTTCTTCTTGCCCTATCCTTTTAAACAGAAACTCTTTGGGATTCTATAGAAGGCATGCAAATTCTCTTCAGCAAGCAACAGGTTAAAGTTAATCCAGGTGTTTCAGATAACTCTTGTATTCTTTTCATCAGAGCAATTGGTACTAGCATTATGCAGAAAAGATGACTAATAATAGTATATTCACTGTAGAGCACAACAAATGTTGAAGTCAAATTATGTGGCTCCAGGCTTTTTTAGAGATAGAATAAACAGTGATTCACTGTGTCACAATCTTCATGATCCCCCTTTCTTTCACTTATACAGCTACCCATGATCTATGGATGCTCAAAAAAGAAAAAAAAGAACACAAATATAAGTTCCCATTAAAAAGTAAAATCAAAATGTGGTGAGGAATGAATATATCAAATATTCCTACTGTCACGAATAGGGCTGGATGCAGTTCAGGTATGGATATGAAGCCCCTGTAGCAGTCTGCTTCCTCTCCATCTTCGTGCCAGAGTACCTGCTGTTCTGGGCTGTGCTAACATGGGGGTAGACAGCACAGCCAGCATCCCTACAAATGCCTCTATTTGTCATGAAAAAGAAACCACGAAAGAAACATTGTTAAGCTTTGGTGACAAGTAGGCTTTACAGATTGAGAGCCAGATTTTAAGTAAAGAGGAAGAAAAAGTGAAGCATTAACCATATTAGAGGAAGGTAGAGTTAGGGAGCACTTAAGCTACTTGAACATACACAAGTCCATGGGACTAGGCAGGGTGCTGGTAGAACCAGCTCTCCATCATTGAAAGCTTACACCAGCTGGGGGACCTTTTTTGGTGACTGGAAAAGGACAAACATCACACCTACCTCCAAGAAGGATGATCCAGAGAATTACAGGCAAGTCAGCCTTAAATCAGTCCTGCTGCAAGTTACAGAGTAAATCCCTCACAAAGCCATTTCTAGGCCAAAGAAGAACGAGAAGGTAACTGGGAACAACCAGCAAAAATTAAAGGGCAAATTATGCTTGACCAACCTGGTAGTTTTCTATGAGGAGATGACTAAGCAGATGAGAGTAGTGAATTGAAGACATTGCCAAGACTTTCAACATCATTTCTGATAGTATCCCTTGTAAGCAAACTAGTGAATATGGACTGGATAAGCAGACAATAAACGAATGAAAAGCTCGCTGGGCAGCTGAGCTCAAAGGGACATGATCAGCAATATGAAATTCAGCTGGCAGCTGATTACTAGTGGTGTCCCTCAGGGACAATACAAGAGCTAATACTGTTTAACATTTCTATTAAAGGTGTGGACAATGAGGTAGAAGGTACTCCCAGGAAGTTTGCAGATGAAACCAAACTGTGAGGGAATGGTTGATATACCAGAAAATAGAACTGCTATTCAGAGACACCTTAGCAGGAAATATTAATGGGCAGAAAAGAGGTTCATGAAGTCCAGCAAATGCAAGATCCTGACTCTGGGATTGAATAACCACATGCAAAAGTAGACGCTGGCAGCTGACTAGCTAGGAAGCAGCTTTGCAGAAAAGGACCTGAGCTTCCAGGTGGACAAGAAGTAGGTGATCCAGCAGTATGTTTTTGCAGCAAAGAAAACTACATACTGAACTGTATTAGCAAGAATTAGTGATTGTTTTCTCCTTTGGCACTTGTGAGACTACATCTGTTACGCTGTTTTGGGCTCCTCAAAGAGTTTGTGGAATTTCCAGCCTTGAAGGTATTCAGAACTTGAAGGAACAAGGCCCCAGACGAGGCCCTGAGACCAGATGATCCCCTCCCTATCTAACTTACTCTGTAATTCTGTGAAACTACAGTTCAGTAAGCAAAGGGGTTAAGAATGAAAGCATTGCCATTCTTACTCATCAAAACACCCTGCCGTGTGATCAAACTTAAGTTATTGCTTAAATCTTACTGACTGAGTTCAGGAGAAAGCAACAGTCCTTCCCAAGATGCACTCTTATAAACACTTGCTATGTACTCATAACCCAAGTCCATACACGTTTCTGCAAAGACAGGGATATCAGTAGGGCATAACTGGACGCTACGGCAATACATCTGAGTTTGTGCTACAGGTACTCAGTTCATTTCCAGTGGCATTAGAGCTGTATTGGCACAGTGCTCTGAATGATCTAGTTAGCACTGCTGAGAAGCTATATATATATTAAGCCAAGTGAAGCATTAACTTCACTAGTGTATGCTGCTTGTGGTGTCTGAGATGGCTTGAATATCTTTCTTTGCTTTCTTCCATGTGTTTGCACCCTTGGCAGCCCTGAACTACTTTACACTCATCAGATTCGAAAGCTCCATTGAAATTCATGTGATCTTACCTAGAAATACTGAATCCATTGGCATTGTCAGAAGATGATTCTAGGTTAGGCCTCACATAAAATGCAAGAGGAAAGATTCCAGCATACTCTTCTCCACTTTCCCTTTGCCTAGGGTAGAAATAGCTTTGTAAAAGACTCCAGTTAGGCAATTTATGTGCCTGTTCTCATGGAGTGGCTCATTCAAGAGAATGTCCTTACAAGATGGGAGACAGAATATTCTGAAGGCATTTCTTTTTTTTTTTTTTAAGCGGTTCCAACATGAGTAATTAAATATATGATGATCCACAAAAAGACAGTGAGTATATTAAGGAGTAAAGTTCAAATCTCTTTTCTTGGCTGTGAGTTGTATAAGAGTGAGTTCATCTAACTCTAGGAGAGGATTCACAGGATTAGGAATTATAAATTGTAATACATATTTTTCCCACAAGAATGATCAAACTATGGGAGTTGAGAGGGAGCCTCTAACAAGCAAACTTAGGCAGCTTGCAGCTCTGGTAGCTAACTTCTATGTATCTCACCCTTCAGTACCTTATTCTTATGGTGTACTGGGGGACGTTAGCTACCTAAATTGGATTTTGAGTTGTGCCATGTAGGTTCTTATGTATTGAGCTTAAATCATGGAATCATAAAATCATAGAATGGTTTTGGTTGGAAAGGACCTTTAAGATCATCAAGTCCAACCATTAACCTAATACTGCCAAGTCCACCACTAAACCATGTCCCTAAGCACCACATCTACATGTCTTTTATATACCTCCAGGGATGATGACTCCACCACTTCCCTGGGCAGACTGTTCCAATGTTTGATAACCCTTTTGGTGAAGAAATTTTTCCTGATATCCAATATAAACCTCCGCTGGCACAACTTGAGGCTGTTTCCTCTCATCCTATCATTTGTTACTTGGGAGAAGAGATCGACATCCACCTCACTACAACCTCCTTTCGGGTAGTTGTAGAGAGCAATAATGTCTCCCGTGAGCCTTCTTTTCTCCAGACTAAACAACCCCAGTTCCCTCAGCCACTCCTCATAAGACTTGTTCTCTAGATCCTTCACCAGCTTTGTTGCCTTTCTCTGGACTCGCTCCAGCACCTCAATGTCTGTCTTGTAGTGAGGGGCCCAAAACTGAACACAGTATTTGAGGTGTGGCCTCACCAGTGCCGAGTACAGAGGGATGATCACTTCCTTAGTCCTGCTGGCCACGCTATTTCTGGTACAAGCCAGGATGCTGTTGGCCACCTTGGCCACCCGGGCACACTGCTGGCTCATATTCAGCAGGCCATTGATCAACACCCCCAGGTCCTTTTCCACCAGACAGCTTTCCAGCCACTCTTCCCCAAGCCTGTAGTGTTGCATGGTGTTGTTGTGACTCAAGTGCAGGACTTGACACTTAGCCTTGTTGAACCTCACACAGTTGGCCGTGGCCCATCGATCCAGCCTGTTGAGATCCTTCTGCAGAGCCTTCCTACCCTCCAGCAGATCAACACTCCTGCTCAACCTGGTGTCGTCTGCGAATTTACTGAGGGTGCACTCGATCCCCTCTTCCAGATCATTGATAAAGATACTAAACAGAACTGGCCCCAATACTGAACCCTGAGGAACACCACTTGTGACCGGCCACCAACCTGATTTATCTCCAATTACCACAACTCTTTGGGCCCGGCCATCCAGATAGTTTTTTGCCCAGCGAATTTTATGCCCATCCAAGCCATGAACTTGGAGGATGGTTGTGAGAAACAGTGTCAAAGGCTCTACTAAAGTCCAGGTAGACAACATCCACAGCCTTTCCCTCATCCAGTAAGTGGATCATCTTGTCATAGAAGGAGATCAGGTTAGTCAAGCAGGACCTGCCTTTCATAAACCCATGCTGACTAGGCCTGATGGCTTGGTTGTGCTGTGAATACCTTATGTGGAGTCAGTTCAAAAAAGTTGTTTTTTATTATGTCTTATCCCATTTAATGTGTATTGGTTTGCTCATTGAATTCATATTTCAAAACAGTATTAACTTCTTTGCTAGAAAAATATACTAAGACCTGCATAACAATGTTGAGGTAGTGTAAATGGTACTCTGAAAAAGAATCTGCTTTTGGAGGCTTTTGGCATGCCTCTTCATTAAGTATCTAAGACAGGAAATCTTAAGATAACCATTTTTATTTCTTCTCAGTTAGAGATGAGCTTAAACTGAAACTGTACCAAAATGTCATAACTTGGGCCAGTCTCTGTGTTGACAGTGTAAGCAGGGATAATGCATGTGTCAAATCAATCTGTGCTCTTGGCAAGCAAGATCAACAGTAATCAGTAAAAACCAGAAGAGTTAATTTCTGTCCTAGCTTAAGATGAATCCTGTAATTTTGACTTTATCACCAAAGAAAATCCTAGAGGTACTTAAATGTCAGTTACTACTTATTTGACATTGGAGGAGAGGTTTTCAATAGGCATTGGCCAAAAGTTTTAGAAATAACTGTTATCTTAGAAGCCTCCATTTTTTCAAATGTAGTTTGGGACAACTAAGGTGGCCTGGTTTTTGAAAACTGAAATATTGTATTTTGGCAGCCCAACTTTTGAAAATGTTAAGGTTCCAAGGGCGATACCCGAAACTGAAGCATGAAAAATCAATACTATTTCTGTCACAACATTTTACAAATGTCAAGACTTCAGTTTTTAATGTATATAAAAATCGACACTTTTAGCAGTACATTGCCCTCTAGCACTGTGCTGTATATTGATTTAGATTTTCTAAGAGGCCTAGATATTCCTAGGAGATGTCTGTTCCAAATATTAATTCATCCTGACCTGACCTAGCTTATGAGATCTGATAGGATCCTCGTATAAGATGGTATGTCTTAAGGCAGTGTTTCTTCAAAATATTAAAATAAAAAATTCTGTCAGTGTGATTCTTACATGTAAAGAAAATTATAGAATAGATTAAAGAAAGTATAAAATAAAAATGAAGATCAAATGGCCAAAGATTAAAATAAATGAGATATTTTTTAAAAATAGCAAAAATAAGAATCCGATAATCATCTGAAATTTAGTGAATTATCTAGTCTTCCAAAGAAGGCAATCAGAAAAGATAGACATAGTAAAAGGAAACTGAAGCATTTCTTATAAAATGGTGTCCACAATAACTCATGACTGGAAGAGGCTTTTTGTGTGGTTTCTCTGAACCTGTTGGAAAATCCAACTTTATTAGGAACATTTATGTAATAGGAAATGCCAATAAATTTAAAATACAATATTTAGATTTATACATCCTAGGATTTATGGAAGTACTGTAAGCAGACAAGTCATGTAATCATTTAATACATACTGCTAGACGAGGAGAATTAGGTACCCTATTAATTTAGGTATTTGGTAAATGCCACTAGGCAGCTCTCTAAAGCTTATGTACCTGAAGATTTCCATCAATTCTCTGCTGCTGAGAACATGTATTATGGAACACTTTTATTAATTAACTCTACTGAATTATTTGAACTGCAGCTAGTCTGACTCCAAAGTTGTCTTATTAGTTCTGACAAGACAAACAAGTGCTGGAAGAATTTTCACAAAGTAAGAAACATCTGCTCCATTTTAGAATAGAATAGAATAGAATAGAATAGAATAGAATAGAATAGAATAGAATATTTTCTTATTTAAGTTTCATGTAAGACAGTAGGACTCAGCTGATTTACTTTGAAATTACTATACAAAGCCTCCCCTGGCAAGAGATAATACATGCAAACCTCAAGCATAAAGAATCAGGCTGAGACAAGAAGGCTAGCTGTGATCTTATTCTTAAAAAATCATTTCAGTTCATGAAATGTTTGGTGTCAGGGGCTGGGGCTATTTTGAACATAATATACGTTCAAAACCACATCTATTATTAACTGTAGAAATCCTTCCAAGAAACTGATTTCTTCAGACCAAACAAATATGATGGCTGATTTTTGATCTTTTTCCCTCTACTTTATAATCCATCAAAGCAGGAATGTCTTGAGGCATTCCCCTCAACCGTTTATTGTGAGTAAATGTTTCTAAAACTGGGTCTTCAATTAGATAAGAGAAGCTCAAAGCAGGACATCAACTCTTTACACTTGACAAAACACACACCTTATCTTCTCTGGAGAGAAAACTTTTGATTCTTAGCCTTATCTTTTAGAATATAAGTGATGTAGGGTCTTAGACTTCCTAGAATTCCAGTGAAGAAACAGATGAAAGTTTGACACATCTGTCTGTAAAATGTGCTGCCATTTTAGCTAGCTGGCAATTGCAGGATACATGACAATGTGCTACAGATGCTAGAGAATTAATCACCATGTTTTACTTTATGTGGTGAAGTATTTATGAGTTATTCAAATGATAAGGCTTGATAGTTCATGTAAGTTGTTTTCATTGTGCTGAAGCTAGAGAAATAATGTGGTCAGGCTTCTCCAAACAGAGAATAAATTGTTAGAGTTAGTGTGTGAGGTCTTGCTGTTCAGAAAAAAAAAAAAAAAAGACCTTGCAACTACTTCTAGGTCATCATACAAAGGCTGCTTGGATAATAACCAGGACTAAAATGTCTAAGAGTCTGTCCATCAGGGATGGACTTTCCTCTGAGAAGGGCATTTTTAAGCTTATCACAACTACTGATTAACAGCTAGTAACTTTTGAATTAAGAGAGATTTTCTTGGTGAAGATTAAAATGGAAGTCTCAAGCCTGCGGAGAAGAGGTGGCTTGTTGAAAATGTCAAGCCTAGAAGACTTTCAGGATTCAGGTAATTAGTTATTTCTCCTGGGGTTTGAAATTACATTTTGAATTCCTATTAGAGACAGGAAAAAACCTCTTCCCACCAGGCCATCTTCACAAATCATAATATGAGAAAGAATACTTATTCTTCAGTTCTTATTGAAATTATTCATTGAACTATTTTGATTAGTATTATTCTTCTTTTACTGTGTTTCTAGTACATATTTTTTAAATATTCTTTTCCATAAAAGGTGCAAATGAAGACGTGGGATTTTCAAAACTACTAACGCTATTTGGGTGTACGGTATGTTATCACATACACATAACGGTTACAAGGCTTTGAAATTCCCCTCTGTGGCCTGTCACCACAAGAAACAAGGCCACTGCCCCCTTTCAGAAGCAGTTTATACTGAAGACCATTCTTCTATGAGGGCTGGACTGTCTTACCAGAGAGTCAGTGTTAAATCATCCCAAGTCCATTCTGAATTCTCACTTCCCAGGGAAATACTTTAAGTTTTGGGATATGAAATTGAACTTTTTTTCTTGCCTCAGCTGCTCTTCTTTTTTATGTGAATTCCAATTAGATGGGCACTTTCGAAAAATAGCTTTCATATTAAGCACTCTGGAAATACAGGCAGGGTAATATCTGTGCTTAGAACCATGCTGGAATATAGGCTTGCGGTAGAGCCTGAGCAGTTACATGATGACTGGACTGAGGAAGTTCTGTACCTTCCCATAAAAAGAAACATTGACACTAAGGAGACTTTACCAGCAGAAATCTGGGTGCTGATGACTGTTCAGTATGCAGTCATTATTTCCCTGCCCCCGGGTTGAATGATGGATAACACATTGCTGACAAGTGGGGTCCCAGCCTTCCAGACACTTCAGGATGTGCTTATTTATACACTAAGAAAAAAAGTGAAGGTCTATCAGTAAGACAGGCATCTGCATGAGTCTTTTCAGGTCTCTAAACTTTAATTTTCCTGCAAATCCCTTTTTACGAATGGTTAAATAATTGAAGGAAAAAATTCATCTGTATTACTCAGATCCCAGACTTAGGACTGATTGTTACAAGAGACATAGTTCAATAATAGGCAGCTGCATTGTTGCTTCTTTCATATTATCCTATGCTTATCCTATTACTCGGGCCTGCAGTGGGGAAGAAATACTATCTTCATACTGTCGCATATAGTTAGCCATTTCGCCCACACTAGGTCGTGCCATAGCATCTTCTCCCCAGACTAATATTGACAATGTATGGGCATGTGTTGGTGGAGCACTCTTCACAACCTTCCGGAACATGGATCGGTTGCATTCCACTTCATCAGGATTTACAGGATCTACAATGTCCTGAGGGTGTTTATAAATGATCTCTTGCACAGCTAGTTCTCTAAGGTAGTTAATACCTTTTTCTATAGTGGTCCATTTGCTTAGGTGGCTCATAACATCATCTTTATAGGGATACCTGCTCTTTACAGCTGACAAGAGTCGCCTCCAGAGACTGATACTGTTCGACCTTCTTGGAAGCATCTTATCAATACCACCATCTCTGGACAGGGATCCCAACTGTCTGGCTTCTCTACCATCCAATTCTATGCTATCTGCCCCATTATCCCAGCATCGGAGCAACCAGGTAATTATTGGCTCACCGTCATAACGACTAAAATCTTTTCTTATATTTCGCAGTTCTTTCAGGGATAAGGAGTGGTAGGTTATCTCTACTTCCGAGTCCGAGTCCTCCTGTGATTGTTCTGCTTTAGAAGGACCTTTCTTGTCCTTCTTGTGTAATGGGCCTTCTTTAAAAAGACGATCAAGGAAACCCCCCTCTGTGTCAGGCCCTGACTCTGACTGAGAAGGGCCCTCACCTGGGTCCCGTGCTGGCTCTGCCTTAGAAGCCTCTGAGTCATCATCCTTCACTTTACTAGCTGATTTCTTTCGGTGTTTTCTCCTGGTTACAGGGGCAGCATGATACCTCCCGCTGTTGCTGCACTGACATCTGATCACATAGCACACCAGTAACACATTCAGGACACACACAAATAAAAGCACGCCCTGTTCGAATTTTGCAGGAATCAGCTTGGCAAAAAAGGAGCAGATACTATCAAAATCAGTTAAAAGACGCCCGGTGTGCGCAGCTACCGATTCACGATTAAAGCTGCCCATCATTGTATCATAGAGATAAGAGATCGGAATAATAACTGCCCAGTTTATCATGACATAAATCAGTATCAAAACCCATACCAAAAAGACACATTTCGACCAGCACGCCCTGTTAAACCACATGAAAGTACTAACACACAGCGCATACGGCAAGTAAGGTATCATTACACATAACTCTAAAACAAGCTTTATAAAGAAAAGAGGTAACACAAGGCTCACAAATAACATTATCATCTTAGCTATCTGTTTTAATTTCCAACCCCTCGTAAATCTCAAAGGAAGGAATCTGATACTCTCTTGGCTGAGCTCTCCGGGTCTCCTCCCACTGGAGCTGGGATTCGACTTATCAGAGCAACCTGTCGGAGCTTCTCTCGAGCCCCACGTTGGGCGCCAATAAATCTGTCACGGTTTAAAGCTGGGCTGGCTATTAAACCTGCGGCAGATGCCCTCTGTTATCCCCCCCCCTCCCCCCAGAGGGAAAGGGAAAGGGAAAAGGGAGAGAGACTTCTGGGTTGGAAAATTAAAACAGTTTTAATAAACTATAATAATGAAAAAAAAAGTATAATAATAATAATAGAAATAATCAAATATATACAAATATATATATACAAAACCAAGATTGAGCTCCCCTGAAGTCAGCCACGTCACCACCGGCACTGCAGGGCAGGCTCCGGGAAGGCCCAGGCTGGGCCTAGCGATGGTCGAGAGCTGGATTCAGGGATGCACGGATCGGGATCGGGGGCAGCAGGAAAACAGACGGAGTCCTCCCTGGACACCGGCCATAGCAGAAAGAGCAAGAAGCCCGAGACCCTCGTGATCCCCCCGCTTTATACCGAGAATGACGTGTATGGGATGGAATACCCTCGTTGGTCAATTTTGGGTCACCTGCCCTGTCTGTTTCCCCCTGCAGCTGCGACCCCCCTTCGGCTTTTCACTCGTAAACAGTGAGGAATTCAGCAGTGACCTTGGTTTCTCTCAAGAACAAGTACAGCAAGAGCCTTTCTGCACAACATCCCTACCGGTGCCTCAGTGATAACTACAAACTTCGAGCGTTATCAGTCCTGGAAGCAGACACTGTCCGCAAAAACATGCAGTTAGTTTCAGAAAGTGCAGTTACTTAGAGGAGACTTAGCTGAAAGTAAAAATCACTGAAAGGAAAATCGGCCTGGTTTAGGCCAAACCAGGACAGCTTCTAATCGATTTTAATTTAAATCAACTTTTGATAGAAACTGATCTCTTAAAACAGACTGGATTTTAACATGTGAAAGAGAAATATTGTGGAGGTTTTTCAATAATTGTTAAAGCTCGTATCTTATCACTACTTTTTTTGGGGAAAGGGAATTTATTATTTTGCTGGCATTTGCTGGCATTCTTCCTCTGTTTTGCAAGCTAGTTTCTACATATACTAAACAGAATAACTTATACTGTCTAAAGAGACAATACCAGGAAATCTGGAATTTACTGGAGACAGGTAACTCTGCAGAAGCAAAGGAACTTGGATCTGAAAACCTGTAGTTATTGCCACATAATTTAAAGACAGGATTTCTGTTGTTTAAAGTTTCACAAATATTTAAATAGTAATCCTGAAATTAAATTGGAAAATGAAACTAGGACTCATAATTTACTAAGACATTCTGGAAATTTTACTCCAAACAAAATAATTGGTCTGAGTCATCATGACAACTTATGTGGGATATGAAGGAGTAATCAGTTTGCTCACAGAAATCTTTGCTTCACCGCCTCCCAAGATTAGGGTAAAAATGTGTCAGGCCATCTATAATCTTGATATTTTTAAGATATTAAAACATGAACGTTAAATCTAGTCCTGTTAATCAGAATGAATGTAAGCCAGACATCTCACATATTGAGAAAATAAACTCGTAGGAATAAAGAATTTGTGTTTTGTAAAGTAAGACCATTTTAAACAAATGAAAATGCACAAAACTTCACTTTAATTTCATTCTACAAATTTAATTCTGTAGTGTATTCCCCTTCACATCTTTTAGTTAAGATTTTCATATTGACTATATTGATTTTCGTATAGATTTTCATATCTGAAAATATTTCACACTCAATGGAAAAAAACCTAATAAAGCAATGCACATAATTTAAAAAAGCAGCATTATGTTGTGCAGTGGAGTTAAGGCCTTGCTTATTATTTTTTTATTATTATCTTAGGCCACAAGTTTCCTTTAAAATTGCACACAGAACAAAACAAATACACAAGAATTCCCAAATCCTACAGATAGCACAAGCTGGACAGAACACATATTTTTCAGCTGGTGTTTTATGCTTTAAAGACAGCGTTCTTCCCTCTTGGTTCATTGTGACTGACACCATTATTGTCTTACCTCTATCCTTCTATAATGCAATAATTCTAAGGAGTGAGGTTATGCATTCCTTAGTTAAAATTTATTTGGACTCTACCTGAACGTTTTCTGTATTAAAGACCACAGAAATAAACCACCAATAAGTATGCTCTGTTTTTATTGCTAATATTGGCTAAAGTAGGCTATACTGATGGTGTAAATTAACTCACAAAACTAAGCAGACTAAGATTAAAATCAGCTTCATTTGATTTTTTTTTTATGTCAGTGTAGAACATCTGCATCCATACAGGTCACTGAAGACCAAGTTATAGTCAATGGGGAGAAATAAACACTGCGAAAGTGCGATTCATCCAAGTTGATGTAGATACCTACGTCAGGAAAAGATAAATTTTACCACCAAAGTGCCTATTTCTCTGCAGTGACTATGGAGAGACCCAAGGGTGACCAGCTCAGATATAAATATGTGCAAGGTAGTTTTCTACATTTGATCAGATGAATCATAACTCAGGACTCAGCCTGATCAAATTTGTGTTACATGTCTAGTCAAAAAACACCTAGTTGCCTGTCTGTTTTGACAGAAAATCACAAATCATAATGACTCTTTAATCATCTAAACTTTTTAAAATACCAGCTTGACTTTTGTATTTGGCATAATTTGGTTTTCATGATGTTACTTTTGCTTTGATTTCTATGTATATGACTGAAAACAAAAAAGGAAGATATGCATATATCTTCTTCTTTTATGGAATAACAGAGTGAATGAAGACCTTATGTATATCTTTACCTGTAATAATTACTGTGTTTAATTACCACCCCAAAACATTAACTTTTGCAAGAATAAGTTTACTTAAGTATGTTAAGTATCAGCTCAAAAATTTAAAACACCTTTAGGAAATTCAATAGAAATTATGTCAAACATGGTTCTTAGCAATAGCTAAAGACAATCATCTAGTCGCTTTCAACAAATGTGCATCATCCGTCAAATTCATGAGCAGATGTCTCAAACAGTTAAGCTTAACTCACAAAAACTAATATAGCCATGTCATTCATGACATTCTGATTCCAACTCATTTTCCCCCAGTCATACTATAAAATGGTAGAACTCAGTTTTTGTTATACTGCTTATAAGATCTTAATTCATTATGAAAAGCATTTTGCTAGTTTCTTAGTCTGTTTCTTTCCTTTTTTGTTTTCTTTTTTTTTTTCCCAAAATGTATTTTCATTTTTGCTTCATAAAATCAATTCAATATTCTCTGCTTGGGATTTTAGTCAGATTGAAAACCAGCTCTCACAAATGCCATTATTCTGAACAGTTAATTTCCTTTACTACTTTTTCCCCTTACAAAATCATTCATCTGTAAAAACTGTGAAGATTTTTCACCTATGTAAAATTTTAATTTCAGAGAAAGAACCAGCAAAAATAGAAAGTTTTTGAACATGATTGAAGATATATTTGAAGGTATTATTAGAGGAGTTCCAGAAGTTAAATGAAACCAAAATGAGAGCTAATACTTGACAAATAGAGATGCTGTACATTCTCAAAATAATTAGGTGTGCAGAAAAAGAGATAAATCAATCAGGCGAATGACCTGGTTAGATAAAATGTAAGGAAGTTATAGAATCTTTGGGGCAATAATGTTATGGAAGGGTTATGAATTCCAGTGACTCACGTTAAAAAAATATTTTCTGTGACAGAGTTGAGCATGATTGGAAAAAAACAATTAAAAAAGAAAAAGATACATTATAAATCCTGAAGAGATTATATTTGCAGAGCTTAAATAATGAAGAAAGACAAGATTAAAAAAAACAAAGACAAAAAAAGGAGGGGCACTGATTCCATAGAAAGGGTAGAAACTTATCCCGTACTAGGATTATGCAGAGGTAAAGCCCTTCATGGAAGTGACCTTTTTTCCTTCCTTCTGTGTTTATAAATTGTGTGTTCATCCCAACTTTCAAGCAGTGCTCAGGAATTAAGAGTTCATAGAGGAAGTAACTGTTCTGAATCTTCAGAAAAATATAAAGGAAAAATGTGTCTTTTTGTATGTTTTGCATAAACAGTCACTGGAATGAAATTAAATAGTCTTTGTAAAATAAACTCAGCTTAATCAGATGGATGTTATTTAATACGTGTTTTATATATCTTCACATATATATTTTTAACATTCTGAGTGTTAGCTAATTTTCTCCTCCCAAAATGCCTTGGTTCTGGTGATGGGTACAAGAAAAGACTCCAGTCTGCTTAGGAGACTGTAAATTCATTGAAAACAACTGACTATCAGTTTCCTATGTCCTGCTGAGATGCCAATAAACATACCTGCTATGGGGTTATTGCATCTTCAATCTTAGATTCCATATGGTCACAAGTACTTGTTCATCTCCTCTTAGTTGCATGAAATGATCAGTTCTCTTTGTGTATAAGCACAGCTGTAGCAAGTGTTAGAATATTCTTATCTTTATTTTCACCAACACACATTTTACAGTAGGAGTCACATTTTCTTTTAATTGTCAGTGCTGGCCTTCCAGCTTTCCTTATGTTTGTCAAAAGGGGTAAAGTTGTATAGGACAGTCAGGACCAAAGAAAATCGCAATAAATACTGAGGACATAATTTACCTACTTGAACAAGGTAGAAAATTTATATTTTTAATTAGCAATATTAAATTGCTATTTAATGTAACTCAAATGCAAAATAAGGCACCTTAGATATGAAAAAAAAAAATGACCCAAATACTTCACAGGACTTAAAACTTCAGTGCATCAAAACAAGAAACATACCAGGTTATCACTGCAGACAACTCAATGGGCATCTGTGGTCAAAAATAAACAAGATAGTAGGTTGCATAAGCAAAGAAACAATGAATAAGGTAGAGAATATTATAATTCCCTGATACAAGTCAGTGCTGGAATTTCCTCTAGAACACATTGTCTTGTACTAGTCTCATCAGTTCCTAAAGAAAAGCAGCCAGAAAGCTGTTTGAGAAGGGCAAAAAGAATAGCAGACTTCCCATTGACTCTTATATGGAGATAAGCTGCAAAACATTGAGTTTGATTGGCAAGATGTTTGAAAAGTATGTGAAATTGCATATGTCAGGGCCCACAGTCATAACCACTGACCTGATACAGTTTGGTATAGCTGCTGTAAGTCCCCTCCAACCTGGGCTTGAGCTGAGGAGCCCAGGAGAAGCAGTGGGGAGTGATCATTTGTTTTCTCTATTTGTTGGAAAGGAGTGGAGGAAAGGGGACAGTGTTCTGGGTTCAGCTCAGAAGACTAGTACAATGTCTGATGACAGCAGGCAGCAAATACAATGACAGACACTGTACCTGAAAGAGGGAAGGGAGTCTCCTCAATGGACGGCCTGCCAGCTAAACTGAAGTCAAGAAAACAGCAGCTGCCGGGTAGTCAGTCTGCATCTCAGCAGTTACACCCCACATCATCACCCATGTGTGCTGAGATCACAGCTAATGTTGTTTTCCTGTGCACAGTTCTCCTGAATAAGGCTGGCCTTGGCAGCACCCAAACATGGCAGCAAACAACCCAACTGGGTGCTCCACCTGGTTGAGGACATGACACTATCTTTAAAAATGGCACATGCATCACAGCTAGACAGCGGTATGTTTTTTCCACGTGCTCCTAGAAGACGTGCACCTAGAAAAAATAGTCGTTCCTGAATTCATCTCCACGTGGAGAACATTGCTGCTGCCACAACCTTCTCCCCTCATACATGTTGTGTGACCCCAACTCACGGTCTTAGCACAGCCACAGGGTTACATAGCCACACTCTAGAGGCTGGCCTGAAAGGGCTGGAAATGGCTCCAGAAAAACAGCTCAAAGTGAGAGCTGCAGCCCTTATGAAGTGACCCACTGGACACTCTGGACTGTCTTCCACTTTGAGAAGGTGATCATGGCAGGGAGTGGAGTGGCTCAAGGCATCAACTAAAGGTCAGAGGAAGAAAAGGAGCACCTTAAGGTTTATCAGATTCTACTCCTGACTGAGTATTCTTACACCTCAAAGAGGGCCTCACCTCATTCAAAGGGTGCCAGAAGTACATCCTCAGTGACTCCATCCAGGCAGGTGCCTAACACAGTGCTGGTGCCACTCCCAGATCATTTGCCTTGACTGAGATGTAAGACACCATACATTGCCCCTCACATTCTTTTTTATTGATTTTCCAAAATCTGGATGGCTTTCTTGCATGATTTTTCCGCTTCCTAAATATTGACTTGTTTTAAAGTAAAGTTTATACATAGTTCAGATTTGTGTTAAAGCCTTTGTTAAAACAGAAGTTGCTGTCTACCGAGATGTACAGATGTCGTGGTAGAGGTGGTCTAGATAGATACAGAGATCAAAGACATGGGGGTATTGATGGAAGGAGAATGGAGAGAATAACCAAGAGTCTTGGTCATGACAGTGCCCTGCATGTTAAGCATCTCTAGCAGCAGAAGGATAGAAATTCTTATTTCTGTCTGTGTAAAATGTGGAGGAAAGCAGACAGACAAAGAAATGTTGTGGATAAAGAATGATGATCAAGGGAACAGAGGCAAGCAGACCATGACTATATAGCTGTTAGGGAAAGCGAAGGGATTGGGAAGGATGCTGGCAGGAAGGCTCTCTGAAGAAAAGACCACGGGAAGACTAGCAGAGAAGCCAGGAACTGGCAACAATTACCAATGTGAGAAGTGTGAAAGAGGAAGTGGAGTCAGATCAACTTTTTGACAGCGTTGGGGGAAGACTGAAAGGTCTCATTTCATTGCTTCTCCAGTTGCTCTTGAGACCTTCGGTGAAGCTATACCCTGCTCAGTTGGCTACATGCACACTTCTGTCCTCCTGTCACTCACATCTGGGATGGACAAACAAGAACTGAAGGATTTTGTCCAGCTATGATTCCTCCTGTCAGAATGGCTTGTAAGCATCCTTGGGCATAAAGTAGAGCAAGAGTCGATGATCCAGTTAGCATTAAGGACCATGTTGTCCAAGCTGTCTCTCAAGACTAACCTTTCTTCAGTCAAGTGGCTGAATGAACACTTCTACAAGACCTATCAAGACTGAAGTGAGCAGGGTCCATGACTGTCCTGAAGTAACTTCAGAACTCACAACTGTAATGAGTATGTAACATCTGCCATGATGAAGAATGGAATAAGGACCACACACAGGCTGATGCTTTTATCCAAGGTTTGCCATTTTGCTTCACCTGTGGAGAGCAGTGTATGTTGAGGTATCTGGTGTGGTGGGATTCACTGGCATAGCTAACAGTGCTGGCCATAATGACTGCCAGAGAAGACTTTGGATAGTCAGAGGCAGCAAAGGTTCAGAAGGTGATGGCAACTCATTTCTCCGCTAGGATGGACTTAGAGGATGGCCAGAGCTCCCTGCAGAGAATGACTGTGGAACATGGATGTTCTGCACCCACTACTGATCATCCTGTTTGCTGCTCCACATATCCCACCAGTGGAGCACTTTCTCCGGGTTGCCAAATCTCTATTCTGGGTGACAGGTGTTGTATTGCAAGGCGACATATGCACCCTGCACATAGACGCAACACAGACTGCTGATTTGGGCACGTGATGCATGTGGGTAAAACTTGTCTGCCATGCATGGGCCAAAGGACAGCATGTAAGTCTTGTGGAATACATTTTGTAAGATCACGGGGCATGTGCCAGCTGGCTAGCAGTTGGGACAAGGATGCTCTGTTTTGGAAGACTACGAGTGTAATAGGAAGGATGGGTAGAGAGCAAGCTTTCATATTCTTAGCACAGAATTAGTCAGTGAAACATGTATATTGCGATAGTTAGTTCTCATAGTCCAGGCAGAGACAATTATAGTAAGAGGGCTAGTGAATTCTTGGAAGGAATAAGTGAAGTGCATTTTAGAGATGTTTTCCAAAACAGGTGATCTATTACAACAGTTCTTGGTTAAGAGAAGTGAAAAAAGGAGCTGTTAACACAGTGATTGCAACTAGTCCTGACTGATATGGACTCTGCTCAGTAATTTATACTCCTTAGAGTACTGCAAGGTGTTCTAATCAGAATACTTACAGAGCATTTCAATGGTTCTGCTCACACAAAAAGTTGGACAAACGGTCCTTATGAGCACATAATGAAAGTGCCCTGTTATTCAAGCAGCAATGCTATTATAGTCTGTCTTTAGAAAGAGAAAAGGGGCGGGGGGGGGGGATGATGTAAGACATATTTGCATCAGCGAGGAGGAAAAAAGGTGAATTTATACAGAAGTAGAGAAAACAGATAGGACAGACAGAAAATCCCTAATGAATGTCAATGTATAATTAGGTCTGCATGAATAATAACACGTTATTTACTTGATTTGTTTTTCATGTCTGAGAGAGGTTTTTTTAAATGATCACGGGCTCCCGAAATGTTTGTTGTTCATATTTATTTAAGAACTACTTTCCACACTTCATAGCTTATTCAGAAATTTTATATTGTCAAAACATGCTTGTTCAGACAAGACACAGGACGTGGCTTTTCTTCCTGGGTTAGAAAGCCCTTCCAACTCATGCTTCTGTATATTTTCTATTTTATTATTCATTTCCTGTGAATGTTTGCGCTGGAACCTATGTTAGTTAAAAATCTCTAGGAAGGGTGCATGAACACATAGAAAGCAGTTATTTAAGAATTCCAATTAATAATTTGCTTTGTTTTGCAATATATATTTACCCACGTATAGTGGAATATTGGCAAAAACAGATGGGGTAGTAATAGGAGAGAAAATAAGCCAATAGTGTCAAGTGCAGTAAATTAATCAGGCTACTTACTGGAACTGTAAACCCAAGTATTATTTGTGTAAAATAAACAAATTGCTTAAAAATATTGTTTGCAAGTAAGCCAAAAAATCAAAAATCTTATTCCAATTTTTCAGTCAGTAAAAGTTTTAGTTTTCCACCTCATCTTATGTCCTTACAAGTTCTCCCACTTGAAGTAGCCTTTCACTTCTGCACTGATTGCATAATTTCAGATCTTCATATAAAACAAATATAGTCTTTTCATTACAGGTTACTAGGTTTGAAAGTCGAGGGCCCTTCATGTATATTTGTTAAATAGCATTTGAACAAACTCACATTTCTTTTTTCCACAAGGAAACTCTCTCTCAGGGTAAGTTTGAAAATACAACTCTTCAGCAGTAAAGCTGTTTAAATAAGTTACTGTCACTGTGTTGTAGTTTGCCTTGTGCTGCACTCAGTTGGACAAACTGGTTGTTGAATGAGACAATAAACTGCACTACTGAAATAAATTGGGTTACTACCATCATTTCATTAGTCCGGTTTGCAGAAGAGAGGTTGCATTGGCCCAGAGGGACTGGGCAATGAAGGAAGTGAGGGGACAGGAAAAAGAACCTGGAGGAAGAAATGGTGGGATGATATTCAACTAGCATTGCCACCAGGGAAAGTCTCATCTGAAACCTTTTTTTTTAATTCTTATTACCATTTCTAAGGTGCACTGTGGTGTCCAACACAGTAATTATGAAGATATTCCAATGGCAACTGTAGTCTCAATAAGCACTATTTTCATCACACTTCTTACTCATCGCTTTTGTCACTCACTTATACTATTACATGATTAAAACATAATAAAAATATGTCGACATTTCTGTGAACCGTCTTTATTTTTTTAATATACTTTAGTAATCTTCACTATTAATTTCCCCAGATCTAACTTGTAACTTTCATAGCCACACACTTTGTCCATGCTTGGAGACCAAAAGACAAATGGATTTATAAAGAAAAAATCACAAACATCATGACAAACTTATTTATGGAATAAAGGTTTCTCATACCTTTTTTACCTGTATTTTACAGCTTTCTGAAAAATGTCCATCAGTAGTTTAAGCCTTGAGTCTGATACTCAGATGATATAAATCTGAAGTTAAAATTACAATAGACATATGCCAACAATGATTGCATGGAGGTGTAGGTCTTTGTAATATGATAGGGAATTCGGCACGTATTTCTGATTAATCTTTCTAAATACGCGCATTTTCTAAGAGACTAATAGATTAAAAAGAAAGAGACAGAAATAGATTGTTTAAGGGAATGTAAAACATAACAAGAAATTCAGGCTTTATACAGGCAGAAGAAACAACATTTTGTAAATTAGTGCAGATAGTTTTAATTAATATCAAAACTCATACTCTGCCCACCTTGCCAGCTTAGATTTAAGGAAAAGCTTTGAGAAATATTTATCTGGGCAGATGTCTCACCAAGATACTTGTGCAGAAATACATCCAAGAATTATGGAGTCCTTTCAAAATTAATGTTTAATTTGTTTTGTAATTAACAACATAATTGAAAATACAATTGTTTGATTTATTAATAAGGCTCAAACTGTCTGTGTGTTATCCACTCTGAATGACTCTTCCATGTTTAGAATGAGAACAGAGAGACTACTTAGGAAATTCCTATAGCTCCACTGAGGGAAACAATCTAGTAATAGAGCATCCAAGTTCATACCTACAACACCTTATTTCTCTATCTTTTTTTTATGTTTATGTGTTAAAATTATGTTGTATGTTTACTTGTCGTAACATTAGAATAATGATAGAACCACTTTTTGCTGCATATAGAATGCTTGTGCCCCTCCTTGGTGCACAAGAATCGGTTATTTAAGAACTGAAAAACTACTAAGTTAGGAACAACTGAGGAAGCTTAACTCCGTAAGAGAAAATCTACTGTGAACCCTAGGATGGTTTTACATTCCCTTTCTTTTCCTGCTGCCTAAAATTAAGTACGTTTGGACAATATATGTATAGCATCTACGGAAACATTTTCACAAGATGAAGCTCCTTCATCAAACCCTTAAAACAGAAGATGGGCAAATCGAGATCCTCTACTGTGAAGGTAGCCTGGAACGGTTACATGTGTGGAAGGGAAGGAAATTCCTAAATTCACCTTAGATTTGTACGTTTGGACAATATATGTATAGCATCTACGGAAACATTTTCACAAGATGAAGCTCCTTCATCAAACCCTTAAAACAGAAGATGGGCAAATCGAGATCCTCTACTGTGAAGGTAGCCTGGAACGGTTACATGTGTGGAAGGGAAGGAAATTCCTAAATTCACCTTAGATTTGTGCGTTTTGCTTTTCAATGTCTTAAAAGTTTTTTAATTCATAGTATCAATAATTACAGGTAGGTGAGTGGCATAAGTTGTGACATTTGTTCATAGTCAAGAGCAGATTACCTTTCCCATCTCTTCCCAAGAAGAAATGTCTGTATGTGCTTATGATAAAAACATATTTTTCATTCTTCATAATGTAAAATTACTAATAGACACAGTTAATGCCTAAAAAATAACTTTTCATCATGTTCTTGTTTGCATTGGTGCTTCAGGAAAAAAAAGTTGTGCATGCAGAATTTTGTACATTAAAATGGAGTAGCATTCTCAAACGTGTCTGTGAAACTAAAAGGTTTAGTTTTCATATCCAAAATCATTTTGGCACTGGAGAGTTAAACTCACATTCTCTCAGTCACCTGAAAGAGTCTTTCCCTTTTTTTCTTGGCAAGTAGGAGAAAAGTCCTCATTGGGGTAAAATTAGCTATTATAAAATAACTCCTCCTTCCCCCAAGAATCACCACTGTATATGCTTCTACTATTACTGTACCTGAAGACTGAGAAAGTTGACTAGGAAATAAGACAAAGCCTCTAAACTGAAGTTATGTAAAATACATAGACTGATTTTGTGCCTCAGTAGAATACCATAAACATTTCAGTCACCTACATACTGTCTAAACATCTGGTTAACTTTTAACATCTGATTAACTTCTTTGAAATGCCTAATATTAAAAACATTACATCATTTTTGGAATACTCATTTATTCAGCTGTAGCTTCATCATCCAAAGGGTAGATAAATTACAATTAAGAAATCAAGTTTCTGCCACAAGGTTACAAAGAAATCATGAAATTTACAAGTCTTAACTCCACATTTCTGGATGGAATTTCTCCATCAAGAACTTTAAGTTCTCCATATCACTGTATATATAAAGCAAAATAAATTCTCCACTATTCTTGTCCTTTCTTTGTGCCACTTCTTAACCTAGCTAGGTTGGTTTTGTGTTTACAATACCTTAAGACAGGACTATATTCACTCTACTGGTAAACTTAAAACCTGAAGACCTAAGCATTATTTAATTTTGTCTGCCCTGACACCTTTTATGAGCAACACAAGTTTCACTCTTTTGAACCCCCAAATCTGTCCTGTTTATTCAAGCTAGTCACTGCAGAAAGTTCAGACTGAAAAAAAAAGAGTGCAGCTTTCATATCAGTTGGTTAATAAGGAAGCCAGAAACATTTATTTCAATTAAAAAACAGGGAAAAAGAAAAACAATAGTTTTCAATTTCAAAAGGATGTCTCCAAGTTTCAGTAATGTCAGTATGAATTACGGGCTCCCCACAGGTTACTCCTTAACTATGTCTCTACTGCCATAACACTCTCACCCTTCCTGACCCTTCATGTCTCTTAATCACCTATTACATCTTCTCATGATTTTAACCGATGTGTCCTCCACATCAGAGACTCTGGAGAGCAGTCTTAAACCTTGCTTTAGGTGCCAAACTAAAACAGCTCCCTCCTGAGGCTCAGTGGACAGAGAACAAGGTTTTTCTGCAGGGTGAGACAGAGAAGGGGTCTAACTAAAACCATTCCCTGTAAAGGATCCCATCTCTCTACACTGACGAAGGAAGGACTTCAGAGAGATTAACTAGATTACTTTCACGAACTCCCTCTCTGTCAGTGTTACATTAGGTACCTAAAGTACAGCAGTGAGTCTCCCTTTGTTTTGTATTTTTGTTTCTGTATTAAAGAACTATAACCCGGTGGATAGCTGATGGTAAAGCTGTGGATGTGGTCTATCTTGATTTCAGTAAAGCGTTTGACACTGTCTCCCACAGCATCCTCACAGCTAAACAGAGGAAGTGTGGTCTGGATGATCGGGTAGTGAGGTGGATTGTGAACTGGCTGAAGGAAAGAAGCCAGAGAGTGGTGGTCAATGGGACTGAGTCCAGTTGGAGGCCTGTGTCTAGCGGAGTCCCTCAAGGGTTGGTACTGGGACCAGTTCTATTCAATATATTCATTAATGACTTGGATGAGGGAATAGAGTGCACTGTCAGCTAGTTCGCTGATGACACAAAACTGGGAGGAGTGGCTGACACACCGGAAGGCTGCGCAGCCATTCAGAGGGACCTAGACAGGCTGGAGAGTTGGGCGGGGAGAAATTTAATGAAAAATAACAAGGGCAAGTGTAGAGTCCTGCATCTGGGCAAGAACAACCCCATGTACCAGTACAAGTTGGGGGCAGACCTGTTGGAGACCAGCATAGGGGAAAGGGACTTGGGGGTCCTAGTGGACAGCAGGATGACCATGAGCCAGCAGTGTGCCCTTGTGGCCAAGAAGGCCAATGGCATCCTGGGGTGTATTAGAAGGGGTGTGGTTAGCAGGTCGAGAGAGGTTCTCCTCCCCCTCTACTCTGCCCTGGTGAGGCCGCATCTGGAGTATTGTGTCCAGTTCTGGGCCCCTCAGTTCAAGAAGGACAGGGAACTGCTAGAGACAGTCCAGCGCAGAGCCACGAAGATGATTAAGGGGGTGGAACATCTCCCTTATGAGGAGAGGCTGAGGGAGCTGGGTCTCTTTAGCTTAGAGAAGAGGAGACTGAGGGGTGACCTCATTAATGTTTATAAATATGTAAAGGGCAAGTGTCATGAGGATGGAGCCAGGCTCTTCTCAGTGACATCCCTTGACAGGACAAGGGGCAATGGGTGCAAGCTGGAACACAGGAGGTTCCACATAAATATGAGGAAAAACTTCTTTACAGTGAGGGTGACAGAACACTGGAACAGGCTGCCCAGAGAGGTTGTGGAGTCTCCTTCTCTGGAGACATTCAAAACCCGCCTGGACGCGTTCCTGTGTGATATGGTCTAGGTAATCCTGCCCCGGCAGGGGGATTGGACTAGATGATCTTTCGAGGTCCCTTCCAATCCCTAACATTCTGTGATTCTGTGATTCTGTGAAAGGGGATTCTGGTCTGTAATTCAGGCTTGCAAGGAGTTCTCTCTTATAAGTAATTTTATGAAAGGTAAAAAAATAAAAGTAATGACAGTGAAATTGCACTGATTTTTTTTTTTTGAGAAATACCAGAAAGAAGCTGAAGATCATTGCCCTTCTGAAGTGTCTCATCTCATTGTTTCATGAAGCCCATGTGCAGCAGAGCCGTCCAACACTGTATGAAATGATGGTCTGTGAACTCTGAGAGCATGCGGTCACCTCAGCAACACACACTGCATTTTCACTGGCCCTGGGCCAGCTGTATTTGCAATTATAGCCATAATGGTGGCACTTAGAGGCAGAGTCTGTCCGCCTGCCCCTAGCAAGATTCTGAATATGCTAGGTAACGAGCTGGAAGCTGTATTTGCTTTGGTGCTATGGGAGGAAGTGAGTATTACACAGCCACAGCTGGCCATCAGGAGCTGACTCCAGAAGCAAAAAGGAGAACAAGATGAAAAGGAAAGAGAAGAAAAATGAACTTCAACAGAATGTAAGAGTTAAATTTAAGACCCAGAGAAGCTAATTAGGAGACTGAAGTACCCACTATAATTGCATTTCCTTTGTCTGTCTTCCCCCCCTCTCAGAAAAAAGCATGAAAATAAATCACTGCTTTCCCAGCAATGTAATGAAAATGTAATATATCACCAAATATCAAGTAATGTATTTTACTGGAAAATAGAAAAGCTATACTGTTCTTTCACACTAAGTTTGAGAATGATCTGAATGAGATCCCTTTTGTAGAAAAACTTTATTTGTTTATTCACAAAAGCATGCATGCCACTTGGAAAGGGAGAGCAACCTGATTTGAAACAATAGCAAATATTCAGTCCCTAGGAGCTAAGTAAGATAAGAAATAACATGATATGCTGACCTATATAGTAGCCCATCAAGAGGTGAATTCATTATTTTTACTATTTAAAACAACACTTTGCAGACATTAGCTACTTCTCCCAGCCTCACCTGTTTATAAATAGAGATGCTGGGGAAGAGGGAATGAATGTTTTGCCAGAACCATGCCCCATCTAAAGAGTGGAATCAGAATAAAATCTCAGGAGCTCTTTACTTGCAGCCTGCATTCAGTTTTCCGTATCTCTCGCAATGGGCATGGAACTGAAGCCAAAGCATTTATAGAGAATTGCTGGTGATGTCGCAGACAAAAGGAGACATCTGCCTTCAGGTCAGACATGTTAAATTGATTGTGGGACCACTCCAAGAAGACCACAAGAGCTTGAATCATCCTACAACTTGAGTTACATGCCTTTTTCACAAGAATACCCTGGAAGGCAGGGGAGGCAGAGAGAAAAAACCCACCCTCTCTCTCCCTGGCTGGCAGATGGCATTGCAGCCATTTGCCAGAAGGCAGGATATTACAGTTCGGTGGAAAAGGATATGTCCCAAGTCAAAAAATAAGGATTGTCAATGTATGGTTCATTCATGTCTGCTTTTCTAGTAAACAACAGAATAAAGTTGGTATGAAAGGAAAGAGAAAAAAAGTCTCAAATATGTACTTCCACACTCGTTTGCAGCTTTTTCTTCAGGAAGAATCTTTTGTAGGACACAAAAACAAAGCCAGGAATCTGGGTGATTAACTTAAAATTATCACTTATCTTTTAGAGAGTTAAAGCTAGGTTCGATAGGCAACAATTTAAAGTTAATCAGGGAGATTTCTTCCATAATCAGTGGAAAGAGATGACAGAAGATGACTTGCCATACAAGAGTCCCTGTCTTAGACACCTATTAAAGGATGGAATAAGCTGTGCTCTGGAGGTAGCTGTATCTTTTTATTAGTAAGATGATGAAAGGATAAGCTTTGACCGGATGCTTAAGTCTAGATAGCTAAGGCTAGATGAGACGAAAAGTTCCAGAAAAATGTTTACATTTTTGAGAAGATAGATATCTACATATTACAATTATAATTATACAACCTATGGTCAAGCTCTGTATCAAAACTTTACATAATTACATATGTTTTATTAGCAGGTGTATTTCTTCTGGTCAAAAGAAGAAACCCCCACATGTGGCAATCTCAGAGCAGAATCTGCTACATCTCTATCCTGCATGCCCACACTCTCAAATGTGTTTTAAACTCCCACTGCAGCTATGAGTACTCGAAACATAGTTATTGCCAAATTTTCATGTGATCAGTTTGAAAAGAGTTTTCTAGGGTGGCGTATTTTCCTGGAAAGTGGAATAAAATATCGGGTAATAAGCAGGGAGAAATCACCTTCATAACAGACATTATTTCTAAATTTATTCTTTCCCTCTTTTCCACATTCTTCATATCACGGACACAGGTGGAAGCAGGGCTGCAAGTATAAGTTAGGGTGAATTCCAGAATAGCAGCATCGTATCAGTACATCACAAAGAAAATCTACCTAAAGTAAGCATTATAACTTAAGTTGATAAAAAATATTCTACAGCAACATGTTTCAACAGAAAATCAGACTATGAATTAAACAGTGAGGTTATATCTAAAAGTACTTTTTTTTCTTTGAGTGAGGGTGAGAGAAAGCAAATGAAAACTATTTTGCTGATCAACCAAAACTTAAGTCTTTTTACATAGTGCACACTTTTTAAAAATTTTATTTAAGAAAAAGATTATAAAAGAGTATTTCTGAGAAAAAAACAAGTATTATCTCTTTCCTATGAAGTGAATTTTGACACAAGGAAGGCCTAGGGTATCTATAAGGCAACCAAGTAGAAAAGACAAAAAGATGCCTTTGATGTCTGTAAAAAACATAATTAGGCTATAACATTTATTAGAAGACAGTAAATGTATACAATTAGTAAGAGAGGGAAAGGAGGAAAAATATTTTAAAAACTGTAATCTACCTTTTGGTGTTCTTTCAATCCTTTTTTTCTTCCATCCCTGTATCGGGGGAATCTTTATTCTTCTGTCTACTTTCTTTCTATGAGCCTGGTTTAAAAACCCATTGCAATCTTTCCCCTGATCTCAGCATGCTTTGGATCAGACCTTACTCTAATAGGCATAGGCTAATTTGTGTGAGACATTTATATTCTCTTCTTCCTGCTGCAGTCACGTGCAAAAGTTATATTTCACTTGTTTGATGGCTTCAGTTAATGAAAAATAGCCTCAGTTAATTTCATCTCATGCCCAAATATACCAGCTGGATGTAATATTATGACTGAGCTCTCATTATAAATATGTCATGATAAAGACGACCTACAATTTTTGGAGAGAAATTATTGGACTTCCAGATCCCATGTTATCTGTTCATTGTTCCATGGCTGAAAATGTCAACAAACAAAAACATATTCTCATTCTCTAACAAGAAGTCACCATAGGATACAGAGCAAACATCTGCAAGATAATTCAATCAACTTAACGACATTAGTATCTTCCAAATTTGTACTGCACAGCCTTTCAAAATCTAGTCTGACAAACTTTTATAACTTACTGGGTGATAGTTAATCCTCTAATTTTGTAAGAAAAGCTAAAAAAAACCAATCCAAAGGGACAAAACTGAAGGTAATGTGGAAAGTGGGAACAAAAGAGAGTGCAAGAATCTTAAAATCTGAATTAGAGCTGTTTGAACAGGGATTAGTAGCTTCAGTGCCTGCTAACATTGACATAAATTTCCCATTGCATTGGGGCAATCAGGCTCAGATGCCTAAAGCTTTCTCACAATAATTCAGCTTTCTGAAAAATACTGAATGGGAAACTAAAACATTAGGAGTGTGATGGGAAATAAAATGAATTCTTAAGTATTCTTAACTTGCTTGTGTCTTAAAACCGTCATGGATATTATTCTTAGCAAATAGACTCGGATAATTAAATCTCTGACTCCCTTCCCAGGTAATAGGTAAAATAATACGCACAATTCGTTGTAAGAAGTCAAAATAAAACAAAACCTACACAAGTCTGAGGATGCTAAAGCACATACTTGACATATCATTTTGCCTACAAAGAATGTATATATATTCTTATTGAATACAAATTGTTTAATGTGTAAAAAAAAATAAATGTAAGAGGAACTAGTAAAGGACCTGATAAATGTTTGCTGGGTATTAAAAGTGTAGAATGACACTCCAATGCAAGGGTTTAACTGACTATTTCTTTTAATATTTGTTGCAACAATTGCTCCTATCAGTAGAATGAGTCAACCCCAAAATAAAATGAAATCTACTATTTTAAAAAAAAACAGCTGCAAGATTTTACAAAAAGGAGTACTGTTTAGCAATTAGAAAATACATTTTTTGTTATATAAAGAATATCCATTACAAAGACAAGACATGGCTCTCAAAGCTGTTAAAATTGCATGAAAGACCTATACATAGCTCTTCAGACCTTATAATTTTGTATCAAACGAAATCAAAGTAAAGCAAGAGACTAATGCAGGAAATTACTCTTATGCATGATATTAGGCAAAAATTTAAGAACATTTAGTTTGAAACAGTAAAGCCTTTTATTCTGATGAGTGTTTATTACCATTAACATGTTATGTCAAGAATTATTTCTACTTGGTAAGCTAAAGTATTTTCACATAGAAAACACATGGTATATAGGTTAAGCAATAGCTTCAAGTCTCTTGAATGTTGTTCATGCTCATTCTGTTAGACTTTGTCCTCAGTGCTCGATAAATTAGCTATCATCTTACATACTATGAGTCAAAGAATTAAAGAACAACAACTCTGATTATATCGATCGAAGCACTGTATGGCAGAGCTGACTCTGAACTACACTACTTTGAGAAGATCAGTCTGTGGAATATGTGGTTACCCCACCAGCTAGGGAGACAGAAGTCCGTGAGTTCCTCACACTTGCCAAGCTTTGGAACACGAGTAATATTCCCAACAAAAAGTGCTATTTCAAAGTGAAGCCAGTATTTTGCACCACTATAATTATTTAGGATGAATGATGAATATAGGGACATACTTGTGTAATGATATTCTTGAGGAAAGTTTGTCCCTTTTCTTCATGTTCATATAATTCATTAACCCAGTTTAAATAAAATTCTGTTATTTAGATCAGATTTATGATTACAAAATTTTGAAGGAGCTTTGAAAGAAAGCAGCTATAGTATATACTTCAGATTCTTTCCCCCACTGCATGCAATCAGCTTCTTGATTTTCAGATATTTTATAGCTTTATTTTTTTCCCTTGAGCTCCAAGACCTAACACTAAGGGGCACCAGAGAACTGAACTGCATCTGTTCAGATCTATCAGGAACCAGCTGCTGCAACTAGCATTGTAAGTTACTCGCCGTACTAGGTGGAGAGGGAATGGGTCTTTGGGGGAAACGTAACAGGTGAAACAACAGTTCTGCATGACACAGTCTCTGTTACAGAAAACTATCACTGGAAAAGCAAGGACATGCTCATTTCGGGAATGCTGAATGGCTTCTTATAGTCTGTCGCTAGGTGTTGAAAAAGAACTCTTGCTCTCTTCTCTCTTTTTCCAGACAAAAGTTGGGAAATGTGTGAAAATATTGCATGATGTGAAAATGGATTTCTTTGAGAAGAAAAGTGTATCTAAAAAATCCTAGCAGATTGACTTTATTTGCTTTGATCCTAGACAAGTGTAAACAGAGGAGCACAGACTTAGGAATTCATTCTTCTGTTAAGTTTTGGATGAGGTCTGGAAACCAGCATTTTTTCATTACTGATTCTTAAAATTCCACTACGGAGATAAAGAACATTTCTCATTTCCTCATGGATTGCAAAATTACCTATTACCCTCTCATTTTCTCAACAGGACAACAGGAAAACAATATTTTTTTAAAAAAATCAAGCCTGTTTGCCAGGACAGGACTCCAAAACCGACTTCGTTCACCCTGAGTTTGGGTGTCAGAGAACAAGTATGCAATCAGTGCCACATATAGAGCACATTCTGAAAACTTCAGATCTGTTTTCAGGAACCTGTTGATTATCCCAGGTTGGGTTTTTTTGCCTGTATTTCTGTTTCAGTCCCTCTATTCCACCATGAAATACATACCCAAAAAATTAAAATATAATTAAATAAATGATACTACATATTAGAAAAGTTAAGTTGTTCTGATTCCCTTTTAAAAGCTTGGTCACGATCTTGTCCCACAACAGAAAGCATTATGAAAATGCAGATACAGTACAGGGCCCAGTATGTCAAATCATTGCAATCAAAGCTCAAGATCAAAATTAATAACATACCATTAGCAGACGGAGTGAGCTGATTGACTGAGAATTGCAAAGATGTATTCTGATTTGAGTACCGTAGACTTTTTCTTATAACATTAGCACTTATTTTGGTGTCTTTAAATAGTCTATTAAAATAAAATCCACAGATAACTTCTGCTCAGTGTGGAATTTGACTCATAGATCTTTTAAGGCCAGACGAGACCATTATGATAATGCGCTTTGACCCCCTGCATAACACAGGGCATAGAACCTCACTGAGCAATTCCTCCTTTCGGTCTGCATCTTCTGTTTGAGGTATACTATCTCCTTTTGAAAGACATCCAGCCTTGATTTATTACTCAAAGTGATGGAAATTCCAGCACATTCCTTGGTAAGCTCACCCCTCAGTTAACAACAACTGCAGTGAGAAAAAGTACAAGCTTTGTCCTTCTCTGATATGGTTTAGATTTCTTCCCACTATACCTTCCGAAGTTGAATTAGAGAGCTGTCATCAATCTATATCAGCTTATAGACCGTGGCTATGTTTATTAAGGAATAAAGCTTTCTTTAACCAAATAATGGGGAAAAGCCACCTTCTGGAGTACATTGTACACCTAGTTCAAGGGCCATTAGCAGTTCTAAATGGTCCCTTATCCTAGGATGGAGAAAGCCTCCAGAACAAGGAAAAGTACGGCTTCTAAACCTTCCCCCAGTCCAATGGAGAAATTAAAATATTCGTCTTGGTTATGCTATGGCCAGATAGCATACCTGATGTCTCAGAGGAAGACCTGGTAACTCCAGGTCATCATCTGATACTGTTCAACCTCTAGCTGGCACCTTCTCTCGTCTTGTTCGGGATCCAAGTTTTTCTGTTATGGTTACATTAAGGTGCGTCAGCAAGCAAGATGAAGGTAACTTAGGAGTGACCAAACAGTATGTTTATTTAAGCAAGAGACCCTGCTGTTTGGGGCCAGAAGGTGATGAGATCTCTGCTGTGGGTCTGAGTGGAGATCATCAGTGATTCATCACCTAGCAGGAGAGTTAAGCCTGCTCTCTCTGTCTCTCTCTCCAGGCAGTGGCATCTAAAAGGTGAAACACAAAGACTGGCAGTATTTACCCAGCCTGTGCTCAACCAGGGTTTTCAAAACTTCTCTTGGGGGAACAGCTTGGGGTTTATGGGCATTTTGCTTTCCAGCTCACTGACTGAAAGACAGGCAGCTGTGTTCAAACATTCTACTGAGGGGCCAAAACCTGCAAGGAACCAGTGCCTGGTGTTTCATATGCCATTCATGATTTGCTATGACAAGGACAGACACGGCGACAGACCTCTCCAGCCACCTTCCTGTGTGGACATGGTGTTTTAGGACCACAAAGGGAAGGAGATCTTGAAGGAGAGAGGGCTGGAGGGTGGTACCAAGAAGTCCTTTCGGTGAGACGAGTAGAAAGAGGTGCATCGAGCAAGCCCTTTGGAGGGGCCATGTGGTCCCCAGTGCCTCTCCCACATCCTCCTCCTCCTCTTCAGGCAGGAGGAGGCAGAGTTGCTGCTGCTGCCAATGCGCCAGGATAGAGAGATCTCGGCGCGGGAGGAGATGACGCAAAAGGCAGAGCTCCCCTCAAAAAAGTGTTTCTCCAGGACAAAGATGGCGGCAACTTAGCCCAGGGGCCCAAGATGCCTGTGCCCATCGGGGGCCCCCAGCCAGGCAGTTCCGCCCCGTGCGCCCGGGGACACCGCGCCCGGCGGCAGCCGCAGCCCATTGTCACCAGCAGCGGCGGCGGCCCCGGCAGCCTCCTCCTCCTCTTCCTCTTCCTCCTCCTCCTCTTCAGCATCCTCGGCAGCGCTCCGGGAGCCCTGCAGCAGCGTCTCTCCAGTTAGAGCGGAGGGGGTAGAGGAGAAAGAGGAGACGGAGACAGCGGTGCGGGCGTCTGTGCCGCGGCTCGGGGCTGAGGAAGAGGAACAGCGGCGGCGGCAGGGAGGAAGAGGAGGCGAGGAGCCCCCCCGGAGCCGTCCGTCGGCAGCGGGGGACGCGGCATGCAGCTGTCCAGGGGCAGAGGGCTTTTCTCTGGAGGGAGATGGGGAGCTGCGATCTGACCATGCCTGGGTGAGAGGGGGAAAGGACCAGCCGCGCAGCCCCGCCACCACCAACTATCACCACTACCACCACCATCTCCTCTCCCTCCTCCTCTGTCTGCGTTATTGCTCTTATCTTCTCCAAGGCACTCCGCGTTGGATGGACTGGGGCTGCTTCTTGTGGTGAGACCAAGGCAAGAGCCACCGGCGAAACCCAACAATATCTCAGAGGAAGAAAAAGAAGAAAGAAAGAAGAGGGAGAAAGAGGGGGAGAGAGTGGAAGAGGGAGCGAGCGTGCGAGAGAAGGGAAGGCAAGCAAGAAAATCCCCCCAATCTTTTAAGTCAATGCATATTGTGGTGACACTGGCAAAGGAGCCCTCACGGTGGAGTCGGTCAGGGCTGTGCGTTCCCAAAATATGACCAGGGGTGCTTGGATGTGCAGTCGGCAGTATGATGACGGCTTAAAAATCTGGTTCGCACCCCGGGAGAACGAGAAACCCTTCACGGATTCAGAGAGGGCTCAGAAATGGCGACTGTCCCTGGCATCGCTCTTGTTTTTCACAGTCCTGCTCTCTGATCACTTGTGGTTCTGCGCCGAGGCCAAATTCACGAGGACCGGAGAAAAGGAGCAGCCGCCGCCCGAGAAGCCGGAGCCCGCGGAGCCGGAGCTGCTGGCGGGCATGGGGGAGCCGGCGCCCCCCGCGCCCCGGCTCCTCGCCCCCCCTTCGCCCTCCCTCCCGCCCTCCCCCGGCAGCAGCGGCGGCGGCAGTCGCGGCAGCCGCACCAACGGCACCGAGCCCCGGCACGGCAAGGCTGCTTTCCTGGGGAACTCCACCGCCAGGCCCCTGGAGACGTGCCCCCCTCTGAGCTCCTCGTCCGGGCAGTGCTTCAGCGTGGGGGACGCGGAGGCGGTGTGCCGGCGGCGGGGGGGGCCGGGGCCGCCGCGGGGCGCGGGGCAGAGCCCGGCGCCTGGCTGGGACCTGATGGATTTTTACCTTTCCTTTTGTAATTCCTACACACTTTGGGAGTTGTTCTCCGGGTTGTCCAATCCGGACACTTTGAACTGCAGTCTGGATGTGGTGCTGAGGGGGGGAGGCTCCTGCAGCCAGTGCGTCCAGGCTTACCAGCGCTACGACCAGCACGCTCAGGAGAAATACGAAGAGTTTGAGGTTATGCTCCAGAAATATTTACAGTCGGATGAGTACTCGGTGAAATCGTGTCCTGAGGATTGTAAGGTAGGAGCCCCTGCTGTGTTCCCCGTCCCTGGCTGGCGGGCTGGCGTGCCGCTCGCGTCTGTTGTGCCTGCCGTGGCCCGTGTTTTGGCTGCTTCGGTCTCCGCTCCTGGCGCCGGCAGCCGCGGTTTTTAGGGTGCAGTCAGAGCTGCGGAGGAAACAGGCGGGGAGACCCCGTTAGCGCACTGCTGAAAGGAAGGCAGAGCGATGGGGAAGGCTGGAGAAAAAAAAGAAAAAAGAAGCGATCCTCGGTCCTCTGGGAGTGCGGCGCTGGATTTCCCCCTCTTTATGAATATGCGATTGGCTCCGGCTCGGCTGCCGGCTTCCAGCGGGCTGGCATGCAGCTTGGCGGCAGGCAGCGACAGGGGCTGCATGCCAATGAGCCGGGCCCGGGAGGGCAGCCGGGGCCAGGGCCGCCCGACGGCGCTGCCCTCCCTGCCCGCGGGCCGTCCGGGGCGGGCCGGGGCCGGAGGCTGCGGGCCCGCGGCCAAGCCAGTGCTTGGCCGGGGCCGGGGCGGCGGGTGGCCGCGGTGCTCGGAGAACGGGTGTCTCGCCCCGCCGCGGGGGCCGGGGGCGCGCACCGGCGGCTCCGGGTGGGTTCCGTCGGGCGCTTGGCCCCGGGGGCTGCTGTGTGCGGGGCAGCGGAGCGGGGAGGCTGCCAGCCGCCTCGGGAGCGGGAAGCGGGACCGTGTCTCCAAGCGCTCTGTCAAAATCTGTGGAGCTGGGGAGAGCTGGAGGACGAGGGTGGACGTCAGAGGGCACCGCGGTGGCCCTTGGTTGGGAAGTGAAGGTGACAGCATTTCAATAAGCCTTTTTTTTTGGTGCTGCCGGTGACCGCTCAGAGAGATCCAAAGGTTTTTCCTTTTCTTCTGTTCGAAGGCAGGGTCCCACTTCGGCTCTGTGTAGTTGTTGTCTTCTCTATGCTTTTGCACAAGATTAGTTGGCCTAGCTCTCAAGACAGGAAGGGACAGAAAAAAAGGTTTTCCTGGGTGCCTTAAAGAGCTAACTTTATGCTTTTTTCCCCCCGTTTGTTTATTTGTTGAGAGCCAGGCCAGGTGAATGGTTTTGCTCAGAACTGGATTATCTTGACTACTGTAGCACTACATTAACCAGTCTGAAGCAAATCCTGCTTTAGCCGTGGAACACAAGAGTACATACAAATGACCGCCCTGAAAAGAAGGCCTAGCAGTACCTTCGTGCTTTGTAACTTCACCAGGGCCTTCTGAAATCGTTTCATGGTAACAGTCCATGCCTAAAGAATCCCGTTCACCAATAAGTTAGTGTAATTTGCACATATCTTTGCCACAAAAATCAATCCACCATTTCTCCAGAAGCTGAAATATCCTGTTATCAAATTGGATAAAGTAGGAAGGTTGCCATATTTATTTTTTCTTGTTAAGCCTGCCAAAAGTAAAGTAGTCTCATCAGTAATTTTGACTCCACTGTTTCTAGGTTATAAACTATTGTGTATATGTTATGTACTCAGTTACTGATAATGGACGTGTATTTTATTTCCAGAGTGAATTGGATAAGTAAAAAGCATATCAAATGTAAATAGATGTCCACTGGTGTGAGGACATCTTTGCCATTTCAGTAACTCAACTAGAAATTGACCTGCTACTCTGTGTTGCCAAACAGTCAACGTCTGCTTGCTTAAAGTCATTTTTTTTTTGTATCACAGTTTAGTTTCACTGACGTTTACCACAAAATGTGCAGTTACTTTACAGTATATCATGGTGTAAGAGGTGTCGAAAATGAACAGAATAGCAAGTACGCACTGTATAATGATTTATCCTTCAGAGACTGAATAAGGAGAAATACTTGATAGGGGAAAAGTAGTTGCCAGTAAAATGACTGTGTGAAACATACAAATGAACTAGACAAATGCTGTGCCAATGACCTGCAGTTCTCCGGTTCAGAGTGCTAGGCGGTATTGCTCGATGTTTTGAGAATTTGGCCAACTAGTCTGTGTTAAAAATGAAGGATATTCCAGCAGGAAAAAGAAAAAAAAAAAAGCAAAACCCAAACCAAGGCTGCGACTTCGTGTTTTCTTTCTCCCCCCGGGGAAGGCAGCAGGCTGCGCGGCGGGGCGTGGCCGGGCGTGGCTGGGCTGGGGCCGGCGGCCGCTGCCGGCGAGGTTGCTGTCCAAGGTGCTGCAGAGGCAGCGCCCGCAGTCCGCGGCCAGGCTGTGGAGAAGCCGCTCTCTGCCACCTGCCCCTTGACTTGGAGCTTCTGGGTCCCTCTGGAGCCTTTTGATTCATTCTGGTGGCTGAGAGAGCCAAGCGGTTGGGAGGTCCAGCGGCCTGATAGACGTGTGTGTCACGCTTGTACGTGGTCTACCCTGAAGTGCGTAGAGGTGAAACTAGAAACTCGTGGTGAATACTTTGGACAATTGAAATATTTTACTGGTCTTTCTGGTGTTTTATACATATGTCATTTATAAAACTCAATCAGGAAATAGCTTTTTTGTGTAAGTAAATATTAATTTTTTGAGCATTGGACATCTAGATAATTCTTAGCTTAAGAATCAGAACAGAAAATAACATCTAACTACATGTTTTAGGTATACACCACTTGATTGGTTTATGTGGTGAGCTGTTTTTACTATTCTTTTAAACAAAATGCTAAAAACAATGACTTTACTCAATAATCACGTATGTAAGCGCTGGCTTAATACAATGAAAGGCTTGTTAAATAATCGAACTCTATTTATGGCATCTTTAGTATTCTGGGAGGGCTGCTTCATTCACAGAAAAAGAGAGCTTTTCATCCAGTTGATCAATTATGGCTGATGAAAAAATCAATAAAATTTACACTGAAAACAGTCAACTTAAAACTTGTAAGTGGGTATTACTTCCCCTTCCCCAATTCTCCCCACCACCATCCCCTGCCCTTGACACAGTCAGTTCTCACAGTAAAGAGTGAAAATCATAGAGGTTTCTCAGTCCACCAAGTTATGCCTTTCAAGAAATGACTACTGCTTATAAAAAATAGTACAATGAAAATATTTTAGATGTATGAGTCTAAAGACTTTAAATATTCGTTCCTTTATCTGAAACCGGAAGAAAATGAAATTTGCTTTCAAAATATTCTGTGTTCCACTACATGTCTCCTGGTCTCTGAAGAATATTTTAAATAAATTGCTTTGCATTGCAGAAGTCTGCAATGAGTTGTTTAGGTTATCAGTTCACATTTAGCTATTCTACATGATGAGCTTCGGTTTTTGTTTTACTATATAATTATATTCACTCATTTTTTTAAAAAGAATGCTGTCTTGTATTTAAGGTCTTACTATTAAACTTCTTACTGAGTTGCATTGGTATTTTTGAAAATTTTGTAGAAAATGTTGAGGCTTTTGAATTTTAGAACATTTGGAAAATCAGTATTTATTTTTGATAGTATCAATAAACATGCACATGCATTTTATATTGTTAGGATGTCAGCAGACTTTGTATGTTGTTTAAAAGTTATGGATATCAGTGTTGTCTCACTATAAATCCATCTTCAACTTATTTCTTAAAAAATATCCTTGAAGTCTGATGTCTTTATGTATTGTTTTCTTGTGTTAATAGTCATATATCAGTAATGGCTAAACAATAAATATAAGAGAAATATTTTAATGTATTACATATTCAACAAAGGTGACATAACTAAATTGATGTAGCTTTATTGAATTACTAAAGTTACAGAGTAACTGAGAATCTGGATCTACATTTCTGTTTTTCTGTTATAAATTTAATTCAGTTTTATTTTTTACTAGTTATGAAATTTTGCTTTTGCACATTATAAAGTAGTGGTTTTATCTACAAAGTTTGTTCTTGGCAATATCTATAGTTTCTTGATTTACAGAATATCATTTTTATATGCAGTGTGACACAGGACTGTATTCAAACAATTAACAGGGAATTGTATTGGCTTGATGTTGGAAGACACAGTTCCTCATAATGACTTGCCAGCTTTCTATCAGGGGAAATACTCAAGTTCTTATTCTTAAGACAGCAGGCTAGTGCTCTGTGGAATAAAAGAAAATTCTGGATACTTCTGATTAAGAACTGGGTCAAATAACTAAGTAGGACATATAAATGTAAAGGTTTTTACATTTTTTTTTTTGAGAGATAGAACTTATGTCTTTGTGAAAAGTATCAGAGGCCAAGGCTTTCTTGGCAGATGTATTTATTAATGTTTGAACAAAACATCAGTTATCATTTTTTGACACAGGTCTCTTTAACCCAGTGAAAGTTGAGAGTGTTTAAAGTGTGGCCTTCCTTAGTGCTAGTTGAAATATTGAAATTTGTAATCCAGGTAAGTGCATTATAATTAAAATAACATTAAAATAATTTTGTTTTCCTCCTAGAATATCAAAGCAGAAAAATAAAAATATACCACATTTTTTTTATTTATTTCAACATTACTAAAAAACAAACTTTAACTGGCATTCTACGTGCTCAACATGTACATGCAGACTTTTTTTTTTTCCAGGAATTAAATATCATTTAATAACTTCTGATTTGAGGTTTGTGATATTGGTATCAGAAATGTGTAAGAAAATAGCTGAGTTATAATACTACTTAGTTGAAAAACATGCATATCAATTAAAGGTTTCATCTTTAAACATAGATGGTATATTTGATAGGAATATAGAGCTGGTGTTTCTGTTGCTAGATATTTTTTTTTCTTTTTTTGATCAAAGAGCTGTGTTCAACTACTTTTATTTGAGTAAGAAGATGATTAGAAGTTATTTAAGACAATTAAAATCACATTTGTTCTCATTTATCTGGAAATATCAAAGCTTATATGAATCATGACTTTTCCAAGAACTTTTTCCTAAACAGCATATGTACTCTAATTAGGTTTTGATTTAAACTCTCATTTAAGCTGGCAGAAAAGAGCAGATGAGAAATACAAAACCAAAAGTTTAAGTGATAGAAGAACCCTTCTGTTACAAACAGTCACATAGACCAGTGTCTGCCATAAAGTTAGACATTTCAATTGCACATCTTAATCACACAATATTTATATTATATGCAAGACTGATACCTAAGCTAATAAGAAGAAACTCTTACAAATTAAACCTTCAGAAATCTGCACTGATGGTCAACATCTAATGGAAATGAGAAACAATAAACATTAAGCACTGAAATGATGCCTTTTCAAAATGTGTTGAGATTTAAATTTTTATTTTAAAGCTCTTTTAGAAATGAATAAAATTCTGTATTAAAACCCCCATGATTCTTAAATGTACATATTTTTAAAAAGTTTCGTTTAAAATGCTGTGAAACTAATGTGGCTGTATAAACGGATGTTTGCACATGCTATTTGTTCAGTTGATTTAAAAAAAAAAAAAACTGACTTATTTTTCAAAACTAATATAAGATAAATATGTGGATGAATTTAGTACAACTATTCCTGTAATAGTGCACTGGTTTATTAATATAAGGAGCAATACTGACTGTACTAATGGACTTTGTATTTTGGCCTAAAATCCTGATTCAGCAATCTGCTTCAGTCACCTGTTTTGAGCTAGATGGATGGCACTGCACTCAGAGAAGACTATTCATGAGCTTACAGTCATTCAGTTGCTTAAATTCTTTGTTGGATCAGGATCAGATCTATTCACTCCTAAAAAAGCAAATTTCTCAGGGTGTTCTTTACAGAAGTGAGTTCACCCCACCTAACTTTTTAAAAGTTTACACTAGTTGATCATCTAGATATTAATCCCATTTATGGGTACTTCATTCTTGATTGAGGAAAAAAAGGCCTGCAGGTGACTAGCACAGAGCAGTTGAAGTGGATTCCACCCTAGTTCAGCAGCCACCATTTAACACTTGATGTTATTAGCATCACATGTCTAGGGACCTCATGGCTCTGCCCTCACTTCTACTTTTTTCACTGATTCTCTTCACATCAAGCAGTACACTTCACATGCACCTTGAAGAGAATGTGGCAGTCTTGCTCTTTCATTTCATGTTCTTCTAGGAAAAGTAATCAAAATGCAAATTATAGTTCTATCACTTAACCTGCCTAAAAATCATTTGGTCTATACTTAGTAATTTATCACTTCAGTCTTGCACTAAGATCCATAATGTATTTGGATCTGTTGAATTGCCTAAAAGGGAAAAAGTAACTTAGAAGCCGAATTCTTAAATATTACTTTTTGATAAATACCACTCATAACACTCCAGAAGATGATAGAAAAATTAAATAATTCATCTGACAACAACAACAAAAAGTAGATGTCCAGTATGGATGTCCACATCAAATATAAATGTTCAGACTCTCATTGTAGTCAATGAAGATCATAGGTAATTCTAGAGTCTGAGTTAGTTCACAATAAAGTGGACATCTAAATAGGTCAGGTGGATTGTGACCTAAAAACACCTGTTTTCTGTTCATTGTCTCTAAAGAGCACATACCGTCATTTTATCTCAGATACAAACACCTCCACAGTGGACCTCTAAAGTCATATTAGATCAATCCTAACAAAATGATTTTGGTATAAAAAATAAGGTTGCATGAAATTGTGATCATACGCAAAATTTAACTGTGAGAAAGTTTGTAAAATCCTGCTACTTGTGCTGTCCCACACCAACCTGGTGAAATCACAAGCCTCTTGCACTTCTCTGATAAATATATTCTGTCACTGAAAATGTGTGAGCTATGCAGTCTGCTTCTTAGACATGAGAATAGCAAAGGTCCTTGTATGACATAACTATATTTTTATCACTTCTTTGAGAAAGGGGAGGCCAAGAGCTTCTACATACTACTTTTATTCAGTTGTTAACTTCTACCGAAAAACCATACAATAGCAATTGTAGGTCATCCTCGTAATAGCAATTTTTTCAGATAAATCTGCTACAGATTATTTCTCTTATTCTCCCTTCTTTCTTTACAAGGAAGGTTGTTGTTTTGTTTTTTTCTTTTAGGGGGGAGGTATGTGTTCTATGTGTGTGAGATTTCCTATACATTACACTGGGTTTAATTTTCTTCCTTTAACGAAATCAGAGGGAACTCCCAAGCCTACCCAATCTCTCTCACTCAAGAAGCACATATTCTTAGACGTTTATGTCACTTCACTAAAATAACCATACTGTACTTTTCAATGTACTTTTCACTGTACTTTTCTCTTGTCAGAACTGTAGAGCAAACATCGCTAAGTGAGAGCGTGTGATAGTTTGGTTTACTTTACAGCATCAATCAGTTAGATGAATGCAAATCTAGTGAGGCACTAGGGACATATTCTGGCTCATAGAGAGGTTTTATTAATTTGAAGATATGTTAAAAAAAATAAAAAGCAGATTTATTTTTGGATTTGTGATCTGACCTTATTTGCAAACAGGGTAGATATATGAAAGTAGTGGGTCACTCCTTTAGAATACACACACTGAAGAGCTACATCCAATGAGCTCCCAGTCCATAACGACAAAGAGAACAGGTCATGATGTAAGAGGCTTTGAAGTGCAGTTGATCAACACCTGATATTCTCCTACCATTCATCTCATCTCTTTCATCCAAACTGATGGACATGTCTTGAAAACTGTGTTTGAAGTAACATTGTCCTAAAGCCTTCATGGCAGAACCTGGTAGGACCTTTTGAAGCACTGGTCGAATGTAACCAAACTGTTGGGACGAATGAATGGTGATGATAAACGTTGAACTGATAAGCTTCAGCAGTTCCACCTGAATGTCTCGGTCCTTTGAAGTGTCTTGGAGATCCTGATGGGAATGTTCACCTTTCATATAGATTGATGTTGAGAGATTGTTCAGAGATTTCTGCATTAGAAGTAAACTTGCTCATTAAAAACAGTAGCAAAGATTATCTGAAACTAACAACAAGCAATATATATGAGTCCAGGTGTTTAGAAATTCTGCAGCAGTTTGGAAGTTGTTGTGGATGTTTCAAAAGATTTCAATGAAATTAGGAGGAAACTGTAGATGAGAGATTATAAATTAAAAATGGTTCAGATTTTCACTTTTGGGATATGACAGTAGCATTTTTCATTTTTTTTTTTTAATGTTACAATTTAGACAAGTTCTGTAGTCAAGCCATTATATTCTCAAATTTATCCATTATAAAATTGGGGAGAAAAAAGTAATTATATTATTTTTGTATTTTAGAATGTGCAATATATTGTAGGAGATATTTTCAGGAGATATTTTCAGGAGATATTTTCCAGGGAGCAAATATGATCTCTAGAATGCTTTTTAAATGCATGTTTAATTCTTGCTGATCCTCTGCATGTTAGATTAGATGTTGCCTTCAATTTGCCTGAATGGTTATGTAAATGGTATCTAGGGCCTGTCAACACACTTCATCTCTGTAAAACATCATAATGAAGTATCTTTCTTACATTTTTAAGATATTAGCAATCTAGAACCAGAGAACATTCTTTATTAAAGGGAAGGGGAAAAGATGGATTGTCTGTGATAGTTAGAAAAATAGCTGTTCTCATTTTATTCCTTCTTTTAGGAGAATGAGTTTCCAGAGTCTGTTCATTGATGATCTGCTGATCATTGCTCTACATTGGTCAGCTTTGTCTCTGGATTTCAGGGGTTACACTCACAGTTTCTTCTCAGATAAACTAATTTGTATGAGATGCATTCGTTTAGATAAATTTTTATATTCATATACATGCACACTGGATTAAAAAATAGATGATCTTTAAAATAAAGCCCAGCTCGTAGAAGGAGAGAAAAAAATAACAAATAAACAATAAAATTTTTTTAGGCTATTTTTATTGTAGAATAAATAATACATGTATATATTTTCAAAAAATGTAGTTATAAAAATTACATGTAAATTTCCCATGAACACTCTTAACATTGCCTTCACATATGATATTTGTTGAAACTGGATTTGTGTATAGCAGAGCTTTAGATTAATAACATTTTATTTATTCACAGTTGCAAGTAAAAATGGACTTTTAAAAGAAGATCACTTCATGGTGAAATCTGGTATAGTACAGCTCACTTTAAAAGTAAATTCTTTTTAGAATATGGCAAAACTATATCTTTGAGTTTCAATATATAATATCAAAATGATAAAAATAAAATTATGTATGTCAGTCATAATCTTTTTATTAAAAACAGCTACAAGTAATCTGAAATCTATGCCTTGGTAAAGACTAAAACCTCTGAAAATTTTCAAGAGAAGTAATATTGTAATATCTATTTAGAATACTAATCACTAGTAAATTCCTTAAGCAAGTATCTGGTGTTTTTCCGGTGGGATATGTCTCTACTGATTCCAGCCATGTTAAAATCAGGCAAATAGTGCAATCGGTGGAGAAAGATCCATGTTGTCAGAGACTAATTCATTGACCTCTTTATTATTAAGTAAAATATTCTAAATGCATCTATTTTGGAATATTGCAAATTTTATACCCCTATAAGTACAAAACCATCCTTTCATGTTTTTTTCTTTCACACTGTGTTCAAGCTGTTAATATTGCAGTGCAGTGCTTTAAAGTGAGACTGGGCAGTTTTGATAGTATGAAAGTTTTTTTACAGAAGCGAACAAGTATGGGAAGCGCCCAGCGCCCTGCTCGTGAGGATGCCCCAGCACGTGCTGCCAGGAACACAGAGGCTCTGCCCGTTCAGCTACACAGCTGAAGCAGGGCCAGGGCAGAGGATATACGGGGATTAGATTCCACTGGCTTGAGGTTCTGCACTTAAAAAAAGGAAGCAAAACAAAAACATAGCCAAGGTCCTGTGGGATGGTTTTTAAAATTCTTCATGCATTCAGAGATGAAAGATGTTCATTTCCAGTCCCATTCTGCTGTGGGGTTAAAGTCTTCCTGTAAATATTTCTACATAGAACCTGCCAGAACTTGGGCCAGTATTATGAAGAAGTAGGAGTTTCTGAACAAGGTACATTTGAAATATTGGGCAAGTTCTCTTAAAAGCAGAATTAATTTTTTTCTTTTTATTTTTTCTCTTCTATGCTTTCTTATATACAATCCTTGGGGAAATGACCCCTATTATAAGCTAAGTTTAGCTAACAAGATAGAGTGTATCACTGGAGTTCAGGAAATGAGGCTTCTGTTTTATATCCCAATTCAGTTAGAAGTGCATTATGGTTTCTTTTGTCTCTATTAAAATCTTATAAATGTTAAAGCTGAACCTTATAAATATACATTTTTTTCAACCTCACTATATTAACAAAATTAAATCATTACTGTAACGGTAGCTTTTCAAAATTTAGCAGCTGAGATTAATTCTTGGGATGGACCTGAGTAAATGTACTGCAAGCCAATCTCTGTATGACAGATGTGAATTTAAAATATTGTTTTATTTTCATTTGTAAATATAGACCAATTTTCTTTAATCAGGAATCTGCAATGACATAAACCAGGACTAACTCCATTGAAATCAATGGCTTTACTTAAATGTAATACTGTTTTGAGAGCAGAAGGAGGCACATGACAAACTTTAAAACTCAAATATATGAAATCTAAGGGACAGATTTGACTCAGACTGATCTGCTTTACAAACTTTGCTACAAAAAGCAGTATGCAGAGCGCTTTAAATGCTCATTTCCTTGTCTTTGACTGATGTTACTAATTTGTTATTGTTGTTAGATTGATGTTTTTTTCCCTTTTCTTTGTTGTTGTACTTGGTCTTGATCCCATTCTCTTACTCTATTGATTTTTCAGGCACACTGTAGAAAAATATTATGAGCTTAACTTGTTCAGCTATCCAGGGGAGGAAAAACCTTGAAGACAACAAAGCAGAATTAATTTGTCTTTTCCAGCCAAGAGTGTAGGTCATATGCCAGGGTTAAAAGGAGAGATGCTGATCAGTAGTATTGCTAGTTTAAATCCAGAGAAGCTGCTTTGATTGCTGTAAAGACACTCTGTATTTACGCTGGGATAAATACAGTTAGAATTTAAGCGTAAGTTGGAAAATTGATCAGGTAATGGAAGTTTTGCCTGTAGTACATTTCAAGACTCATAAAAAAGGTAGTAATTTTAACAATGACTCATCTTAAATAAAAATTACAGGTATTATACACACATGTATGTATATACGTGTGAGTGAGAGAGAGAGAGATATATATATGTGTATGTCTCACAGGAGATGCGACAAGGAAATCACTGAAATAGGATCAAGCATCTTGGGGAGGCTAGGGCAGTCCTGAAGTAGAGTCCTATGGAAATCTTTGAAATCTCCTGGAGTCTTTAAAATTAAGAAGTAGTTTAGAAAGTACAGAAAAATGTAACAATTGTTAGACTGTTTCTAAACAGTCTTCTCCTTTTTTTGCAGTCACTGATTTGTTTGTTTTCTGACTGATCTGGAAATGTAAATTACTTAGAGTATGTTCTTTCTTTCATCGGGACTTCAGAAAGGCCCCAGAGTAAATGTGGAATACACAAACATCAATTGCCAATGTCATATGCGCACTAACCCTGTTTTACATTGATCTTCGCAACTCTTTTGTAGGGACTCTCTGTGTGTTTGGACTGAAATTTGTATCGCTGGTTGGAACAAAACCACCTAAAAGTCCATGTATCTCTGCTACCTAATATTAATAGATTATGGAAGAAGTTACCTTAAATGTTCTATTTGCTTAACTGGAATATTTTAGATTATTTTTGTTTCTGCTTTTTTATTTGCACGTTACATAACAAGGTTTTTTATTTGTTTTTGTGGAGTTTTTTTAAGAGCAGGATCTTTTGATTGCTGTGATTATCTGGGAGATCAGGTTTTTGTTACTGTTGTATCATCTGAGTTTTACATTTTTTTCTGGGATATTTTAAAGGGCAGAATTGTGTTAGCTTGTGCAATATGAGCATGGATTTCAGTGACTTCCCAAATATTTATTTAAGCCTTTTTTGCAGTTTTCTGTCTACTTGTGGCTGTTTCTTTTCTATCACTGGAGAAACATTCCTCCTTAAATATTGGTATGAATGTCAATATTTATAGTATGATTTTTTTCTCATAGTTTTAAATACAGGCCTGATTGGAAGAGAGCTGGTATTTGGGATGGAAGAGATCTTTTCTTCTTTTATAGTTGTTTCAATCTGCAAGAGGAGGAGAAGATATGTTTTGCCGCTTGCAGGAAATATTTACATCTCAGGATTTTACCAAAATTATGACTGGCAGGGAAATTCAGGAGGCTCACAGGGAGGAATAAGAGATCTGTGAATATCAATAAGCTTTTTTTGGGGTTACTCTAAATTTGTGGTCCTGTGTACAGCATAGAAAATGGAACTTAAAGTATATATGAATAAAGACATTTTTAAAATAATTTGGTGTTATGTTCTAAAGATAAGCAAAAGGCCTGAAAGTGTTTTGGTTGTTTTTTTTCTACAAGTAATGGTACTATTGGGGAACTCAAACATTACAGTAAATCAGCAACGCAGGGGCCCCATAGCATGCAGTGCACGATGAGGTGTGCCTGTTACGTTCCTCAAAGGGCTGGTCCTGCTTCAAATTCTTTTCTTCACTTTGTATCTTAATAGGGTTAAAAGGAAACTATTTATTTCTTACAGAGTCTGTACACCCTGGGGCACGCAGCTCACAGATCTCAAGTGCTTGAACTGTGTACAGGCAGCTGCCCCCAGGCTGTGTCTATATTAGCATTTTAGTTCAGGTCGAGGGTGTGCTTTTGAAACAAATCTACTGACTCCCACTCTCACTGTGTCTTGATTCACATCACAGAGCAATACGGGAGCACACAAACTGGATTGCTTTCTGCTGAAAGTAAAAGCGAAGAAGTGCCCCAGAGCCCATCTAATGAGTTGCGAGCACTAAGGGACATGCAGTCTATAGGACTAGGGTTAGCCCTAAGTAAAACCTATGAAACATATATAATGTGGATGCCAGGGTCTGAGCACTGTTTCAGTTTACAGAGTGTTTCTACAGAGCCACGCTCCTTGTTAATATTCACATGGTCACAGTTAATGAAACTCAAAGTCAATCCTCACGTGGAGATAATTCTCAAAGTATCTCAGCAATTTCTTCAGGACTGTAGTTCAAGAGCCTGAGCCAAATCTCTGAAATGATTTAAAGCCAGCACCTGGCTTTATATAATCATGGCACTAGCTGTTGTCCAAAAAGTGGATTTGTGGCCCGGTGTGCAATTGTCACACACTCAGGAGAGACATTGCTTATTTATTTCAGGTTTGCGTAGTCCTCGGTGCTCGGTGGTTTTCCACAAATCAAGCACACTAGAAATCATCACAGCGATATCTTTCATACACATGCATTACAGGATCATACACTCCCAGCTACAATGATTGGTTAACAATTGGCATATAATTATAATATCTGCTTAATCATTTCTCACACTACTGCACCTGCCCAGAGGAAGGGTCCTCACCTGGGCAAGGGTCTTCCTGACCTGTGGGCAGGTATTTTAGTATTATAGTGAAGGTAGTTCAGTTAAGGACACTTAAATCCCTGCTTTCTTTGCCAAGTTGGCCATATGCATGAGAAATCTTAATCAAATCATTTTGTCTTTGTTCTGGACCTTGACATTCCAGAAATCGGTTTACATTTTCTTGGCCTTAACTCAGCAATTGTTTATTGTTTTCAAAATCAGCTCAACCTCCAAAAGCTATGGTTAACTTTTAACTCAGCAATAAGCACTAGGTAATTGATATCATGGTGAGCATCTATTATTCTTTTTTTTTCTTTTTTTTTTTTTCTTTTTTTTTTCCCTACCATCTTCTGCTAGTGTGCCTATGGAGGTGAAGCACAGCATGGTGCAGATTTTTGCTCTATGCCTTCCCTGCAGCTGCCAAGGCTCTGTGCAGCAGGACCACTGCAGCTCTGCTGCATTTCAGGCTCTCTGGGCTGCCTCTGTCCTCGCTGTGGAATTCACAGCACCTTCCCAGCACACGGACATAAGGCTGAACAGACCTTTCAGTGCCTCTTTATGGCAACTCCTGAGTTTTTAGTTTCAGAATGGTGCAAAAATATCTAAGCAATTCTGAAAATGAAGAATTTGTCTGGGAAAGGAGGGAAATCAGCAGGAATGGAATAAGGCTGACCTTCATTCATAAAATAATGCCCTCCCTATCTTCTAATTTATTTACTTGTTTTCTACTAAAAGAAGAAAAGATCATGGGGTAGCATTCAGTCTGGATTTTAGGTAAACACTGAACTGACAACCAGATACGCAGGAAAACCTAAGTAACTGATTTTCTTTTTCAATTATTTAATTTTCTATATACTTGTGAAGACTTTATTTTCTTTGGGTTTTTCAGCATTGAGAACAAAACTATATCTATGGTATGAATTGATATTAATTTTCTTCACAGAGTAAAGATTTTATTTGAAAGATTAAAAAAGTACTGTGCAGTTCTTTGGAAAATATAACACTAGAAGAATATTGCCTTCCTCATAGAATATTTGTTGTCAGTATAGAGAATACTACCTTTCCAGTTTTGATTATTTAGACATTTTTATTGCAATACTCCCAGTAATTACAGGTGGTCATTGCTTTTGAACCCCAAAAATTCATGCCACGTATTGAGATGTTTTTAAGTAAGTTTGCTGCACTTCTGGGAGAAAAATTAGTTCTTGAGTCATGAACAACCCTCTTCCCGAAGATCTGTGGGGCTTAAAGTTTTTAGCCTTTTTTTAAACACGGGGAAGCTTTCTTACTTTTTCCCCAACTCACAACTCCAGTGGGGCTAAAATGAGGCAAGAAAAGTGATTCAGTGACCTAGCAAAAATGGATAAACAAATCATTTGCTGCAATAGTATCAGTGTGTTTGATTGATTGAAACATCAGGGGGAGACCTGCAGGTGATCAACTCTTACTTCAGCTGACCAGGAACTGTGAGGGAGACGAGCTAGCAGAGTTGCAGAGGGCATTGTCCTGCCAGCGGGAAAAGCCATCAGCGTGGCAGGTAGCCAAAATTGCAGAAGTTTAACTTAGGTCATCATAAGAGTAGATAGACAACATATTCGTATAAGGCTTCAATTGGATGTATCTCAGATTGTACTTACGTTGCTTTATCCTGAAGCCTGAAGGAGCCGATACTGAAGAGTCAGAAACTGAAGAGAGTGTATTTTTGGTAATCAGGATATAGGAACTGACATACTATGCTGCTCAGTGATCTGCTTGGTGTCATGTCCTATCTCTGGGAATAAGCTTGGGAGGTGACTTGAATGCTACATCAGACAGTTAGAAAATCATTGGCTAGTTTGCGGAGTTTCTTCTTAACTCATATTAGGCAGTAGCCAATTTATCATGCTTATGATTCAAGAAGTCACTTTTCCATATACTTTCCTATTAGTATAATTTCATACATGAGAGGGTATCTTATTGTTAGAGATAAATTTCATTTTCAAAGGCCCTTATAATGATATTCACAATCCTAATTTTCTCTAAATGTGCGGCAAACCCACCGAAATTTCATCAAAATTTGGTTCTTGCTATGCTTCATGCATTAGTTCTGTTGGTTCCTTGTAATAATTAAGATAGGATTTCTGTTCCTATAATTCTCATGGATTTTTTTGTATAGCTCCTATAGGATTTTTTTTCTGATATCTAGTGGCAAATTGTTGGATGAAAGTGGAGACTATGGTAGAAGGAAAGGATTATATTTATGTAAAATATATTAAAGTGGTATAGTCAAGCTAGTAATCAAAACCAGGAAAAAATATATTTTTGAATGTATTGAAACACTAGTGGAGGGATTTGCTGCTTATATACGCCTTTCACATAAAGTTTTTGCGCTGTATTAATGGCTACTGACTGACAAAGGCATTTAAGTGTAGTTTCTTGCACGACAGAGAAGGATTTTGTTTGTGTATTGGACACAAATGGGAACATCTGTACATCTGCTGTAATACAAGAGTTTCTCTGCAGCTGCGACACATTACAATGTAGGCATTTATCTATGATTCTTGACAAAAAGGACTCATGCAACAGGTCCTCACTCATTAAGCTTTTGTTATTAACAGTTTCTTATAGACACAGTTTTACATGTTACTGTTTACCTACTTTAACACTCTAAAGGACATCGGTGCACAGCACGCTTTGTTATGATGCAGTCAGGATTGTGCTAAACACATTTCCAATTCACGTTCGCCAGTGGCAAAGATGACAATTTAAAATATCTTTTAGGATATAGCTATTCTTTTCCCTTTATTGTTTGCCGCTACCTAGCCGTTACACTTTCCCACTCCTCAAGCTCTCTACCAAACTGACCTCTGCTGATATGTTTGACTGTGGATCTTTGATATAGTAATATGCTGTGCTAAGACAGACAATTTTCTGAAAGAGGAAATGAAAGATGGGTATCCATGACAGCAGACCTGCAACTGAAAAGTGTAGTTTATAGTGTATAGAAGTTGGGATAAGGATAAGCTGTGTGCGTGCAAAACAGAAAAGGGTAACTCAGAGGCAGCTTGACTTTTTATTTATTATTTGTGTTGGTTTGATTCTGGCTTGCTGTACAGAACACAGCGCTTTACTGTGAAGAACTTCTATGTATAAATCCACAGAAAAGTCAAAGTCCTTCATTAAAATGATGTTACCTTTGGGCTTGGTAACACCAAATATGGAGTTCCATCTGTTTGGTTTAAATGAAAAATAAAAAATATTTGTCTGTTTTAAATAAGCAATTTTCAGTTTTGCTGAATTCTTCATTTGTCTTATGAGGAGACATAAGTACTTATATAATTTATTTTATTTGTGATTTACCTTTACTTATTCATTATGTCCTTTTAGCCTCTTCCTTTAGACGTGTCAGGCTTCTCCCCTAAATAAATAAATCTTAGCCTTCATAATCTCTATACCACTACTCTTTCCTTTTCGTCTCTTTCTCAGCAACATCTTTATTTTAGATTGTGGTTGGTCCCAGAGGAGTGTTTTCACTGATCCATGCATATCAAGAAGGTTTTTCCTCCCCTTCAGTGGTCATACCAAGTTTTTAATTCTAGACAAAGTATTTCATATGGTTCTTTCCAGTGTGCATCTATTAGGCTTGGCAGTGCTGGATTCCATCTGCCATTGTTTGCCCTTTCACCGAGCTCTTTTGAGCAATCCAAAAGCTCCTTGGCCTGCTTTTGCCTTGATTAATGTTAAGACTTGTTGTGTCACTTGTAAACTTTTCCATCTTATTGTTAGTCCCATTTCCAGATGATTAATAAATAGGTTAAACACTCATCCCTAATAAAGAACCTGGGGGCACCCTGCTGTTAACCTTTAGCCACTTGGAGCAGTGACTATTAATAAATGTATTCTGCTTTTGTGTTCTGCTTTTTGTAGCTGATTTCTAATCAATGACAATGCTTTACTTCTCACCCTGTGATTACTTAGTTTCTCTAACAGCCTTTGCATTCTCAAAGGCTCTTTAAAAGTCCAGAAAAATTGTATCAGCCAGTTCTCTCTTATCTGCTGTTTATTAAGATGCCAAAAGAGTTCTAATAGGTCAAGGAAACGTACAAGGCATTAAGCCTTCTAACTTTAATCCAGGTATTTAACACTTTTATTTTTAATTGGTACCTCAGCTAGTGTATTTATTACCGCAGTAATACGTGTGTGGAGCTGTTTGAATTCTTCCTTGATTTCTCTCAGTAGTTACATCAGGATGACTGCTCTCCTGTGTGGCTCAGGATACAAAATACTTTCAATGTGAGACTGCATAATTGTGGATTTTCTTTGGTTAGTCTTAAGTTGTTTCGGGACTGTTGAATAAACAGCATCCCATTCTTGGGATACATTGATCTTCTATTTATTGATTTGCTCCAGCCATTCCTCTTATGATATCTGAATTGTCAAAAACTCCTTATGTTTACCTGAAAAGGCTGGTGTCTCCTCAGTGCTCTCTCTGACAAAAAGTGATGTAAAAAAAAACTTGTTTTCTCTTCTATATTCTTATTTTGTCCAGTTTCTTCTTTAACTTCTTGGGAGGGTAATCATGATATCTCTTGAAAGAGCCATATTTTTTTATACCTAGCTACTCCATATATTCTCATTTAGCCATCCCACTTCCCTATTAAGATGTGCCTGTCACCGTTTATGCATCTTGAAGACCATAAGTGCTCTATGCCAGGTACACTGGTAAATCCATAAATAACTTACATGTTGAAGTTTACATTCTGATGAGAAATCCAAGACAAAAAAGAATCCTGGAAATTTTTACCAAGATAGTGTTTCCAGGAAGCCTTTTTTCCAAGTATCTCCCTGCCTGGATGTGTTGCAGCATCTATGCACACACTTATCTCATTTTCTGAGGTGCTGCTTTTTAAAACCACTGTAATATCCTGGTTTCTGCACCTATTCCTTCAGAGAAGAAAACTGCATTTTTTTTTTTTAAAAACCATCCCCCTGGAAAAAAAAACAGACTAGGGGATGCCATTCTCCACCATTTGTGCAATTGCGTAGTAGTTGGAGAACTCAGTTAAGATGTAGGGAATTTGCTGGTGTATATTCAGTGTCCTCCACAGCTTGAAGATGTTCAAAGTCACTTGAACATAGTGAAACAGTAGGAATAGCATCAAGTGGTAGTTGATGGGTTTTGGACGAAAATTATTTAGCGATAAATTGCTCTGTGTTCAAATTTATTTTTTTTTCCCCTCCATATTTCCAAATTTGAAGTTAGATTTTGCTGGGAGCTATTTTTAATATGTCTAGTACTAGTAATAATTCTCTAAGTATTTTGATAGAAAATGTCCAATCAGATCTATTGATTTATTTTTGATCACATATGTCTCAGATAGCTCTTTTGCCTCATACAAAACTCTTCTGCTGCTGCTGCACAAGACCCCTCATCCTCTGAGCAAAGAAAGGTGCTCTTCTGCTGCAAGAAGTGTGAAGTAATTGCTCAAACTCTCCTAGCTATCCCATTAATGATTTTAGGCTTCAGACAGAGCAATAGTGGAACAGCTAGCCTGTTTGAAGTAATTCTCATCTGAGCATACCTACCTCAAGATATGCACTCCAGGGAATGTTTTAAACCATTAAAGGTTACAAGGTTCGAAACTTTACTAAAGTTATATACATGCAGCAAAAGACCCAGAGGAACTTTTGCCTCAGTAATAACTTCTTCTGGGTCTTCCAGCATACACAAGGGCCTTTTACAAACATCAAAACATGCTCAGTGGGTACAGGGTCCATCTCATTTCCCTCTAGGGATGTTTTACAGAGATGGTAATAGTATTCCTTCTCTATTATACTCTCAGAAGCATCCAAGTAGGAAGTACTTAAGAGGATACTCTCAGGAAACAGTGTCCAAGGGAAAATAAGAGAAATGACCTGGCTTTCAGAGGCGCTAAGCACTCATATCCTGAGTTAGGATACAAATTAAGTTCTAATTTCTATCAAGTGAAAAAAGTTAACCCAGGAGGAAGTGCTTTTTAATATACATAAGACAGATCAATGTACTTGGTAGGAAATAACGTAGTCCTTTTTGAATACAGATGACTAAAATGAAGCAGAATATGAAATATTGATTCAGAATTTTTGAAAGACCTTCTTACTGCCATGATAAAGAATGAAGTAGTCTGTAGTAACATTAAGGTGTTTTTTGTTGTGGGATTTTTTTTTTTTATTATGTATGCTTGCCAATGGGGTCTCTAGATGGAAAAGAAATCCAGACAGTGTGGTGTGCAGATCCCTTTAACACAAACCTGAGCTGCTTGGCTGGCTTAGTAGTAGGAATTTTGTGCTTGTAAACAGCTCACTTTAAGTTGACATCATATCAGGTTTTGCATTCTGTTTGGATGCGATCAGCCCACGCCAGGGCTAGGGGTTTTGTGACAAAGTATTTCTGCTTTCTGTTTAGCTAGCAAAAGTCAACTGATGGGCGGCCGCAGAGGTATTATAATAAAAAATTTGTTTCATATGATTTGCCTTCCTGGTTAAGTGACATATTAAAAGAAGTTCTTGCACTCACTGTGTAAAATAGTGACAACAGAAACTGCTTGGGGAAATCCTTCCTTATACATTACTTTTCAAAGACCTACTGAAGGTCAAAATTTTTACCACACAGTTTTCCTTCTCATGAACAAGTTCTATATTGTTTTCTTCCTTTCCATAATGAGAAAAATTTTCACTTACCATCTACCTCCTTATGCCATGTTAATGAAAACTCTCTTACCCAAACATCTTCCAAAAGACTATCACAGACAAGGTGAGCCCAAATGTTTTGAGGAAATATTTCAGTTAATAGAAGCCTCTCTTCTAAAATACACCTAAAAAGGCTGGGTTTTTTTCCTTCTTCTAATAGTCATCACCATGAGAAGAACATTGCTTGCCAGGACTACTTTCCTCTTGCAGAATCTCAACATTCAAAGACTGAGAGAGCATATACACCATATATAGAGAGCAAGAGCATTTTCCATACTGATGGCTTTTGAAACAGGTGCAGTGCTAGCTGCTTCCTTGTAGGTGACACCCTGGGACTGTAGCATTTCAGGTGAGATCCTCTGGAGCATACTACGGGTGTGTACATTTATCGCTTCATGCATCATTCCTCAGGAAAGCAATCGACTGGTTTAAAATAATCCCTTGTGGTTTCCCACCATAAAAACTGATATATTTTGCTCTGTCCAGTGCATCTATAAGATGTTTCCATGTACAAGATGTTTCCATGTGCTGGCAGTCACTAGCAGCTGAAGCAGTTCCTTGAGATCATTGGCAACAAGAATAAAATAGCAGCAGCTCATAGTTTTGCTGGTGGCTGGCACTAAGATAAAGCTCCAAAAGACAGCATTTTGAATGAGTGCTGGAGAAAAGGGTTAATTCACTTTTTGAGCAGAATAACTGTTTTCTGTACACAGCACCTACTTCTCTAAGTTCTTTTCCATTAAATCAACACAATTAACATTAAAAGCATAAGATAAGCTCCCTGTGTCCAGAAAGGAAATCAGTTAGGTCTCCCTAGGGAATGGCTGTTTTAGGAAAATGCCTGCCTGTTTTTACTACAAGACTTGTGGTGGGGTTTTTTTGTTGTTTTTTGTTTGTTTGTTTTTGTTTGTTTGTTTGTTTTATGAACAGAAGATGATATGTTTTCATGCATCTTTTAACTTCTAAAATGCATAAACTGCACTGCACTTGAGGACTTTAAAACTACATCTGGATTGAGCATCTGCGTAAACAGTCAGAATTCAATGTACATTAAAATAGTAATGTTATGAAACTCTCAAATGTTTCTAAACTGAAAACTTGACAGGCCATTACAGTAAATTTAGGCCGACTACAATTTGATGCTTTCTGTCTGCAATATCTGTAATATTCTATTTATGTAATGGAGCTTCCAAGAAAATCTTAAATAAAAACCTGGATAGGTTTACTAAGTAAAAAGTATATAATAAAAAGGCACATTATATTGTGAAGGCTGTCCTCTGTCTTATTAATTCAGGGATAAACTATGGGATCCCAGAATTTCTCAGGTCTAGGGGATCAAGTGTGTTTATTTCAGACTTTATGAGGGTTAGTGGGGGTCTATTAATTTTGTAGGTTTCCATTAAGCCCCAGGGAATTATTTCTCAGACCAGTTTTTTCCAAAAAGGCAAAATAGTTTGCTTACAGAGAAACATCACCTTAATTTTGGAGGGACCAATTGCATGATGGCAGGAAAAGTTAAGAGCACCCTCTCAAAGATTAGAATTTCTATATTGTACTGAAGAGTTTTACCTGGAGATGAATGATGTTCTCTGTCTCTAATTTGTATTTAAGGCTACTACACACTTTAGGAGGATAATTGGCCCTTATTCAGTTAATAAAAACACAAACCAACTCATGTTTTCTTAGTGTAAAAAAGCAATAAGACAGTGTCCTTTTAAAAGGTCTGAGTGCTGTAAAACATAAGAATACAAGTGTTGTCAATTAAATCCCTTTTGAATTCCACTTATGAATGGGATTTACAAGCAAATAATGCGTTCCTGCAGTACTTAGCATCTAAGAGATGCTGATCACTCATAGAATAATTAGATTTGCTAATATGAAAATGGGTTGAAGTACTGGCCTTTGATAAGAGATTTGTAAGTTACCTTTTTTCCATACTGAATTTTTTTTGAAGTGGGATTTTTCCAAGATGACCTTCACAATTGTATTCCAGCTATGTATTTATCCAGGAGCTGAAAATGACCTAGTAAGGTAGAAGTGATACTTAGCATGCCTGAATTATACTCAGGCCACACTCAGGCATGCCTGAATTATATTTTTCTCACTGTCAGAGAGCTAAATCATGACCTCTGCGTAAAGTCTGAATAAACAAGCTTTAAGAGGGGTTTTCCAGGATTTGAAGGGATTGAAAAAAATCCCCTTATGGGCTGCAGAACGCTTGGGATATAATTCATCTTAGCAACTTTTACTCTCTGAAAGCTAAGTGTCTAGTTAAGCGAGTTAACTTGGCTCCCTACATAGTTAATAGGGAGAAAATGGTTTCTTCTCTTCTATAAATAGGCATTTAAAATAGATGGGTTGAATTAACCTCTGGAGTTTCTGCACTCTCTCCATTAATTAGAGAGAGACCAGCTCTAACTTTTGTGTCTAAAATTTAGATTTCAAAGTCTTAGTTAAACTCAGTGTATCAAATGGGGAAAAATAGCATTTCCAAGGAGTCATCCATCTTCCTCTAACACAGGCATTTGTGACAGGGCAAATGAATCTATAAAGGGAGCCTAGGGTGACAGATATCCAAAAAAGATGACAGGTTAGACTAGATAGCTAAAATCAAATGAGATTAATTTCTCCTTGGTTACTTGGACAGCAAGTCAGCCACAATAACTGCACATCACGTGCTTCTGCTCTCCAAGGAACGTAAGGATATGAATCCATCACGTTACAGATGTGCTGCTGATTTCCCATTGCCTTTTCTCCTGATTTTGTGTGTTATGAGCAAAGCTATATGGTACTTCAAAATATGTTTGAGAAGTGAAGTGCCTCTGCAGGATGTCTCTGCATCAGAGCCTTCTGCACAGTGGAGGCTCTTGAGTGCTGTGCCTTTGGAGGCTTTCCACGGACATTCTGCAGGATTAGATATCTAAAGGAGGTGGGGCTGTTGTTTGCAACGAGACTTTATAAAAGAAAATACTACATTTCCTAAGTGCCATGGGATATAGCTTCCAATCATTTCCTGTGCAAAAGCAAGGATTAGAGGATCTAATGAAGTGGATCACTCAAGATGTACATGGTTCCCCTTATTAGCAAATGATGTCGTTCTGCATAATATTCTTTGCACTTCTCTACCATTCAGTGATTTCCTTGTAACCCACACTTAAAGACAAGCTTATGTTTAGCAGCACTCTGGATTTCAGTATTACTTTTTTTAGGGGGGAAAATCATCAACAATTTACTGTCAATTAGTCATTGCTGCCTAGTCTGACTGCAGACCTATTTCTCAAGGCTTTGGTGTCATGACTAAATTACCGCAGTCTCAAGAGGAATGCTCATGTCCATGGTGCCAGCTACTATACTGTAATTGCCTGTACACATGTGCTTATATTCTGATAGTTTTGAGAGTAGTTCAACACTACCTATTCTAGCCCCATTGTCAGTATAGTTAAGCAAACATAAGGAGATACTGGAAGATATACTAAGAGGTGATTTTTTTCCCTCTTTTCTCCCCCACCTTCCCCCTGCCTTTCATACAGGATCACCCACAGAAAAGTGTGGGGCACAAAAAGACAAAACAAACACTTCTCTAATTGTCTCCAGTCAATTGTTCATAGAAGAGGAGAAGGTTAAAAGTTGAATAGTAACACTGGAGTGGGGAAATCTAAATACAAGGTAGAGCTGTAAAGGTGAACTTAAGGTCTTCCATCTACCTACCCTTTCTCACCAAGGCAACTGTAATAAGTAATTTATCCTTAAAAGTAATCCTGATGATCATAATAATGTATTTTATTGACTTTATTCCATAGCTTTATTCAGTCCTGGACTTGATCTTTTTATTTTCAGACTCCATACATCTCCTTCCGTGAATGTATCATCATCCCTCTTGGGACTGTTTTAGCCGAAGCTCAAAATAAGAAAGGAACAGAGACTAGCAGTTTAGCTATCCCTCTGAATTAAAAATTAGTGTGCTTCTCAAAAAAAACAAGGTGAGCCAAAATATTTAAAGAACGTGAAAATTTTCTAAAATTACATGATTTTTATTTACCTGATATTGTTTTTGCTTTAGAAAGGTTTATATTTTCTTGTGTTCCCCAGAGAGCATGCGGATGAGTACTTGCCTCTTTCTTTCTAGTGTGAAAATTGTCTCCAAATTACCTCCAAAGAACACAACTTCAGGATGTGACACTTCCAGGAAGAAAAATGCGATGTTAAGAGGCAGCCTTAATTCAATGTGGTTGGTACTACTAAGCATTAATCTTTTTTAGGGAATCTTCAATGAAACGTGTATATTAGATTTCTTTCCTTTGCTTGTACTCTGGCTGCTAGGGAGAGGGAATGATAAACATAAGATATATGCCTGATTAGCACCACAAATGTAAGCAGCAGAGAGATCAGACTGAGAACTGTGCAGAGCTCTCTGAAAGGCAGGAGAATTTCTTCTTTATTATACTGAAGTGACAAGAGATTTCAAGTTCTAAACATCACAGATGGGATATTTATAAATAAGATTTCTCCAGGTGGTTTCTGTGTTTCTTTGACAATATTTGTCTATTTTTTATCCTTTTCGCAATGATCCAGTGTTCTACCTATCTCCAGTTTTGTGGCTTGCCATTTGGGCTATCCGACTTTTGCCTGAACGACAATCTGTTCCTGACTGAGACTTACATCATCTCTTGTCCCATCAAATGGATGTTAAATTTCAGCATATGGCAGGGGGAAGTATAAGGCATAATTAGGCTTAATAGTGGCATAATGGGGAATTACAGTAGAGACCACTGGAAAAGTGGTCACTGTTGCTACATACTCCAGGTGAAAAAGAATAAGGAATCAAAAGAATTGAGGAAAAGAGGAAAAAAAAGGAGTAATGATTTTTAAAAAATATATGGAGATGTAGCATGTAGTGTAGGTTTACAAAGTTGGTATTGCAGTGCTACGAAACAGCTAATGAACCTAGGGAGAGTTTTACGTCCGTGTTGACACATTTGTATACATTTGTTCCAGGGGTTTTGCTATTGCACTTCTGGGTTCATCTTTGTCATAGGCAGCTGTGATGGAGAAGGGGGATAGAGAGAAGAGAAAAGAAGGAAGGAAATCTGGGAGAAAGATAAGGAAGTCTTTATCTGTTGCCAGACTGAAAGAAACTGAAGGCAGCCTTCATGTCTCCCAGAGGCAATTTGAAAGTCAGGTGTGAATTTTATATTATCTATAGTAATTTCATCCAGAGCAAGCAAATTTCACAATAAACTAGGTGAACCTCTGTCTACATAGAGCTAATGAAACACTTGAAACAACACAGTGTTGTGGTCATATGACTTTCAGAAAGGGAAGAAGCAACATAAATAAAACAGTAGCTGAAAAAATAGTAGATTGCATTACGAAACTTTTAGAACAACACTATATAGTTGATTGAAACAATAATAACAGCATTGATTATCGTAGCGTTGTGTAGAGCAACAAGAATGGACTTCACATTTTAAAAAGAAGCTGGAGTGAGTCTTGAATGGAAAAATCAAATGGTATTAGAACTGAAGAAAAGCTTAAATGTTATATGGTTAAATCTCAAAGTTTACATGTTATCCTTTTTTTATACTCTGAGCTCTGAGCAGAAACAGGACCTCTGCTCTCAAGTTCAGATGAGAAAGAGCGTTAGCCATGGGATTTTTTTTTCTGATTCTGGGAAAATATTGCAGAATGCAGACTGTTCAGAAATATTATGTTCCGAGTAAGTTTTCTTTATAAGAATTAAATAAATAAATTAAAGAGAACTCCATAGTCTGGTTTTCAAGATAAGCTTGAATCTGAACCAACCATAAACAAATATTGCTATTTGAAGTCTGTGAACACAGCATATGAAGTGATTAACTTGCATTACAAGAATGTTTATAGCTTCTTGTTCACTAACTCTGAAATCTCACAATACATGTTCAAATAGTTTAACACTGATCATTTGTAACAGAAGCAGTTTAATATCTTGGTCAAAAATAATATTAAAAAACCCTTAATCTGACCTCTCAGATGCAAGCAAGCACCTGAACTCGAATTGCCTTATCTCCAGTTTGCTGTCTTCTCAAAAGCAGACAGTCAGCTGCTGTTCACTAAACATGACAGGGAAATAGGGCAGAAATTGCTATGATATTACTTCATTTTTGAACTCCTGTGGTCCCTTTGCTATCAACGATGTTACATCACTAGGCAGGTGGACTGACATAGGGCAGATTTAAGGCCTGCAGGTTTCAATTGTACTTCTGAGATGTTATTTCCTGATTTTAGCTTTGATTTCTCGTGCCAAGAACAGAAGATGCATCCATTTTGTGAATGGAACAGATTAGAAAAGAACATGCCAGCCCACTATATCAGTCACAATAAAAAAATCAATACACTCTAGAAAGTCTATACTTTATTTTGACTGTCTGTAAATCCAGATAATATATGATTGCAGTATTAAAAGCCAAAAGGAATGTCAGATTTTATAATTCAATTTCAAGCAAACAAAGCCTGCTTCAGAACGTATTTGAAGCTATAGCAGAAACAGCAGTTATGGCACAGAATCACCCTAAGAATGCTACATAAACCCATGGGCTTTGTCAAGGAATTTAGCTTCTGGTTTCCATGAGGTACAACACGGTAACAAACTTGAATATAGCGATGCACCTTATCTATAGAAAGAATCTTTTTATGGGCTAGTCACTACCTTCAAAAAGACTTAACCGTGTTGTGACAGTCTAGGAAATATGTGTGTGGACAACTGGATGTATTCTACTGAATCACTGAATATCCTGAGTATACGTATGTGGGAGTCACTGTCTGCTGTTGGGATGGTATCTTATCTCTCAGAAGGAGGACACCGGAGGGGATCAGAGACCCCCAAGACACTGGAGGGTCTTTAAAACCTGTATTGATCCCATTGACATAAAAGCGTATCAGGCTACCAGGATGGCACCATCCTACGTGAAGCAATTTTATCCTTCCCATCTATAGTATGGAGCATGGAAAACAGAGGTAGATAATAGTGCACGGTCTTGAAAACAAACTTTTTCCTCCTTCCCTCCACTCCCCAAGAAAAGAACAAGAGAGAAAATTATGAAGAAGAGCAACACGGAGAAGAAAAATTTAAAGTTCTCTTCAAAAGGGCAAGAAAAGCATATGCAAGAGGGTCATGATTGTATAGCAGAGAGAAAAGGTTAAATTAAGGACTTTGCTAGATGTGGAGAAAGGGAGAGAGACACCGTGATCCAGAAGGAAAGCCATATCTAGAAAAAAGGACATCCTAAACTGCTCAGATGTCTATGAATTACAGTAAAGCTAAAATAGGAAAATGGTGAGGTTTAGATATTTATAATTTATCTAATTGTGTAGACTGTATTAGTTTAAACAGAGAAATCATGACTTTGTTTACTTTCTTTGTTGCCTGTTCTTGAAGAAGGAAATTATAAACCCACCAGTTTGAACTCTGAGAAAGGACAAACTAAAGCTACCATAGAAGTGGCAGTGGATGGTGCTGGTCAGGGAAATTGAATGGTCTCATTGCTGGCAAAGGATTTCCACGTTTTCAGGAAATCTTCCAGGGAAACCATGTTAACCAAGGGATGCTTAAGAAGAGATGGACCTATACTAGAGTAAAATATATAGAGATAAATTCATCTGGAGGGATCTACTAGAGCTGTGATATGGATTTAATTTTATGCACAGTGAGTACTTCCTGGAAAGACAAACCAAGACAGTGCATATGTCTTTGTGAGACAGAATCCTGAATTTAAAGTATCACTGAGCTAGAACCTTGGAAGCATCTCTGCCTATCAGATGTCAGTAAAATATCATGTCTGTCATCATTTTCTTGATTTACAGCTTCAAATAAGTTCACTGCTCTAGACAGAGACTAATGGTGGCAATGAAATGCTCTGTTGGTATAAATTATGTTAATCTCCGATCCCCAATACTATTTATCAGATAAATCTGATCATCAAAACAGCCCATCAAAATGGTGAAGATCATGATAGGTGCTTCCACCTGAGAGTGCTGTCAGTTAACATGTCTGTCTGTACATATATACATGTCCCTAATAATTTTAAGTTCTTGAGGAAATGTTTGAAAAAATGCTTGAAAAAATAGCTGGTGGACAGATGTAGCTTTAGAGAGCAGTGAAGGACAAGAGTGTTTCATATCTGAGTAGTTTAGGTTATTGCTAGAGGGTGGTTCATATAAGCCAATGAAGCTTCTGTCAATGTGGCGTTCCAACGAGCTATTCACAGGTGGTCTGCTATTGTAACTGCACTCAAAATAGCATTGGCTTTTTTTAAGCCATAACGATAATTGAAAATTTGGCACTCAAATACTTCAGCTCATTTAACTTTCAGCTTACTTGGTGGAGTTAGCGAAAGGAAGCACAATACACTGATCCTCTCACAATTGCACAGGAGCAGCTTTTGTGGCTGAGGGTAGGCTTTAAAAGGGATAGCTAAACATAGCATAAGCATGTATCATTTGGAATATCACTTTTCTTACTGTGTACAACAATTGCAGCTGAGATTACCTGGAGTGCCCGTGCTAGCAGAATATCACTAGGAACATTCCTTACCGAGGGTCTATGGCGCTGCTGAGATAATACAACACAGACTGTTGACTCTAAGCATCTGTCTTTCTTCTTAGGACATTGTCTCGTTGAGGCGGGGTATGAGGAATCACATCAAGTTGTTTGTGTGAAGCTGAGATATTGAAGTTTGCTTTGTTTAAAAAGCTTCTTGTGTCATACAGTTCAGGGAAAGTAATAGTTCGTATCTTTTATCAACTACTTACATTGTTCTAGAATATTGTTTTTATATTTCATTGGATAAACCTTAACAGCATTTAGATAGAAATACATTAAAAAGATAGAGTTTAATTTAGAATGGGATTTTTCTCAATTGAAATCAATATGAATATAAAGTTTTATATCTTTGGGAGCAAAACTGGGCCACAGAGAGACCATTTTTTACCCAGAAATGTGAGACACCACTTTTTGGCCACTGTAGCCTAGCCATTCGTCTTGGAAAGATTTTTCTAAAATAACTTACAACTTTTTTTTTTTTTAGAAAGAGAAATAGACTTCCAAATCTGACTCTCTACACAGCTGAACCTTGTCTAATAATTTGTTTCAGTTTATAGGTGGATAGATGTTGTTACCAAATTAGATTGTGTTAGTTTTGTGAACTGACTTTGAATTAGTGCAAATGAGCACACAATAATCAGGGCAGTGAGAATTCATGCTGTTGAAAAATGGGTTAGCTAATGCTACAAATCTGCTTCCCAGGAAAATGGCCAAGTGGAACCTTCAAAAGCTCTTATTTTTGCTTGTCTTCAAGCAGGAGATGGAATAAACTTAAAGTGTGAATCAGAGAATTTGTAGGTTAGTGAAAAATATGAACAAATCTGTATCTAGGAGCCAAAGTTAGTGGCTGAAACCTAAAAGACCTTTTGAAATGAAATCATTCTGCTTCACTTTGAGCTTTGTCTTTTGAGTATCGTTCACAGAGACAAACAGATATTTTTTTCCCAAAACATTGCTACCAAATATTTACCTGAGCAGGAGGAGAGTGCCACATGGATTTTGATCAAGAACGATTCAAATAAAGTGGCATTAGGAAATGTTTGGCTAATTGTACTCAGTGAGGCAAAAGCATAACTTGAGACTTCGAAGAAAGTGGGAAAGCTGGTGCAACTTCTGTTAAAATGTGTTGGATTCTTCTGGCCTCTACATACGTGTAGTTCAGGTCTAACACAATTGAAACCACTGACGTTATGCTAGGCTAAAAGTTAAAGAAAATGTGGAAAACGAGAATAAAGCGGGAAATAAAATAAGAAGAGTTTGACTATAAATTTAGAGGAAACTGTAAAAGAGGAAAAATCCACATCCCATGTTTTTATCAGGGACGTGTAAGAATCAGAACAGAAGGGACAGAAAATTAACATCTAAATAATTTATCTTTTAAAATCCTAAAAATGTCTTTTCTTCAAAAATGGTTCTCTGCTACAATATCCCGCATGAGTCTACATTTCCAAAGCAGTAAGTGTGGCTCTGGGAACCTTTGTGGGTTTTTCCCCCCGCCCTGTTCTACTCTTAAGAAAAAGTCTGCTTTTAGAAGGTTAAGCTCCTCTTCTATAACCAATATGAAGTATTCTCTAAGCATGGGATTTTGTTCAAATAGAGAAAATTTCATGCTTTGCTGAAAAATACTTTAGCTTCATTGTAGCTACTGTATACTGACCCATCAATTTTATGGTACTTGGATAAATTTCTGCTCTCAGAGAGATTGACCAAAAAGATCCCCAAGGCAGAGTGTAAGCTGAACTTGGTCTTTTCTATACTCTGTATATAAAAAAAAAAAACAAACCCTAAATATAATTATCAGTCCATTTCTATGAATATTCTTACCAATAGCTTCTCTTGACTACTCAGATCGCTCTGGGGGGAAAAAAAATCTAAATGTCTTTTTTGAGTCTTTAGCGATTTTGTATCGCTCAATTTATCTCTCTAGTAGTCCAAAGGAATGGAAATTGAATTTGAGAATTCAGCCTCAGGCTCTTCCGGATGTATCAGCTTTTTCCTATTCACTCATTCCAGCACCCATGAGTCAGGGCACCAAATGTTCCCAGCGAGGCTGCTTCCAGTGCCTAGCTGAAGTTGCAAGCAGTTAGTCACAGATGAAAGAGGCTTGGATGAGTATCTATGTGGCATCAGAAAACGTACCTTGGAGATTTCTCTTTCAGCTGAATAACACCTGACTGAGATATTTACAGGCATAAGCACCCTTATTGTATGTGAAAATGGGAAGGAAATTTGCCACCATGAGGCGTTGGGGAAGAGGGCAATGTCAAGATGGCAAGTATGCAGAAGCTAGACTGAAGTAAATGAAGAGTTGAGAGAAATATTAAACAACTCATATTCTTTGAAAGTGTATTCATTCCACTGTCAAATTACCAGCAGATTTCTTTAAATCAAAGTATGATTCATATAATTATTGTGTTATGATTATTTTTATTACAGGACTCAACATTCTGTAAAGGTTTCTGACAAATAAAAGGGAAACTAAACATGAAAAAATAATTTTGAAGGGAACTGCTACATTCAGTATTTAAATGAATTCAGTCATTGTTTTGCATTTTCTCTCTCAAGATTATATCTGAATGGAAGATTATTCATTCTGACTTTTTGAAACTTTTAGTAAACATAATCTGTGATACAGAATCCATCAAGACCCAAGAGGCAAAGACTCATAGACAGAAGAATTTGCTATAAAAAACCAAAATCCAACCTATTCTAATTATTGAGATAATTAGAACATCCTTGCAGTGATTTTATTTGTTTGGTTGATTGGTTTTACTTACTTCAGTTTCTTTCATGGAAACATCTAAAATATTTGGTTTTGTCAGCTTTAAAAAATCCACTTGCTACCTGTTTCTTGTTATCTGGGAAAAGTAATTTAACGTCTAAAACCATATGTAATAAATGTTTGTTAAATATGTATGTGAATGATGCTCAAGTCAACAAAAGAAACGAAGCAGAGAAAGAAAGAAGAGCTATCATTTTTTAGATCAATGAATAGTAGAGCTTGTGTTATTAAGTATGCATTACTTCTGCATAGGTAATCCATGTTACAACTGCTTTGGCCAAGAATTAAGAAACGGAGAAATATTGTTGTTTAGGAAGATTAACTGGCAATATCACATTTATAACTAGTTTTAAACCCAGCTGTGTCTCCTGAGTAATGTCAGTATTTTACATTTCTGAACTGGTCTGTAAACCAGAGTTTTACTTATGTTTCCTTATTAGTAGAAGTGTTCAGGACATAACTATATTTTTCTCTCTATTTGGCTCAAGAATCGCTTTATTCAGGGTACTTATGAAGGCTGAAGCCCCCCACTTCACGTAAGTACCTCCTACTCCATCACGTGTTTTCCCTCATCATGGGATACAGTTGCACTTATTGAGTCTGTACAAGCTGCTTTATTCCTCCCTGTACCATTCAGTTGAAGAATGTGTCCACACTGTTCCACATTTCATATTGGAAGAAAATAAAAAGTCAAAGGGTCAGATTCTGCATTATAACCTATAGTGATAGAAGTTTACTTGATGAAGACCCAGAAAGCAGAGGCAACACAAGCACCTCTCATCCCTAAACCTGAAAATAGTTACAAAGACTCTGTATAGCAAATCAGACAGCTGAAACTAAGGATGGAGTTAGGAGCAAAGGTGATCTTAATTTGCCACTCATTTACCAGACTTTAGGACGTGTCTTAATCACAGAATCACAGAATGGTTAGGATTGGAAGGGACCTCTGGAGATCATCCAGTCCAACCCTTGGCGTAGCAGGTTCCCCTAGAGCATGTTGCACAGGGTCGTGTCCAGGTGGGTTTTGAATATCTCCAGAGAAGGAGACTCCACAACCTCCCTGGGCAGCCTGTTCCAGTGTTCTGTCACCCTCAAAGTAAACAAGTTTTTCCTCATATTAGAGATGGAACTTTCCATGTTTCAGTTGGTGCCCGTTGCCCCTTGTCCTGTCACTGGGCACCACTGAGAAGAGTCTGGCCCCATCCTCTTGACACCGGCCCTTAAGGTATTTGTAAGCATTGATAAGATCCCCCCTCAGTCTTCTCCAGGTTAAACAGACCCAGCTCCCTCAGCCTCTCCTCATAAGAGAGATGCTCCAGTCCTCTGATCATCTTTGTAGCCCTCTGCTGGACTCTCTCCAGTAGTTCCTTATCTTTCTTGAACTGGGGGACCCAGAACTGCACACAGTACTCCAGGTGTGGCCTCACTAGGGCAGTATAGAGAGTGAGGATAACCTCCCTCAACCTGCTGGCCACACTCTTCCAAATGCATCCCAGGGTACCACTGGCCTTCTTGGTCACAAGGACACATGGTTGGCTCATGGTGAACTTGTTGTCCATCAAGACTCCCAGGTCCTTCTCCGCAGAGCTGCTTTCCAGCAGGTCAACTGCCAGCCTGTGCATGGGGTTATTCCTCCCTAGGTGCAGGACCCTACGCTTGCCTTTGTGATAGTGAAAACAAATCTATATGTGCTCCCTCTAAGCTTAATAATGATATAAGATAAAAAACACATTTTACTGGGAGAGCAAAATTAGCATGAGTACCAATATTTTTTTAGTTGTTAATATGGACAATGAGAAAACTCACTGAGGTCCTTTGGTCAGTGTGAACATCTCTTATGTTAATACCTAATCTAAACTTTAAAGTCAATGAGGTGAAATCGGAACAGGAAGGTGCGATTTATCAGATCTGTGGTAGATGTTTAAGTTGGAAAGTTCTGTAGGTCTTTATTTCTTAAATTGATTATAAAGATAGTCCAAGTGTCTGGCTTAAAAGTAGACATCAGTTGTCGACACCCAAAAATAAATTAGATCAATCCTTCTCAAGAAGCTTATTGGTTTTTTGATTTTGTTTGTTTGTTTTATTTTTTAATGTACTACAGTGGACATAGGACTTGGCTTTCACAAATATTTTTGTATTTTAGTTATGACCCAGATTACTCTTTTAAGTGAATCTCCTGATCGATCTTGTTTTTGAGCTTTGGTTCACATTACTAAGCGGCCTCAGAGCATGTGAACCCGATTTTTGGGGGGATGAAATTCAACTGGAAGATGTGCTTCAACGCTAATAGGCATTCAGTCTGCGCAACGAGGATAGACCTACTCTGAAATCCTTGTTCCCCAAAACATATATACAGTCTGCATCAGAACATCAGCACCAAATGCTTCAATCCATAAATTCACCCATATTGAGCTGCACTACTTATTGCTAGAGAAAACTGTAAAGGTCACTTTTTGTTGATAGTACAGACAGTACAGATGGATAGTGCAGATAACCTATGGAGGCAAAGAGAGGTGATGATGGTATGACAGTGAAAAAAGCAAATTTAGCAATTTTTGCTATGACACCACAAAACTGAGTGCCAAAAAGGGAGTCAGGGCAAGAGGAGACTCTGAGCAGGCAAAACAAATATACAAAACAAAAATAAAACACTTTTAATGTTTTCTTTAAAAAAAAAAACCAGTCACACATATAATATGTGGTATTTTTGCTGGAAATTTAAACAAAATTAAACTCTCTTTGAAACTTAAGCTGATACCTAAAAAAACCCAACACTAGAAGTGCTCACTAAAGTGGTATTCATACGTCAGTAATTATTATTTTTTCCCAACAGAGTGTGAAAAGTACCAGTTGAATCTACTTCATCAGAAATTTGTGAAGAGGCTGATCCTCCTGTTAAAGCAGAAGTAGAGAGAGAACAACGCAAATATAACACAATTTCAGAGACTGCTTTCCATCAGTTATATTTATGAGTAAAGTATAAAATACCTGCAATTTAAAGCTGGTGGTACCACATTTTGAACTACAGTTTTCCCAGCCCTTTTGTATAGAACAAAGTTGCTTATTGATTAGGGCATAAAGGAAATTAAATGCAGAAAAAGAAAAAAAGTATAAATTAGCAGAGTACAACTTAACTTGCTCAAAGCCCATTTAGGTTTTGAAGTTGTTAAGTGGTCCTGTACTAAAAAATTGTCTGTCAAGGTTAGGACTGTGGATAGGGCTGTGATAACTCTTCTTTTGGCAGGCTGAACTTGACTGAGGGCAGCCCCCACCACAGGGACTTGCATCTGTTTTGATTAGAACCGCAGTCTCTGCTTGGTGTCTGGGTTCAGCCTCCTACAGATATTCCCCTTAACCAGATAGACCCAACAGCTTTTTTTACCTGTAAACTCATTTCCTCTGGAGATCTGTGATGACTCAGGTATGCTTTCAATGACAATCCGTTATTTATTTTTTCTTCCACCAACAGGCTGTAAAAATGTGGTGGAGACAGTATAAAATTTAGCAAGAAACCAAGTTATAAATTTCCTTAGTTTAACTTAATTTCTCTGTGATTTACTTTCTGCTTTGATTTAGAAGAGACAGTTTGCTTCATGCAGTCCACGTGTGTGATTATGTCTGCCTTGTATTTTAGTTCAGGTCTATGCCTGCACAAAAACAAATAAAAGAGAAAGAAAACACAAAAAAAAACCACCAAAAAATCCCACTCACTCTAGAAAGTGTGTTAATTTTGAACCAGAGAAAGACTGAAAAGCCACAGCTCCTTAACAGCACAGTGTATACCATAAAGAAGGCAGTAGTGGGCAAAACATTTACTGCACATCAGATGGTTGTTGCATCAGATGGAGAAATGGTCAGGTAACTTTCTCCTTCACAGAATCACAGAATCACAGAATGTTAGGGATTGGAAGGGACCTCGAAAGATCATCTAGTCCAATCCCCCTGCCGGAGTAGGATTGCCTAGACCATATCACACAGGAACGCGTCCAGGCGGGTTTTGAATGTCTCCAGAGAAGGAAACTCCACAACCTCCCTGGGCAGCCTCTTCCAGTGTTCTGTCACCCTCAAAGTAAACAAGTTTTTCCTCATATTTATGTGGAACCTCCTGTGTTCCAGCTTGCACCCATTGCCCCTTGTCCTGTCAAGGGATGTCACTGAGAAGAGCCTAGCTCCATCCTCATGACACTTGCCCTTTACATATTTATAAACATTAATGAGGTCACCCCTCAGTCTCCTCTTCTCTAAGCTAAAGAGACCCAGCTCCCTCAGCCTCTCCTCATAAGGGAGATGTTCCACCCCCTTAATCATCTTCGTGGCTCTGCGCTGGACTCTCTCTAGCAGTTCCCTGTCCTTCTTGAACTGAGGGGCCCAGAACTGGACACAATACTCCAGATGCGGCCTCACCAGGGCAGAGTAGAGGGGGAGGAGAACCTCTCTCGACCTGCTAACCACACCCCTTCTAATACACCCCAGGATGCCATTGGCCTTCTTGGCCACAAGGGCGCATTGCTGGCTCATGGTCATCCTGCTGTCCACTAGGACCCCCAGGTCCCTTTCCCCTGCGCTGGTCTCCAACAGGTCTGCCCCCAACTTGTACTGGTACATGGGGTTGTTCTTGCCCAGATGCAGGACTCTACACTTGCCCTTGTTATATTTCATTAAATTTCTCCCCGCCCAACTCTCCAGCCTGTCCAGGTCTCTCTGAATGGCTGCGCAGCCTTCCGGCACATCAGCCACTCCTCCCAGTTTTGTGTCATCAGCAAACTTGCTGACAGTGCACTCTATGGAGTTTGGGAGGCACCTTTCATTTTCACCCCTAATGTATTCTTCCCAACATGAATCATCTTTTGGAAATATCCCGTCAAGTATGTCCCAGCAGCAAGACAGCGCTAGCTTTTGAAAACACATGGGATTGACCAGAATGCTTTTTGAATTCTCAGGTTTAAGCATGCTTCTTTGAGTTCATCTTTGTATAAGGGTCCAGTTTGCTACACTTGTTTGAAGAGTTTTTACCTATTGAGAAGAATATTGATGAAGAAATGAGAAAAGGGGCTTTGAAGGAAAACAGGTACAGTAAAACCTGTCAAGTAAAATTAATGCAGTAGGGTTTCCTGTATTATATTACCTTTATTTAATATTCTTACATAACTACAAAAGTAAATCCCTTGAAAGTTTTCTTCCCACTGACAGCTTCCCTGCTATTTTATGGCAGCATCCACTATAGTTAATGATCTATCACAGCTTCCATTAGAAGTTCTGATTTTTCAAGGCTTTATTGTAGCAACAAAATTGTTAGGAAGGGGTTTCATCCTGTGAGAGTCTGGAAAACGAATTTTATTTTAAATTGGTTTAGCCATCTCTAAATTAGAGGCAGAGGGTTTTTTTCATTTTTCAGATTTTATCCATCTTTTTCTTTAATAGGCCAATTTCTTTTCTATTGTAAACTGGCATCGTTCCTCTGAAGTTGGAAAAAAGAGCCAGAAGTTTGGCTTCTGTCTAGAATATCTGTCTCGATATCAAACAAGGAACTATTTTATTGCTTTCAATGCACTGCAGATCTGAGTCTGCAGATATGCACTTGTGCAATTTTTCAACAGATAACCCAACAGTGGGAGAAATTTATAATGTGTGAAGGAGATGTATAGATGCTCTGCATGGCAAAACCCATGACCAGTTCCCGGCTTACTGAATTATTGTGATAATTGCATTACTCTTTGCTCTTCAATTTATATCTGTAGCACCTAAATGCTACTAAAGCTTCTTTCCTACTTTTTCTAAGTAGAAAATATATAAGAAACTATCATCCAAGAAATTGGCTCCTTTCCTTCCTGCACAGACAAAAATTACAATAAAAAAGACCAGATGCTGTACTGAATCCCTTTTGCATGTGCCACTGAAGACAGAGTAGATATAGAGCTCTATCCTGGGTACCTTGTTGCAATATAAGTCTCCAACTTACTTGACTACAACCACAAGTGTTGTTGTGACAAAATTACAGCACATAATTTGATAAAAAGGCACACATAATAAATTAATTTCTTTGCATAAACCGTAAAAAAATGGAAACGTGACAATATGACACCTACACAAAGTCAATGTTCATCTGTTCTTCAGGGCAAAGAAACAGCAGCATCTGACCATGCTGTAGCATGACAATATCAGATTTTCGAACAAGCCTGAGCTGCTTCTTTTGATATATTGTTGCGTATATATAAATCCATAATTTAGAAACAGCCATTAATATAATGAATATCTGTCACATATAAATAATTTCTACACTTCAAAGCAATAATAATTTTATTTCTTTTTCCAGCAAGGTTAAATAAATGATTTTACAATGTATAGGATTTGACCTATAATTTTAAAGAACATCAAACAGATAGGCAGATTTAATGTTCATATTCAGTATTAGAGATTAAAATAGTGTTTTAGGTAAATAGTTCATCAATGTGAAAATATAAGTCTGTGACATTCATAACTTACTCATTTCTTTCTTTACTAAAAGAGGAACCTGATGGAGATCCGTTTTCCTTCAAAGTCCACCTTCTAACTGTGTGGCACTGTTATAAATAGGGTTTTACAGAATGCAATGACTAGTAGCAACTTGTCCCTGCAAGTGCTATTGCCTCACAACCTGTTGAGATATGGTCAGCTTCTGAAGGGTAGAGGAACAGTTCAGCCTGTTTTATGAACACCTTTAAAAGAAGTGAAACTTTTTTTGGGTACTTGCCTGTTCCTTTTTAACATCATCATCTAGGCTTTGTAAGTGTCTTATGAAAATATTTAGAAGTGTCCTGTAGTGAAATGATATCACAAGAATCATGTTTGTCAAAGGATGTAGAGTAAAACGTAAAAAAAAAAAAAAAAGACAAAAAAGAAAAATAATATAAGCTAAGACTGAAGTCTGCATAAATATCTATATGTATAGTATGCAGACATTTTTCTCAAATGTGTGTATATACAGTAATTTGATTATCTTTTGATAGCATTCTTTCATTTCCAAGTGGCATTATTGATCTTTATGGTACATTATAATCTACAGTATTGCTTATAGTCTAACACTGCTGGAATTTTAACAGTTTACTTTTTTATCGTATATAATGTGCAGTTACATATTGTTGCAATAAAACAAAGCTACTCAAAACATTTTCTGACCGGATCCTCTTGAAGCAGTCTATCACATTACAGTTAGGTTTTTGTCTGTCTTTCCACTCATTTCAGTACAACAGTCTGAGGAAAGCAATTACCTGGCTGTGAAACATATTTCTTGAACAGCAGGATCTGGCTCAGTGTCTTGCTCCTTATATGTACAGAACTATTCTGGCAATGATGGCAAGACAGAAAATAGGTGACCCTTTAGCATCTGCCTTTACTAGTTAAACTGTTGATTGGTTTTGCCTAAAGGCTTTTTTTAGGGAGGAGTAGTACTTTGTTTATGATTTACCTTAATTTCTCTTCTCCTGTGTCCATATGACGTTAAAAGACCAGGTGCCTAGATATTCATTAAATATGTGTGTGCATATATGTTTGCAAAAGGGAGAAAATAAATTACTTTCAAAAGGACAAATATATATTAAAATGTCTTTAAATAAGGATGTATCTTTTACTTTAAGATCAAACATAAATCTTGAGGGCTAGATTTGTTGACAAGCAAATAGTTAATTAATTTCCTTCTTCAGCAGGATCCAAATAAACATCTCTTCTTCTGCAGATGGGTTGATAAACAGGGATTCCCTTTTGGTAAGTTCAGAGAGGGAAAAATCTTGCTTTTTGTTTTTTGTTGTTTTCTCAAACAAAAAAAAAGCTTTCTTCTCACCAAAAGTTTTCATCTGTGACAAAAAATGTGTTCTGTTTCCTGCTTTTAAGGCATAGAGATTGGTAAAGTATTTATTCTCTGCAAAGTTCAGTTGAAGGGTGCATGTTCTCCCTGCTTATAAGGGCATATTTAAGACCCTGTAGGTGGTTACACCCAAAGCATTTAGGGTTTTGCCACCTGCATAGATGAATTCCTGGATAAAGATCTGATAAGCACAATTAAACATATCCTGATATTTTTGTTTGTAAAATAATTTTACTTCTAAATCAGTTTCAGCATGGATCTCAAAAATCTCAAAAATAGTAGGTTGCTAATCAAACACACCACTGGATAAGGAAGGTAAAAAAGCTGTCTCTATGATTAATAAGTGAATACTTTCAGGAGATGTAGTGAAGCAACCTTATTATTTTGTTCCATTTGCATTCATGGTATGTGATAAAATAGTTTATACATGAAATAATTTGTTCAATATTTTTGCATTTATCTCTTTATAATTGAGTGATCCAAAGGACATGTACCTGAAACCGCAAATGACATATTACATCCTGGTGGATTACAATATGATAAAGATATCCAAGCAGTGGTAAATAAATAATTTATACAATTTATCATGAAAGAAGAGCTATCTAATATTGTAAATCAAAGATTTGTGTGCTCTTAAGATACTAATAATGATATTAAGAGTGATTTTGATGCATCATACTAGCTGAAAGCTGTCCAGCTAAGCAACTCAGATATTAAATAAAAATTATAGAGAGTCTTATGATTGGAACTTGAAATGCAACTAGCTACTTAGTATCCCAGCAAAAGAAAGACCAAAGTCATATAGAAAGCAATATATTTTCATTAATCATGAGACAATCTATTGAAAAGAAACCCAAAGACTGTATCCTGGATAAACAGAGAACTTAAAACTTGATATTTGTTTATCTAGATCCCATCAATAAGGGCCTAGACTCTGAAATATCTTTGGAAAAATGTAAGTCTATAAGTATATATAATATGATATGATATGTACGATATGCTATGACACCTACGTAATCAAAGCTAGGTTATACTTATGGGACCAGAGATCTTCCCAGTTATTAAGACCACTAAGGCATACCCCAGGGTTATTTTATTTGGAAGTACAGTATACACCACCACGGTCCTTCACATTCCTGGACCTTGGTTTCAACAGGAAGAAAGCCTGGGAGATGGGTGGAAAGTGAGTTGCCTTGCACTGCAGGTGATCTCCCATTTGGCCCCCAGTCTGGATGTAACTGTAGATGCCTGAGGGAACGTTTGCATCCCCCAGAAGTGTGACTTCTCCAAGCAATATGAGATGATCTAATGGAAGGTATTAATTCTGCCTGGAAAGCTCACCTCTCATGTAATCACAATCATTTACGTCAGTTATTCTCTTTTTCATTCATAAGAATGTGCTCAGTCTGGAGCACAGAGCCTCTTTATTATTCATGGTTAGCACCTGCCATACTAGAGCTGTGTACATTCACCTGCTTTGCTCCCAGTTCCCAGCAAGGATGACTGCACTTGCCCCTTCTCCTTGCCTTCATCTAGGGGAAAAAACTCATGCCTTCAGCCTGATTATTGTTTTTTTTTTTAAGATGTTGCACCTGCACCCTAAACAGCAAGACACCTTAAATCCTGGTCAGTGCCCTACGCTGCCTGAACCACCCTCTCCCTCTGGTCCCTTACACATTAAGGGAGTAGTTTAGCTCTGCTGGGGAAGAAAGGAAGGAACAGCCTCTGCAGAGGAGTATTTAATTGAAGACATTGAAGGCTGCATTAGAAGCACTCAAGTACCCTTGAAGTTTGAAAAAACAAAAATCCAGACATGCCTTCTCCTCTGTTCTCTTTTTTTTGAGTCTGATTTTTAACATCATTCAGGCTGGACATGCTTTGTACATGAAAAAAGATTCCCATCTAGTTTCCTTGCATGCAGTTTCTGTCTCCTTTGGCCATATTTTTAGCTCACTGTAGTCAAACCACGAAAGCATCTGCCATTACTGCAGTGTTGAGATTCCTCCCATTTCACTTGCTTTGCCCATTCTAAAACTGTTTATCATTAAAATAATCTACATTTTCCTTTTCTCATCTTCCTTCAGTTACATTTGATTTGCCAAATAAGTTTTCTCCCACATGCCTCTGTTCGTGTTCATGTGCATGTTCCTTCTCATGTGCTGGATACCTCTTTTTGCTTAACCTAGTAAGATATCTCAAGTAAGAAGCAGAGAATTCTCTATCAGAGTCAGTGTTTAAACCTAGATTTATCTTTATTCACATTTACAGCATTTTCCCTTGAAAATTCTCTTCCAGCTCTCCTTACGTGTCATTCACTGTCATATAAAAAGTAATATTAGTTTGGTGTGCTTGCCTGGTTTCCTTAGAAACCTTTCTGAGTGATTTCCTGTAAAGGAAACTATCGTCCCACATTTAGGAAGGTACAGTTACAACTGAATAATGTTTTGACAGAATTATCAAAATTAAATTGCACACCTTACTTTAGCACCACATCTGAATTAGCCTAATTTATATTTTCAAATTCTAAGTTCCTTCTCTTCAATTTTGAGCTGCAGATCAATGTCCATCATGTTTAGAAAGTCATCCGATGAAGAAAGGTCATGGCTAATCTAGGCACTGAAACATTATATGCAGTAATTTCATTTTGTAAATCTGATTGTTTTAGAGCCTTTTTAAGTGACAAACCAGACATTTGCATCAGACTCACGAAATGTTATTACACCATCTGTAAATTTTGCTACCAGCCTTTACTTCAGCAGCATGCAATTTGTCAAAAGTTATGCTGTCTCAGAATTTGGTCTCCAGCGCAGTGTCAAGAATCACTTGGGGATGTTAAGGCTTTGATTCTGATTCATAATCGACAGGTTTGCTTGCACTGACTGACAGTAGTTTGAGATACCATGGGTCTTGCAAGGAATTCGGACGTGAGTGGAACCATTTGTTTTATCCAGCTTGCTCGGGAGCATCTGTAGCAGATTTATATCTGTTCCTTTCTTACTGCTTTTGCACCCCTGTGTACAGAAGTGTGGGTGCCTTATGCCACTGTTTTACTGACACTGTGGTGTTACGCTGGTTGTTCTTAGTTTGCTTGCTAAAATGTAAATAAAATTTTAAAAAGCCTTAGATACACAGTTGTTATTAAAGAATATGATAGGCTATATATTAAGATAAATAATATCTTATTATCTATATTATATAATGATATCCTATATGATAAATTGAATGTCATGTGTTGCAATTGCCCACAGCCATGAACTCTTCACTCAAAATAATCCAATACATTGTGAATCTTTCAAAATTAACAATGATCTCTAAGGCATTGCTTTCCACAAGACTATAATGTAGACATTTTTAATCCAGGTATTATTAAATGTATATAATGAAAAGTAATGTTCTTGGATTTTCTACTTCAAATTAAATGAGCTGAGCATTTCTGGTTTCAGATAAAATCTGAAACTATTGGTCATAATATGCATAATTATTCCCTTTTATTTTTTTCTCTTCCATATTTTATTTTTAAGGCAAACACACTAATGATACAGTTTCATATATATTTAAGCACTGGGGAGGCCGATGCTTGCTTTGGTAGTGTGTGCCCCTTGTGGTCAAAATATATGAGATTAAAATATAGCGGTGCATTTCTCTCTCCCTCCTAATATACACTATTATTCCTTGCCTGTGATGTCAATTGATTTTTTCCTTTACTTCTAAAATTGTTACTCTGAAATTTTGTGAGTATCCTACTGAAACCCAAGATTCCCAGCACTGTTTAACTGAGGATTAATTGCTGGATAGTATACCCATGAATGCAAAACATACAAAGGTCTCTTTGTAGAAAACCATGTATCAGAACAATTCTGCCCTCCCAAGTTTAACAGTGCATCATGAATTCTTCAAGAGTTGAGAGCAAGTTGGATGGCATTTTTGAAGTAAGAAAAATGGATTTTGTATTGATTAAAATGTAAACCTTTCATTGAAGATAAGTTACATGTATGGATACATACTGTGATATATTAAAAATGTATACAGGTAAAAACTTACAAGTTAAATATGTAACTTCACAGTTAGTAGTAGGCTAATGTAGTGAGGTGATATGGTTAATTAGTTCTGGGCTTTTATATGATGCAGTATAAAACCCCCAAGTTAAAAGCTAGAGCTGCTGGGCAATAAAACTTACATGGATGAAGCCTTTCCTTTGTCACTGATCACTTTGCTGCTGTTAACTTTTAAAAACTAGTTAGCGCTTTAGAAAAGTGTATGTGAGTGCTGGAAAAAATTTTTATTATTACATTTGTAATTTTCTGGCTGACATATGCCTATTATAAAATAGATTAATATTCTGCCCTATCACTATTGATTTGAATTTGTGAGCATAAGGCAAATCATGTGATCAAAAATAGCTGAGCAGTATCCATTAGTATTCCGATATTTCAAATAGGGACAGAATTTAAACAGATTGTTTTTAAAGCCATTGTAAGAGAAATATTTTTGATTTTGCTCACATGAAATTAGAGAGTTCCTATGCAAACCATATTTGCCTTTCAGGTGATATTAAAATCTGGGCCACTAGCAGCTCTATCTCCATAAAGATAACTGATCTGATGTCAGATGTGATTATTGAACGAAAACTGGGAAATTCGGAGAGTTCTTCGTATTCTCCTGGGCAATACCCTCTTGATGAATGATCCATGTTGAGGAGATATCATGCATAACACCATTTTGATTCATCCCTCTGCTAGTATACACGTTAACAAATGTATTTACACCTATCTCGGTGATATCTAACACATAATAGTCTATAAAACCTGCAAACATAAAGAGACATGTTGCAAGGTTTATAGAATATTTTATAAAGCATATTTTTGAAAATCTGAAAATTTCTGTTACCGCTTTTTTTCCTTTCACCAACTGGAAAGCTTCTCAGACACATTCTTTTAAGAAGTCCTGTTTTAAGGGCACAGATATAGCTCCAATAAAATGTTAAATCTCTCAAGTACTGAATATTTTTATGCTATTTGCAACATAAAATAGGAAAAGCATGATTTCAATTTTTGGCTATAAAATTCTTATTAACATTTTCTAGACACTCTAAAGAATTAATCTATAGCTCAGCCTTTCACTATGAGTAATGTGTAGATTGCTGAGTCCTTTATATAACATATCTGCAGTGTAGTTTACTGCAAGTAATAGCAAAGTGCTTTTTCACAATAAAATAGGTAAATGCAGTGCCATTAATTAGTCATGTTCTGTTGTATTTTGCTGTGCTGTTGTGAAGTGTGTGCTGGTCTTAACTGTAAAAGCCAAAACCTTTCTGACTAATTATTAGGAACATCTTATTTATGACACTAATCCATAAAGAAGATTCTACTGTCTTAATAATTTTCACATCACAGTCATAATAACTGTAGCTCCAGCTATCCTCTTTCTGACGATGTTTCATGCAGTTAATGAACCTTGATCATTAGTTCTTTTACTGCAAAACATGCAAGAACTAATGACTCACTAGAAATATGCTCTCTCTTAAGTATTATTCTTCAAACTAAATGGGATGGAATGTGCCTTAGATGTAAGAGTTTGTGATGAAGGCAGAGAAGAGTTTTGTTTATTACTGAGAGGAATTAGGAAAAGTGCTACGAAGATAATGTTGGAGATTAAAATGCCCTGTTTACCCAATGAAATGGTTAAACAGGCTAAATATTGGCATGACTATCTATCCTTCAGTTATATATGAGTCTGTAACTCCCTTATGCAAACTAATATGAATCAGAATGCATCATGCCTTTTAGTGTCTCTCAACCTTTTATTTTAAAAATTCTAGAAGGCTTAGTCTGAGGTATATTTCTATAAATATTTGATTTTCATATTCTTCAGTTAAATTACGAAAGACTATAAAAATATTTGATTCATCCCAAAGTGATGTTTGCGGTTTTAAAACAAAAAAATGAAAATATCATAATTCAGATGATTCAAAATGTTTAATTTAATTTTCAAAGTGGTTTTTAACATTTTCTGAGTTAAACTGAAGTGTTTGTAACAAGCTGTAGTAAAATGAAAAAGTGTTTAATTTAAAATCCATAAACACACAACTGGACCATTTTTTTCAGGATGTTTTCCAGTTGAATTCACTGCATGAATTTGAGGAAAATTTCTTAAATGTATTGGTAAATCTAGAGCTGAACTTACTTTCTCTTTTTGAGAAAAAAAAAAGCCTGGTACTTGCAAAACCTACGTGTCTTAAGAAGTATAGTGCATGCATAAGAGCCAAACAGGAAAATGCAGAACTCTAGTGTAGAATCACTGCATATTTTTGTATCTCTGCAGGAATAGTTTTCAGTGTTTTACTGCATTGGTCTGCCCCAGGTCCTGTTACACAAGGTTGAAAATCTAAAAAATTAATTGCAACAGTGGATCAGTTAGCTTTAGCGCTTATAGCTGTTGATGGCCAACAATAACCACCTCTGTACTTGCACTTTAATTTAGTTCACATTAATATACCCCAGGTTTTGAACTAAAATAGTCTGTGTAAACAAATCTGGAAAAATTGCCATATGCCATCTATTTTAAAATTGTTTTCATTTGCTGTATTTGAACAGAGTAGCCAAAGTCCTGTTTTGCCTGGTATAGTGCTGGGAAGGAAGACCTAGATGTCAGGTTAGTTAACTAGTCACCCCTCTGCTCATCTCCTAAGTGTTTATCTGGCCTGAGAGCTGATGTCTTCCCAGAAGACTGTCACTTTAGGCTACATTAGGCTGTTGTTGTATCGCTATCTACCGGCCTGCTGCTACTCATGTCATTAGCAATTGCTGTTTCAAAGATGCTTGCATTGTAGTGCACAAGCTCCTGACGTATTTCAACCTGTTCAGTCCTATTTGTATTTGGTTTGTTTTTCCTAGCATATGGGAATAAAGCTTATAAAGATTAAAAGAAAAAGAAAAAAGGCTAAGCTTTGTGAACAAACAAAGATCAGCTGCTAGCTGAAGTGTATATCATTTTCATAGAGTCACAGAATCGCAGAATAGTTTGGGTTGGAAAGGAGCTTTAAAGATCATCTAGAGCAACCCCCCTGCCATGGGCAGGGACATCTTTCACTAGACCAGGTTGCTCAAGGCCCCATCCAACCTGACCTTGAACACTTCCAGGGAGGCGGCATCCACAACTTCTCTGGGCAACCTCTTCCAGATTGTCAGTCTGTCAGATCACTTCCTGTGTGATCTATCACAGCTAGACATTTTTTTTGTGTATTTTGTTTGAGTATTTTTTGCAGCAGCTCCATGTAGAGTAGAAGGGATATTTCAAGCACATGTGGAATCATTACTACTCATGAAGATGACTGCAAGGCCTATAGCAGATACCTGCAATTCAGAATGCAAACTGGGAGAAGACCATGTTAGTTATAATTACTGATAAGTAATCTGAAAAAAAAAAAAGACAGAAAAAGATATTTTTAAAGTGCTATCAGCTTTTTAAAATTAAATGGAAATTTGCCCAAATAATAGATAACATGAAATGGTAGTTCAAAACCCCTTTTTGTTTACTCAGGTGCTTTAAGGCCTTTACCACCTGCTGAGTGGTTGGAAGTATGAATAAACATTGGAGTGACAGGTTTCACACTGCTGCATCGTAGGTTTGCACAGTGGGACTGAGTGCTTCCCGACACTATTGGCTGATCTGTTTTTCAAATAAAAATGTGGGTTTCAAATTTTGAGGGGGAAAAAATGTTCTTTTCATCTTTGCTGTTCATAGAAGAAATTATTTTTTTACCTAATCCTTCCTGAAAATTATAAAGTTTCTCCAAATACAGAACATTATAGGAGTATTATACTAGTCAGTACTCTGAAGAAAGGAATATAATTTAGGAGCTTAAACCCACAAGGAGAATATATGCATTTATATTTGTGAAAATTACCAGAAATCATTGTTCTGTGTAAATTGTCTCCTCTCAAAACTGTTATTTTATAAGACCTATACAGATACCAGTTGGTGAAAAAAAAAGCAAAAGGCACAAAGTAAATCTCTTTGTAATTCAATTACACTGGGCCAAGGTAGTGTTCCCATGGTGTCAGTCTGACAAGGAGTAAGTGTTGAGGCATTGGAATAATTCCTTTGATCATGGCCAAGTTGGACTTATAGATTTTTATTTAGGCAGTGAGTGCTCAGCCACGGAATTAAAAATACTAAGCAACTATTAAGAGAAGAGTGTGTTGTTCACCACAACACAATACCTTAGCAACCAAGATGCTCTCAGTAACAGAGTGAAATAAAAAACTGCTGTGATGGTGTATAGAAGAAACTAAAAAGTTGTTGAGGGTACAAAGGGGCACTTGTCTCTCAGATTCAAAGCTGCCCTTGCTATCCTGTTCACAACAGAAGAAATAAAAGCTCATCAGGATGCAGTCAACAAGGATGTAATTTCAAAAATAAATATTTTGTGGAGGGAAATATCAAAATGGTACTTTTTAACATTACTGAAACTGAAAAACAAAGTAGTTGTCAGGGAACACAGAAGACATGGATTCAATTTTTATTTCGACTTATTCAGAAGAAGATCTTGAAGCCAAGTACAGCCCAGCCCAACTGAGCACCTACTGGGTACTTTCTGGACTGACTGTGGATTATGCTATATTTATGTTTTTGAAGCTCTTCCAGTTTATGTAAATAAACAGCTGATGGTATGGGAAATTGAACCTGAGTCTCTTCTTCTGAGGTGAGTAAATTTATCACTATATAGAATCAATATCTCTTATGTAGCTTCTCAGCTTCTTTGGAAAATAGTTTTTTGTGGTGGCTACCACCTACTAAAGCCTATGCTGGCTTTTCTCTACTACTATTTGCAGAAGAATGTAGCATAAGCTACAATTACACCTTCATTTTGATAGCCAACATACTATATTGCCTTCATCACTGTAGTAACTTGGTGCCTCCTACTCATAATGTATTTATCTTCACAGTACTACTATGATGTTGAGCAGATGGTAAAGTGAGTCACTAGGTACAGAGCTTGACTCCTCAAGATCAGACAAGACAACTGTGATGAAATCAGTCCTGGGTTTCGTTCATCTTTCTGCTGTACCCCTCATGCTCTACTGGGAACCATGAGAGTCTTCCCCTCAAGGGACAGTGGACATCAGGTTCTCCTCCTTTCCCTACACCCTCGGGAAAAAGGAAAAGAGGAGGTCCTCTGGTGGCCCTTGTCTTATGTAAACATCCAAAAGTGATGGTTCAGGCTTGGCATAGCTGAACAATATTATGGAGTTCTCAAATTATCTTGACTGTGAGACTGTCAAATACTTGAGGCAGACGAAAAGTGCGTCTCTCTTGTGTTTCCTCCGACTCTAGCACACATTGGCTCCTACTGAGTTCAGCCAGCAGATGATTAATTTCAGTCTATTGATTCTACTGGCAACTGCTACAAGTGTCTCTTCTTGGATAAGCTGGCGCGGTTTATAAGGACAGTGAAGCTGAGTGATGTATTGCACTGTTCACGTGTAGTCCTCTGCACAAGGTAACTGTCTGGCAGCACTTCTGTGAGATGTGGAGGATATGACTGAATGAGGCAGCCTCTTTTCTGGGAATCTTTTCGTCCTCCTAGAGTGAGACACCGTTGTTTCCTAGCAGACTCATTTGGAAAGTATGTTGTCTCTGATATGTCACTGGCAGCCTTTTTGGCAGGGGAGGTGATGCTACCTCATTTAACAGTCTTAAGTGATTCTGATCTTTCACATTATTAAACATGTATTCCGTTAGCCATCTAGTCTAACAGTCACATGTTAATTTGTGTAAAACATAAATGCATTAGCGTGACATGGGAAAGATTCCCAGAAAGTAGAAAAAATGACCTTTGGTATTTAGTGCTAATCTGGCACAATGGGAGCAGAATACAGTTTTTTAAAGCATGTCAGGTGCTGCCTCTTCCCAAAGGCCCCCAGATTCTGATTTCTTTTTCTTTTCTCACTGTCTTCTGTCCTCCCTTCTCTCATTTTACCTATTATGTTCTTAGGGGAAATAATTTAATTATGGAACTTTTTTTTTTTAAACTATAAATGGATATAAATTTTTCAATGAACATATTTGTTTTGGGTTTTAGTTTTGTTTTGTTCTTATATTTAAAACATTTGTAGGGAAGTGGAAAGTTCAGACAATATGCTAGTTTCAATACTTTTGGTATGAATGGCAACTGATACTTAGCATGCCTCTAATGATCAAAGGTTTTTAAAACGAAATATTGATATTTTGCATGCTAAGAGTTTCAAAGTTAAAAAAAAACATTTTTCATGTCAGAAGTCTAAAATTAAAGGAAAAAAAGTCTAGAATATCTAAGTTAGGATAAATTATTAAAGTATTTTGCTTAATTTGATTAATTTTTTTCTTTTGTTTACATTCATGAAATCATACCATTCAGAGTGGAAAGATTAATTAAAGTCTTGAAGTTTTTATGAGTAAAAAACCCAGTTTCTTCCATAATTTATTTCACAGTCTAGCCAATAATTTCTTGGAGTAAATTATAGCATTGATGCATATCAACCACCAGAGCTTTAAAGAAGGTCTCTCTTGAAAAAGTAACATTGCAGTTGATACTGTGATAGGGAAGATGTTTACTGCTTCCAACTGGCATGCCTGGCAAAGGAACACAAAGGAGGGAATGAAACAGGGAAGTTAAGCCATAGCCTCATGGCTGAACTTTACAGAAAAATGATATATTCAATTTATAATTTTGAGATTTTGAAAACAAAAGTTTCTCTCTTTTGCATTTAAAGTCTTCCATTTCCAAATAGTTTCACATGAAATCAGCAACTTTAAGCAACAAGAGCTGACGTAGATTATTACAGAATTCTCAGAATACTTTTACAGATTCTTTTTATTAATTTAAAAAATATGTTATTTTAATTTGTGTTCACTTGTGAAATTACTGAGAACTAGAATCAAATTTATATTTGTTAATGTACCAAATTAGTAGGAGAGGGAGAATTTATTAGACATAGCAACAAACTTGTATGATCAAGATCATTATTATTATTATAAATGTCCTGCCATCCTTTCAATTCAGTGGTAGTTTAGGGAGTAATACTGAAGGAATAAGAGGGAAACTTTACCAAAATCCCTTCTGTCTGTAGCATCTTTACCTGTGCTACTCCATATCATTTCATTTTCCCTGTAAATGTCTTCTGTAGCCTTTACTCTCCACCCTGACAGTTGTCAGACTTTCCCCTGGCCTTTAATGCTACGGTAGTCATCTAAGGGTATGGAAAACATCCAAGGCTGCTAGTTTCCTGTGAATTTATTTTCAAGTGCTGATATTTTTTGAGGGTTGCAGAATATCTGTGTGTGAATTAATACATGTTAAAATGTTGTTAGTATGCATGCTGAGTTTGCCAGTCCCCTCTGCAGCTTACATGCTCTTTATTTTTAAAGTCCCAGGGAAGCTGCAGTGGTGGGAATATCTAACAGTCTACTTAGGAAGAAGTCACCACCTATAATATGGAAGGTAGATTTTGGATGCCATGCTGCAACTTTGGGGCCGGGAGATGAGAGCTCTGCTTCCTGAGGAAGGCAACTTAGTAAGAGTGCAGCTCTTGGCCCTCTGGGAGGTCCAGATAAGCAGGAATCACTGGCAAATACATTTAAGATTATATGAGTAAGGTGACTGGCAATAAACATAATCTTGAGTTTGAGAAATAAACCTGCGGTTCAGCAAACTGTTCTAGCCGGGTCGCTGACATCTGCCCTAGGGAGTCTGCACTGAAGTATCAAACATATGATGCAATGGTGCAGAACAAATTACATTTAAAACAAATCAAGGAAAGGGCATCAAAATGCCCAGAAATGTCAGGTCTGGTAGCAAAATAATCACAGGAGATCAGCTGAGTTAGCACTGGTAAGCTAACAAACATGGGTTTCAATCTTCAAGTAAGTGAGGTTGCTACTGAAAAAAGGAATATCCAGTTCTCCATGGCCACTGGAGATTAGGCAAGAATTGGTGTAGGTGCAGTTACTCTCGCTTCGAGACATGTCTGTTGGCCAGATGACTCCCATATCCTTTTCCACTATACATTTGATGAGGCTGTGAATCCGGATCACATCATCAAAAGGAAGGAGAATTTACAAAGTGAAGAGTTTGGTGTTTTAAAGCTTTTACTATGTTGAGAGACATGTCACAGATTGAAAAGAACAAAAATCAAACTGTTGAGGGCTGGTCACTAGCAGGGGATGTAAGCAGGTGACAGGTGGCAAGCAGCTCTGTGGTCTCTCACCAAGGAAGAGCTGATGGTGATCTTCTGGTTTCTGAAGTGAGGATGAAGGATGGAAAGTGCATTTTGGGGATAAATTGTTTGCCTCAGCTGCTCTCTTAAAGACCTGCAATACAAAGATGAAGGGAATACTGCATAATGTAGAGGGTCCAAGGATAACAAAATCAAATGATATCTGGAAAGTATTAGATTATGGGAAAACTAATTCTGTCATTTCTTGCTATAGGAAGAGAACAATGAAAAAAATCTTGTATTGATTTTATTATTTTACATGCAAAGAAGAATGTGCTGCAGGCTCTGTGCAGGAGCTTCAGTGAGATAGAGCTTTGTTCCAAGAGATCTTACCATCTAAATTTTAAATACAACATGATGAATGAGGACGACATGTAGTAAGAAAGATGCTGGGGTAAAGAGGGATGAAGAGCACAGTGATGAAATGTTACAGGGCTCAGGTTAAGCATAAGAATAAATTGCGTAAGATAATAAAGAAAAATAGAATGGTGAGTGCATTGTTTTTCTACTCAGGTCAATAAATAATTTCAGTAATGTTGTGAATATCATCGATCTTTATATACCACATCACGTGAGACCAAATGCCTAAGATCTCTTGCTACCTGACTTTCTTCACAGCCTCTCCTCACTCGCGTGTATGCTTCCTTCACCCAGTGCCCTCCTTGCTTTTATTAGGCTGTCATGTCCTTCCCCATCACCACTACAGAGCCAGAAGCCCAGCTCTGCTGAAGAGGATGGGCATCGTGCCATGGGTTTCAGCAAATCTAAGATTTCACTTGAGCTAAGAGCAGAGTTTTGCTATGTTTGGCAGGCGAGCCCTGCTCGCTCCTTCTGCCAGAGCAGCAGAGAGGGAAGCATCTGGAAACAGACCCCACGCTTCCACCTTCCCTGTGCTGTGTGGCACTCACTCTGCTAGCTGTGGAGTTGTAGTAGGCACAGAAATAGTATGGAGATGGGTTTAGAATGAAAACCTAGGTAGATAAGCAGACATCTTTTGACCAGAGGAATAATAATAATTTCTGGTATTATAAATTGTCACAATAGCCCCTGTTAAGGGTTGTAAACAGATATCAGACACCAAAATTGCTAAAGGGAAAGAGATAAGGCAGCAAGATAAAACTAAAAATCGAAACGTGTTCTGTGAGTACACTAGGGTATCTCATGGCCAGCCCAGAAACATTTAGTTTGTTTTTCCCACATAATGTGGAAGATTCTGCATTGTCATTCTGGACTGATGTTCATGATGTCAGAGAATATGACATTAAAAAATAATATAATTTATTTTCTTGACCTGCTTATAATCTTCCATCTACTTATTATTTGGAATACAAATGTGTGCTTCATGTTTTAAATTAAAAATGGCAATCTTAATCATTGAGAAACTCTACAAAATTATTCATTTTGAAATATTAACATTGCAAACCTTTTCCCAGCAGTATATAAAGCAAACACTTCACAATATTTTGTTGCCAGATTTTGGGTTTTGATTAAGGCAGGCTTATGAGCTGATGTTTTTTTACCAAACCAGTAATTCTTTTTTGAGTACTGCTAAGCTTTAGACTTTAAACTGCAATTAAATATAAACTAACAGAAGCTTCAGTTGTAACAGAATATCAAAACCACAAGTAACAATTTTTTTATTAAAAAAGTATTTATTTGATAACTTAAAAAAATTACTTATATGTCAGATTTGAGTAGACTAATTTGGTTTATGGTGGTTGGAAATGAGCATTCACTGTTCTGAAAAAAAGCTGAGCTTTATGCCTTTGTAGTATTGAAGACAAAGAAAAATTAGGTGCACTAAATATTTCATAAATTTAAACAATCTCATCCATCTGATTGTGAAATGACCTTTTTGTTTAGCAATCCTTTCCTATAAAACTTTACTTTTAACTACAAAAGGTGTACATAACTAATGAAAATCAGAAGTCATGAAATGTAAGTCTATTACACACTCTAAAATTGTTCCTGCATGGAATTCCTTTCGCGTCCGTGTATTTGTTCAGGTTTTGTCACATTTAAAAGCAAAGCTGCCTACTCTGCCTGATCCTGATCCCTTTAAAACCCACTTCTCCACTGGGGTTAAGAGAACTGAAAAAGTGTTTCAGGTTTCAGGTGGAGCAATGAGCTGCGCTATAGACACTCCATGCCTCTGCTTCAAGCTCAGGTCATTTGAAGCTTGTCGTATTCCAGGGCAAAGAAACAAGTTGCCTTGTACAAACCTTTTTTTAACATTGGAGGTCAGGTTGTTGGGAGATAGATTTTGGGCAAGACTGAGCAAGCAGTAGGAGACATGGGAGATGGTACAGGGCTTATGGAGGAGGTTTGTCTTTTGTCTCCATGGCAGAAAGGCTGCCCAAATATCTTGAACTTATGGAAGCGTGGACAACTCCCTTCCCCTGCCTGGACTTCCCTCCTCATTACCAAGCAGCACCCCCTTTCTCTCCTTTCTACTGCACCTCTCTCTACCCATCTCCTCACTCCTGCCAAGTCATAGCTTCAGGTGAGTATTTGTGAGCAGTTTGTATAGTAAGTGACTGAACAGAGCTTATCTCCACTAGAAAACCAATGTAAAACTCTTGCGATTTTGTATTGAAAAATATGGCCTTACAGGGGAGTTTGAAGCTGGTCATTCTAGGTGCTTTCTTAATTTAGGACAGCAGGCCACACAATACTAGGGATATACTGAATACTCAACTGGTTGCAAAATTAATATCATTATATTATAATTCTATATTATATTAATATCATATATTGATATTAAATGACCTGTGAAAAATCTGGTCTAATGATAGTTCTCCTGCAAGCAAGTCCATCTGCTGAAACATAGGTATTTGCTTAGATTTCCTTTATTTCCCTTTTGAGATGTATAAGCATCTTGTGAATATCACAGTGCTGGGCAGAATTAGTTTGGGTACTGGAAGCAGTGTTCATCTGCTCTGCTTGTTGTGTAGAGCAGGCATGATTGATACTTGGGCTGTATGGTATAAATGTGAGTGACATTACTCTTAGTGCTTGCACACTCCAAATGCTATTTTTAAGAAATACTGCAGATTTAAAGTTCATATAGAATGGATAATATGGTATATTAATGCCAGCCCAAAATCTTTTCATGCTTACAGCATAAAAGCAGCAATATGTATTGGCTGTGCCACTTAGTCTACCTGGACTTTAGTAAAGCCTTTGACACCATTTCTCACAGCATTCTTCTGGAGAAACTGGCTGCTCATGGCTTGGACGGCCGTATCCTTCGCTGGGTAAAAAACTGGCTGGATGGCCAAGCCCAAAGAGTTGTGGTGAATGGAGTTAAATCCATTTGGCGGCTGGTCACAAGTGGTGTTCCCCAGGGCTCAGTATTGGGGCCAGCTCTCTTTGAAATCTTTATCAATGATCTGGACGAGGCGATCAAGTGCACCCTCAGTAAGTTTGCAGATGACACCAAGTTGGGCAGGAGTGTTGATATGCTGGAGGATAGGAAAGCCCTACAGAGGGATCTGGACAGGCTGGATCGATGGGCCAAGGCCAACTGTATGAGATTCAACAAGGCTAAGTGTTGGGTCCTGCATTTGGGTCACAACAACACCATGCACCGCTACAGGCTTGGGCAAGAGTGGCTGGAAAGCTGCCTGGTGGAAAAGGACCTGGGGGGATGTTGATCAATGGCCAGCTGAATATGAGCCAGCAGTGTGCCCAGGTGGCCAAGAAGGCCAACAGCATCCTGGCTTGTATCAGAAATAGTGTGGCCAGCAGGACTAGGGAAGTGATCGTCCCTCTGTACTCAGCACTGGTGAGGCCACACCTTGAATCCTGTGTTCAGTTTTGGGCCCCTCACTACAAGAAAGACATCGAGGTGCTGGAGCAAGTCCAAGGAAGGGCAATGAAGCTGGTGAAGGGTCTAGAGCACAAGTTTTCTGAGGAACAGACGAGGGAACTGGGGTTGTTTAGCCTGGAGAAAAGAAGGCTCACGGGAGACGTTATTGCTCTCTACAACTACCTGAAAGGAGATTGTAGCAAGGTGAGTGTTGGTCTCTTCTCCCAGGTAACAAGTGATAGGATGAGAAAATGACCTCGAGTTGCTCCAGGGGAAGTTTAATTGGATATTAGGAAAAATTTCTTCATGGAAAGGCTTGTCAAGTGTTGGAACAGGCTGCCCAGGAAAGTGGTGGAGTCACCATCCCTGGAGATATTTAAAAGACAGAATCACAGAACCAACCAGGTTGGAAGAGATCTCTGGGATCATCGAGTCCAACCATTGCCCTGACACCACCATGTCTACTAGACCATGGCACTAAGTGCCATGTCCAGTCTTTTCTTAAACACATCCAGAGATGGTGACTCCACCACCTCCCTGGGCAGCCCATTCCAATATCTAATAACCCTTTCTGTAAAGAAATTCTTCCTAATGTCCAACCTGAACCTCCCCTGGCGAAGCTTGAGGCTGTGTCCTCTTGTCCTATTGCTAGTTGCCCGGGAGAAGAGGCCGACTCCCACTTCACTACAACCTCCCTTCAGGTAGTTGTAGACTGCACTAGGGTCACCTCTGAGCCTCCTCTTCTCCAGGCTAAACAACCCCAGCTCCCTCAGCCGTTCCTCGTAGGACAGACCCTCCAGACCCTTCACCAGCTTGGTCGCCCTCCTCTGGACTCGCTCCAACACCTCAACACCTTTCTTGAAGTGCAGGGCCCAGAACTGAACACAGTACTCAAGATGCGGCCTCACCAGTGCCGAGTAGAGAGGGACAATCACTTCCCTAGACCGGCTGGCTGCACTATTCCTAATAGAGGCCAGGATGACATTGGCCTTCTTGGCCACCTGGGCACACTGCTGGCTCATGTTTAGCCGGCTGTCGATCAGCAGCCCCAGGTCTCTTTCCACCGGGCCGCTTTCTAACCACTCTTCCCCCAGCCTGTAGAGCTGCATGGGGTTGTCGTGGCCGAAGTGTAAGACCCGGCACTTGTTCTTGTTGAACCTCATGCTGTTGGTTCAACAAGACGTGTAGATGTGGTGCTTAGAGAGATGGTTTAGTGGTGGACTTGGCAGTGCTAGGTTAATGGTTGGACTTGATGATCTTAAAGGTCTTTTCCAACCAAAACAATTCTATGATTCTGTGATTCTATAAAGGCCTCAAGCTTAGCTCTGATCACGTATAATTTTTACACAAGTATATTTACATAATTAACCCTAGATTTATTTCAAAGAAAATCACCCACTGCTCATGATGAAACAACTTTCTGCTGAATTTCTCAGAGACAAGCTGTCTGAAATGAACACTTTTAATATACCCTGCTAGTATTTGGAATGGTGCTTTTAAAATCAGTGTAATCAGTCAGTTAAATAGAAGATTTGCTTTTAACTTGACAGAAAATTTATTCTGTACTGAAAGATTAAATTCTGTAATTTCTGGAAGGATGCTGTGACTAAAATTATTCAATTCCCCTTACAAGTTGCAAAGTTAACTCAGACTTTCCTCTAAAGCTCTGCTCATCACTTACATAACGCCACAGAAATTCTTATTTTCTATTAGAGATACTGTTTTATAAGTTAGTAAGTCAGTGGTTTCACCTCAAACTGTTTGAAAAATTAATCTAATCCAGTTCTGATATATGTTTTTTTCTCCACAGCTGAAGCTGTCTATCAAATATGCTTGCAAAATACACTTAAACAGCCTTTGCCTGGAAGTGGGAAATACCTGTGAAGTTATATATATCAGCTGTGGAGGATAAAGAGATACAATCTGTTCAAAATAGAAAGGAGAAAGATAAATCATCTCAGGAAGTATAAGTAAACAAAATTATATTTGAAATCCCCAGCTGTAAAATCACTGTTTTTTACTGCCTAGCACAGGAAAAAAAGCAATAAACATGAGACACCTGTGCCAACAGAGTGATTTTCTTGATCACTAGACCAACACGTCCCTCCTTTTTTGTTCCACCTGCTGTTCAGCTAAAGATGGGACAGGGAGAAAATGTTGCAGTAAATGAGACAGAAGGGGAACATTATTTGTAAAATATTTAAAAACACGTATGTTAGATTTATTTTTCCCCTCTGTCTGCATCTTATATCTACATCACCTTCTAAAAACGCCTTCTTGATTTCTGTGAATGAAAGCAGGAAAATGATAGTGCAGTTTCCTCTTAAGGATAGCAAAAGGTGTAGTTTGTTAGCCTGGGACTTGCAGACAATCAGGAAAGGACTGTGCTTCTGGGGGTATTGGTCCTTCTTCGTCATTTCAGGATCCTGTGTGGACTGTGTTGAGCTTCTCTGCTTCTCACTCTCGATTTTGACTGAAAGTAAATTTTGTGATATCACAGCCCAGCGTGCACTGGGCCCTCAGGGAGTCAGCCAGCTCCCCAAGCATGATGATACTTGGAAGTTCTCATTTTCACTTTACCTTGGCCATAGTTTGCGAGAACCAAAAAGTCTACAGAAACTGCTTAGCCCTTGATGAATTAGGAAGGAATAGAGACATGCAGTGATACACAGTATCCTTTTAGATTAGTCCATTTGAAGTCAAGCTGGGGTGGGACTTCCGAATTGGCTAATAAAGACCTGGACAGATTTTTCACCTCACACAATGGAATTGCGTGTCCTACTGCTAGGAGTATACCTTTTCCTAACACGCTTAAGTGTTTAACATATACTGTTTCAACATAGCTTAATCCCTTCTTATCGTGATCCTTCTTTGCAATTTGTGGAAACATTTAGGCTGCTGAATATATGCAAAAATGAAAAAGGGTGAGGGCATTGCAGCAGTGATGGTCTATAATTGCAGTTTATGGTTAGCTCAATTCTTGGGTCTGTTTAGAACAACTACATCTGGATTTTTCCAGCACAGTTCCTCTTGAGAAGGATCTAGCTTTAGGCAGATTCCATGTGAGTGACTTGGCTTCAAGGTCAAGGATCAGTACCAGATTCTTTTCCATTTAGCACAGAGAAATAGCTTATTATGCCACTAATTTGTAATTTTTCACTTTCTTCCAGTCAGGATCTAGCTCTTCTTCGTTGACCACAATATAATCTATTCTTTCTAACTTGTCTGACTGCCCAAAGCAACTAACAAGTCCACTTGAATCTTAATTTTACCTGTCAAGCCACCTCCCTTTCTACATGCTTATAACATTTTTCAACATCCTGCATCTACCTGTACTCTAAAAGCCTCCTCTACTCCATCAAAAGACTTCCCTTTTTCCCACTTTACAGTCTAGGGACCACTGGGAAGTTTTATTTCTCTACCTATGTACAACAGTTTTTTAACAAAATATTTTGTAGGTATTGAGACAGCTCATTATCTTTTGGTCTGGAAGGAGAGATGAAACAGCACCAAAGGATTTACTAGAAGTGCTTGTTTGGCTAAGCAATCCTAGCAGACAAGATTTTTCTGGGTTGGAGCTTTTTGGTTCAGTTTGTTTGTTGTATTCTTTTCTTATCCAGTGTTTACTTAGGATGCAGCATGAATCTGAAGGAAGTAATTTTCTTCTGGCTGAAGCTAAAGTTCTCAAGCAGAGTCCTCCAGTGTCAATTTTCAGGGTGTTTTCTTTGACCACGAGATTTCTGTCAAAAGTCAGGATGATCAATTTTAGATATGTTCTTGAGTCTTAGATCTTTAATATTCCTCTTCATTCTAGGGAAAGGAAAGGAAATAATTCTTGGAGATCAGGAAGATTTGAGAGAAAAACAGTTAAATGAGGGAGAGTTGTAGTTGGATAATTGGAATTTTTATTCATATATCTCTTCAGAAGCCCATTCTACTTCCTGCAGCTTGGCATCTATATGTCTTATTTATCTGGTCTGTGCCTGTTTAGACCATTTTTCTCTTTAGGTGTCTTTAAATATGAGTGGATTTGTATAGCTCAGTCTTCACACACAAACAAGCACATGGATTATATAAGTGGATAAGTTGCTTGCCTGGAGTTATCTAAATCACGAATGAGGTTGAGAGTATAATTCAAATTGGTTTGATTAAAATTGGTTTTAGTCATTTGTTTTCCACTTCTGTGGCTGAAGTAGTTCAGACAAAATATACACTGAAAGTAGGAAGCAAAAGTTCAAGGACAAAAGTAATCACTCTGGCACTCTGAGTTTGGGGAGTATCAAAAGCAGCTTGGAGGTTTGTATTTCTCTGTGTTTTCTCTCAGAAAAAAAAAATCAAATTGCTTGCATCTGGGTGGGAGAAGACACTGAGCTGGATTTTGAGTGTGTGACCCAATGATCTACCAGAGAGTGTTGTTTTCAAGTAAAGGTAACATCAGAAGTATGCTAACTTTGAAATTTACCACGATGAGTATGAGTTGCCAGTACCTGAGGTAAGCTGAAATGAAATCTGTTAAGGAAAATGGTAGGTAGCACTGGATGGGAAAGGTTAAAGATGGAGATCAGAATTATGGCAAGATGGCAAAGAAAAATCTGCAATCATATTTATTCCCTGAGTTCTGTCTGGGGGTACACTGAAATTTGCCTAGGCTCCAAGGGTTGCAAAAAGATTCCTGCTTCTGTTTTGGCTCTGATTATCTTATTGCGTCTCTCCAAGTTGAAAAGGCTTTTAAATATGGAACGATCACTATCAGTGATGTAAGTTTCCCAGCTTTAACAATGCATAGTAAGCTATTTTGAGATACTGTTAGCCAGTGTGTCCAATATATTTTTTGTTACACACAAGCTGTTAAAGCAGAACTCACATTTATCCTAAATGGCTGCTGTAAAATAAGACAATGTAATTCATTAAATTATGTACTCTCTTTACAGAGGTAGGGCTGTGGATGTAAATGTATCTTAGCATTTGCAATCTTTTGTTGATATTATTTGTTCAAAAATGTTCTCTTTGTTTGAAATACATTTCAATTTGTTCATTCTACTTGGTACAATCATTAACTTCTGACAAGTATACAGTGAAAGCAAGGCATACATATCCATCACTTGGTTAATTTTTACTTGTAAATCCAGAAACAGGCTGGAGTTGAGTTTCTCTTTGTTACCTTGGAAACAAATGGAGGCTTGACTTCGAGTAGCTCTACACTTGAAATGAGGGGTGGAGCTTTGATGTTGCAATTCTTATTATGATGGGATGAAAGGCAAATGGGAAAATGGCAGTTACACCAAGTCAGTAGCCTTCAGCTTCTGAAGTTGAGTCGAGTAGCTCATCCTCCTGCAAAGATGACTAGCCAAAACAGGATAATTGTTGCTGTCAATTTATTTATCTTCCAAATAAGGAAAGAAACTCTGCATTTTTCCTTGCCAGTAATTTTCAGCATCGACTGTATAAATGTGGACCATTTTCAATTACAGTAATAATTTATTTACAATTTTCCAATCAGTTCATAGACTAAGTTAAGTAAAGTTTCAGATGTTTCAGGGAATATCTGGTATATCATTTTTTGTTCCCACTGAGGCAAGCTTTCCAATAAGAATTTGACTAAAAATCCCTCTCTAATAAGTCATTTGGATAAGAAGACATTTTGAATTGTAGTTTGGATAATGAAGATATCAGAATGAGGTACATTGTGTAGGATTTTGTAGTCTAGTTTCTACTGTTATCTTTTGCTTCTGTAGTGTGAACAATAATATTGATATATATTCCTGTCAAGACAATTTCAAAGTAGAAAAAATCAAGTTCTGAAATATTACTACTTTGCTGAATTTTCCACAATAAAATGAGATAAAGGGCCCCTGGGATTTACAGGGATTTGAATTAATCCTCTCTATATCCTGGCTGTGGTGAGGACTATTAATATACCCGTTTTACAGTGAATGTAATTAGGCTTTCGTTCTGCAATTGTTAATACCTGATCTGTGTGCTACTGAGTGACCCAGGAGCGCTAATTTCATCTGGATGAGGAATGGACACACAATTGCATTTCTGTCAAATTAACTGGAGCATGTATACAGATCTTATGTTGGCCTCACAATTTTATGCTGGTTTTATATGGGCAGCAGTGGACAGACAGTATTTGAGCAGTCTCAAGCTTGCCAGGGTAAAGCTAATTTGTCAAAATATCCCTTTGAACACATTTGAACCAGCAGCTGACATTTGCACATGATCAATGGTTTGCATCATGAATTTGTGCTGGTTTTGATCTAACAAGCTATTTCAAAGCTGAATTCTCTTTAGTATCAAATTCTGTGCTTAGACATAGCTTTTGGCAATTAGTTCATCTTTTGCAGGGATTCTGTAGGAGTAGGAATACGGAAGACTAATATCCTGATTCAATTTTCTGTCTCTAAACATTTTTTCACCAGGGCTCATAAGCACATGCTCAACACTGAGCATGTAGATAGGGCTTAAGCAAATGTTAACCTGAGCTGAATAGTACAAATTAGCTCCCAGCTGTGTGATTGATGAAAAGTAATTGATTGGATCAATTTTGGATGGATTTTTCTGTTAGTATCCTCCTTCGTAAACTTTCTGATTACCTTCTTTAATTTTATTAAGAGCAATTAAATTAAATTCAGCATGTCCTTAGCATAATGCATATTAGAATCATAGATTGTACTTTTTCTAAAATTTGTGTTCAATGTAAAAAATGTATCTTATCAGGAAAGACATTCAAAAAGGGAAAAAAGCACAATAAGCTAAACCGTAGTAATATTTCAATAGACCTAATCAAGACTGCAATAATTAGAAACACCACAAAAATCTTTCTTTTTTTGTTGCTAATAGCACCTTAGATTCCCTTTTTTATTAACATTGTTTGAAATCTGTTGCTCTGATCCTGCAAATCCTTATTCGTGAAAGTATTTTGTATTCGATTGTTATTTATATATGAAGACTAGCAGGCTGCTCACAGGGATTTATAAATTCCATTCCTAATTTACTTTTCACTTTTTATTGTTACTTCTCAGTATTCTAGTTTCACTTAGTTTGGATAATGAAAGTAGCCTGCTGTCTGTTTCAGTTAGTTCGAGCTGTTGTCCCCAGCCACTGTAATTTTATGGTTTACACGTATTAGCACAGCACTGGCATGCTCAGGTTTCCATTTCTGCAGGAACAAGAAAAACAATAAGTAAACTGTTTCAATTGATTTCCTCTGCAAAAAAACATCATGACAACATTACAACTGAGATAAATCTGTACATTAAATGAAAAACAATCACATGTTCCCTCTAGCCAAACCCAAACTACCACCAACTAATGGCAGGACTCAATTATGTGAAATGGTTTTTTTTGCGTTTTAGTTTACAGCTTGATAGAATAAATTTTGAGTTTTCCTATCTCGTTTCCTAACTATTACTAATAAACAGGTGGCTGCTAATTAACGAGTGATTTCATTCAAGAAAGTTACTGCCCGTGGAAAGGGTATTTTGGGTCAGCGTGTTCCTCAGTCTCATGCATGGTGGGAACTCAGCAGTGACTCCTCTCTCACACATCCCTGCCACTAAGGCTCCATCTTGTATGTCTGTGTACTGCAGTGGCAGCGACTCTCTCCCACACCTGCCAGAGCCAGGCGGTGAGCAATCCATGCAGCCAGGCAGAGGGAGACACTGCCAAGGCCTCACAATGCTCCTCCCTCCAACTAGCTGGGGCAGACCGAGGGGGAAGAAGATCATATTTTTGGGATGCTTGTGGGGCAAGGAGGAGGGCAGACTTGATCTCACTCCAGATGGCGGTCACAATTCCACAGCATGTTCACCAAGTAAATGCTGTCTGAGTATTTCTCCCATTGAATCCATGTTACCAAATGTTGTACGCTTGTGACTAACCTAAATTAGCAGACCAGTCATTTGTTTCTTGTAATTTCTGGATGGTAAGTTGAAACTGCATAGCAGTGATGTTATCCTGTAGCTTTTGTAGACCTGCTTCTTTCCCTGCACAATACGGCCTGTTTAATGAGATGATCCAGTTGACTTGTGGGGCTTTCCTGCTTCAGGGATGCTGGCAGGACAGTCAGACACATGTAGTAGATATATATAGTGCCATATGGTCATTTTTAAGAGTCTTTTTTTTCTTTCCCTGATCAGATCCAAACTTTGACCTTTTAAGTACTACTGATTTACTTACACAGTGTGTTCTATTGATCTACTTACATCTGAGCTCATTAAACACATAAAATGAGCTACAAGAAGAGTAAAATATGGCATTATTGAAACTAACAAAGAGATCAAATTATTATATGCCCAATACTGCTGTTCTATCTAGTTTCCTGGAAGGAGAAGCACTTTGGCAGCAGACATCTTCCAGCACCACTGCAGTGGATTATCTCCCACTGCACACATATTTTTGGTAAATGAAAACACAGTTTTGTTTTCTAGGCCAATGAACATGTTCACAGAAATGCTCAAGCATTTACAGCTATTAAAACGGCAAAAGCATTTGTGAAAATTCCCAGCATGTATGGTCTTATATGCATAAATGGCTCGAGTGGCCTAACATTCATGAAAAAAGTGTTTTACAGTACTAATACATGCTTTCCTGCTGGATTAGAATAAAACATAATGGCTTTGTTTATGGTCATAGTCATTAATCCAATTTTAAGAGGTGGGAACATCCCACACCAGGGGTGGTTTAGTTTAGATAATTCCTGTACAAAGCTGGATGCATTTTTTCCCATTCATTTTCCTCCATATTTCCAGCTACTTATTGGTTTAGCTAATTCTGGCAAACTGAGGGATAATTCCTCTGAGTTAGGTGATCCCATATTATCTACAGCTGTTATGAGGAAACCAAGCATTTAGCACAGGAGAGATGAATGGGGTAATTTTCTTGCTTGCTTGCTTTCTTGCTTTCTTTCTTTTACTTTCATGCTTGCTTTCTTTCTTTCCCCCTTTCCCTCCTTCCTTATTTCATAGGAAGCCATAGCTAACAGGAATACTGGAAAAAATATCAAAAGGAGATGAACAAGACCCTGTCTTTAGATCAGCTGTCTTTTGGTTGTTTCAGATGTAAACCATGAAGAGTCTATTTTATTTTTTAACATGATGTTTAAAAAAAAACATTCTGGAAGCCTAGCCAGTGTTCTCCAAACAATTAATTACACAGCAATTAAATGCATAATCTAATGATAAACAGACATTTTATCTGAGCAGTCATGTATGATATTTATTAATGACCTTCAATATCAGCAATTCTGCTTTCCCCACTGTTTTTGTTTCATGGTGTTCTAATATTCTTCATATTATATATATGTAAATACTTGTATAATGTGTGTATATAGATATATTGAAATGTATATGTGTAAATATAAATATAATATATATATATTAATTGAATATATCCTTCCACTATTAAAAATGGCTTAAAACCATGCATTAGTTATTGTGCATTAAGTAAGGTTTGGAAAAAGAGACTAAGAAATATTGCTGACACCAAATATCATTGCTGACTCCAGAATTCATCTATTGAAACATTTATTATTTTCATTTATGTTTTCACTTATCACATAAGTTTATAGATAGAGATGGGCAAATCGTGGTAATGACGCTTCCTCTGTTGCATGGTTAAATCCTCATGAATAATACTGTTTCCTTTAGATGGATGTGCATGGCTTCAAAGCCACAGACACATTGTAGTCCTGTGTTTGCATGCTGCAGTGATTGCAAGGAAGAAGTATTCTGCACTTGCAGGATAGGAAGCTTTTGGGGCAAAAGTTGAACGGGTTGTTAAGGGGCCCATGTATAATGTGAACCGACTAGCCAATCTTCTTGTAGGAAGATAAAAGCAAGCCAAAACTGGTAGAATTCTGTAGGAGCTTACTTGCTTTCTGGTGTGAAGGAAGGAAGTTATATCTGCTACATGCAGATTGTGAGGGCTTGGCACAATGTCCTTGTCCTCAGGTTTTGTGTGGAGTTAATGGAGATTTCTGAAAGCGCTATTGCCAGACACGAAACACCAAATCCACGGCAGCTGCACTTTCAGCTACAATTTTTGATTTTGAAAAAATTTACCTCCTTTCTTAGATTCAGTTTGCATTTAAGGAAAATCCTGAGCAAAGACATGCCTGGGCAAAAATATGGAATTTGACCATTAGCCCTGTCTGCCTTGATTTTCCTGTCTCTGCTGTTGTGTACCTAATTCCCTTGAGTACTGAAAATTGTGATGAATTAGGTCATATTTACAAGCACTTTGAAGTTGGAAAGCAGTGAACAATTATTCAGTATTATAACTATTTTCCTTTAGAGTGACATACTTGCTATAAAACAATGAGTGCAATTTAAAGTTACCATCAAAGACTACAAAGGGCATGTGCTCCTTTTGCTTTCAAAATGTAATTATCATGTGTTAATATAGTCTAGGAAGTAGGCTATCTTCTCATGCACAGATTCTTTTGAAAAATGGTGGAGAAAGCCAGAAGACGCAATTTCCTGTTTGGATTGCTCTGGGATGTATGTAGTATAACAATGGGGAAATGTACGTGGTTACTGATGAGATATGGAAGAAAATACTCTTGTGCTTTAATTCTGCCTCTAGATATCTGCTGTGGTTATGCATGTTTTAAGAATATTTTTCCTGTTCTACAAAGTAAAAATTAGGTATGAATTACAACATGAAAGTACAGAAAGGAAGACTTTTTAAAGATTTTTAGTGGAGTTCACCATATTTTAGTCCTGCAATTCTAGAGTGCATAGCACAATGGAGTCATGATCTGTCTCTCTTATGCTCCTAGGTACTCTATTATTATTATTCCTTGTATTAATAACTATAGATTTAATGGTAAAATAATATTTCTTGCTCATACAAATAGTACCAGTAACAATATCAACTAGTAATAAGGAGCCAAGAAACTTATATATGGGAGAAAATCAAAAGGCATACTTCCAGATGGTAATAAAAAGGGCAATTTCTGTGGTGTGTATATATATGCCAATAGTACTTTGCACCTGATGCTGTAACTTTTACTCATACGAATCTTATCTGTGATACCCAGTGTTTGGATGGTAAAGGTCTATCTGATTTTGCTTCAAAGACAATGAACAGCTGTGCTGGATCTCTGAAACCTGATGATTATAGTTTACACAGGTAGCTGAGTGGACTGGAATTAGCACTTTTATGAACAGTGGGACTGTTCAAGAATTCAAATTCAATTATCTGTTCCTTTGCAATAAAAAGAAAAAAGTTTTTCTCTTTCATAAATAAAGATGGAATACATTTTTAAAGGATTTTTTTCATGTTTATGAAGTTGAAATAGCAAATAATTTTAAGTGTGTTCAAAACCCACAAACCTACAACAAAATCCCTCAAATTTAAAGTATACTATCGGATTAGGTGTGGTGAAACATTCCTTCTCTTGGGTGAGTTATTTAGACAGGGACACTCCAAAGAGAATTTATTACTTAGTAGGCATAGAAGTAGTGTGCTGAAGAAGCAGTTTGTGCTGTTGGATATCTTTTGTTCATGCCTCTTTTTTTTCAGATTTTTGTACCAAGTATATGAATATTTCCGAGAATCACAAAATCACTGAATGGTTGAGGTTGGAAGGGACCTCTGGAGGTCATGTGGTCCAACTCCCCTCTTCAAGTAGGGCCACCTAGAGCCAGTTGCCCAGAACCATGTCCAGGCTGCTTTTGAATATCTCCAAGAATGAAGACACCACAATCTCCCTGGGCAACCTGTGCCAGTGCTTGGTCAACCTCGCAGTAAGAAGATTTTCCTGATGTTTGAGGGAACCTCCTGTGTTTCAGTATATGCCCATTGCCTCTGGTCCTGCACCAGTGAAAAGAGCCTGACTCTGTCCTCTTTGTATACTCCCTTCAGGTACTTATGCACATTAAAACGATCTTCCCTGAGCCTTCTTTTCTCCTGACTAAACAATCCCAGCTCTTTCAGCCATTCCTCATGGGAGAGATGCGCCAGTCCTTTAAACATCTTAGTGGCCCTTCATTGGACTCTCTCCATTATGTCCATGTCTTTCTTGTACTGAGGAGCCCAGAACTGGACACAGTACAGTTTGATCTCATAGTTTTGTTTCATGTAATTTTTGGTAACTTAAGAACAACATTGTTCAAAATATGAACTTTGGCAGTAGTCTAGATAAAGCTTTTTTCTATTTGGGGGTTTTGTAGCAGTTGTTTATCTTTAATAAAAACATTTGCCATATTTGTAGCATTTGAATACCATAAAAGACAATTATATTGATTCTACTAGCAAAATGTAGGAGCACATTGTATCATTTATTTTGCATGTAATGAAGTTACAATGGATAATTGAAAGGAGAATTTGGCCCATTGCTTCTGAAACTTAATTTTCTTCCTTCTAAACCTGTCTAGGCAGACCAGCCTGGCTCCAGGAAGGACCTATTTAAGTGTAGAAATAGTATTAAGCTACCTTAATGTGACAAATGGCAAAAAGCACTTTGTAAAATTTTCATTCAGAAACAAAAGAGTGAATTGTTGAGAGAGCTTGTGGGGAAGAGAGGTCACAAGTGAGTAGATTTTTATATCCTCTCCAAAGAGCTAACAAAAACCGATCTGCGTTTCTGGGATAAGAGGAGAAAAAATGCAAGGATTTTCTGGTTAAAACTGCCCAAGTGACTGCCTTTTAAGTGTTAATTAGTATGAAAGTTAACATTTTTTTTCATTAAAGTAAATCGTAGAATCACAGAACCATTTGGGTAGGAAGGGACCTTAAAGATTATCTAGTTCCAACCCCACTGTCATGGGCAGGGATACCTTTCCACTAGACCAGATTGCTCAAAGGCCCATCCAACCTGGCCTTAAACACTGCCAGGGAGGGGGCATCCACAGCTTCTCTGGGCAACCTGGTCCAGTGTCTCACCGCCCTCACAGTCAAGAATTTCTTCCTAATATCTAATCTAAATCTATCCTCTTTCAGTTTAAAACCGTTCCCCCTCATCCTATCACCACATGCCCGTGTAAAAAGCCCCTCTCCAGCTTTCCTGTAGGCCCCGTTCAGGTACTGGAGTGCTGCTATAAGGTCCCCCCCAGAGCCTTCTCTTCTCCAGACTGAACAGCTCCAACTCTCTCAGCCTGTCTTCACAGGAGAGGTGCTCCAGCTCTCTGATCATCTTCGTGGCCCTCCTCTGGACTTGCTCCAACAAGTTTAAATGTTCTGCAGCCAACTCTTGGTTATGCTTTCAGCTACTCTCTGACAAGATGCTAATTTTCCTCATCCTTCTTTAGGAGATCTCTTGAAGAATGGACTGCACTGAACTAATGTACTTACTTTCTTAGTGACAGCTGCCAAGGTGCTGCCAAACCCAGCTGTCTCATTATTCCTCTTTCATTACATTTTCTTGTTATTCCTTGTACATAGGAGAAGGAATATTAAAGCATTCCCTGTGACTCCGTTATAATTGCACCCTCTGTTAGTAATTGCTCATCCATTCAAAAGCTTTGCTGCAATATTTTGAAACAAATTGACATCATTCTAGTTCTGCAGTTAATCTGCTATTCAGAAAGGCATAGCAGGGGGATGTCTTATTGCCATACTTTCTATGCATGGGTACTTTGGAAAGAAAATTAGCTTTGGAGACACTGTTTGAACATTCTAATGAAACCATTATACCTAAGAGACTGTAATTTCTAGATTTCAGTCTGATACCAACTACCCCTGTTTATAGAATATTGTCATGCGCTGGTTGTGCATGTCTTGATTTTGCATTACTTATTGTACATTTTTGTCTCTAGTGTGCTTAGGAAGTTTGACATTTTATTACACGAAGTGATAGAAATTCATGAAGACATTTAACTGTCATACTGACAACTTGTATGGAAACACTAATGGAGATACATTATGCAAAGCAAGTTCTGTGAAATGTGATGGTCAGGTTTTTGGAGAATAGCTTTCTTTGATGTTGTAGCATGTCAGAAAAATAATGTATATCACTAAATTGAAAGATCAAAAGACACATACTGTCTCCTTCATAACAGAAGATCCCATTCCCCTCCCAGATATAACTCTGGAAATTATAAAGGATTAGCCTGAAATACAGCACTGGAAGACATGCAAGCAGCATTAAAAATCAGGGAAGGTTTGTCTGCATATTGGTATTTAGGAACCATAAATATCATTGACAAAAAACAACTTTGAATTGAATTACAACATTCTCTCTTTACCTGACTGTGAAGAGTGGGACAAGTACTGATAAAAGAATATGAATGATAATTTTTCCAGACAGCACATAAGCAGCATTTTGACAGTTAAGGATAACCACTATTTAAAAAAGCATTTTTACCAAATCTTGATTTGAAAGTGAATGCAGTTTGAAAATTTAATATTTCCCTGCTCTGCTTCATACCCTGACAATAAAAGCACGGTATGACTTGTTTGTAGTTTTGTCTTCTAAGCTAATGGGGTATTGTCAAGGCTGTAAAAATTAAAATTATTCTTCACAGTGAGGGTTTTCTTTTTTTTTTCCTCATGAAGATTCACATTGCATTTATAACCACTGCTTTCCATTTTGTGAAAGACTTTCTTCTCAAAAGACCCAAGAAGATAGCGAAGGAAATGTGCTACATGTCAGGATTACAGCCATTTTCTCCCCTCAGTTCCATCTCCTGAAGGCAAAATATCAAGAAACTCAAGCAAATTTGGGGGGTTTTCAAAAACCAAATGGCCTATTACATAGTAATACAATCACATCTTCAACTCGTTTTTTTTCCTCACGCATCAAAACATACACCTCTCAGAATATGTCTTTGCCATCCTGTAAGAAGAGTCAATAGAAAGTTTGTAAAACTAGTATTTAATTTTTGGAAATGAGAGTTATCAGTCTACTGTATTTAGCCTTAGAAACAGCTGTATTTATTACCATTGTTTGCCCCAGCTCAGATCCACACAAAAAATGTGTATGCTGACTGTGGGGCCAAGGTGAATATTTCATCTATTATGTTCAAAACTAAAATGTGAGTTTTGTACTCTGTGTTTTATTTTTCTTCCCAACTCGTCCTTTGTCAGTATTGTTTTAGCAGTCACTGATTGTTGTTTACTGCTATAATTTTCAACAGCTTTATGTAACTTTTTAAATTACTGCAAATATCACATACTTTTCATCAGGAAGTTTTTGTGGATCATTAAAATAAGGAAGGTATCCTTGGATAGTTGAGTGGTGATACGTCTAAAGAATGTTGTGAGATGGATGAAGAAAAGGCAGACTTTTAGATATTTAGATTGGATTTTGAATTTTTGTTTTTACTTTTTAAAGATATTTCTTCTTAGGTCTGTTTTCTTTGTGTTTGTTTTACAGAAAGTCACACTCTTTTTCTGTAATTGAGTTATTTAAAAGATACCGAGATTTTAGACTTTAATAGTTGCTCATAACTATTCAGCTTTCCCTTTTGTAATAAAGATACCAGATAGAAAAATATTTGCTCAAAAAAAGGTGTTTAAAAATTGTCTTCAGATTATTTGATCTTTGATTAAAAACTTTACCTATGTTTGAGGCTGATCTTCTACAGGACCAAGTGGATAGAGAGCTAAATAATTTACACAAAGAACTATGTAATGATTTCTGTCCTAAAAAAAATGAGGCCAATTTTCATTAATATCTGTGGAACAACGCAAATTAATTTCAGCTAATTTATTATCACTATAATGCAGAGTATCTTTAAAAAGATTTTACATTTTATTCAATATATCTGCATTTGCATTTATTTTCTTCATAGAATCGTAGAATGGTTTGGGTTGGAAGGGACCTCAAAGACCATCTAGTTCCAACCCCACTGCCATGGGCAGGGACAACTTCCGCTAGATGCAGGTTGCTCAAAGCCCCATCCAACTGGCCTTTAACACTGCCAGGGAGGGGAGATCCACAACTTCTCTGGGCAACCTTTCCAGTCTCTCACCAACCCCACAGTAAAGAATTTCTTCCTAATATCAAGTCTAAATCTACCCTCTTTCAGTTTAGAATTGTTACCCCTTGTGCTATCACTACATGCCCTTGCAAAAAGTCCTTGTAAAAAGACCCATCTTTGCTTATCCTCTGTGAAAATGGCACTCGACTGCTGGTATCTGCGCTGTTCTTTAGCAGGCTAAACTGAGGTGTCCTCTAAATCCTATTTATTATTACTTTCTGGCAGGTAATGGCATAGTCTTTCACAGAGAGACTTTAAGATTATGTAATTTCATTCCAGAAACAGATGGTACCCACACGACTGGGTCTGGCACAGTACAAATAAAGTCTATCCAAAAAAGTATATGTGTGCTTGGATCTGTAGTATGTAGCAGTGTAAAATCAAATTTTCTAATCTGTAATTCCTTGAGAGTTATCTCAAACCAAACTTGACCTTAGGCTTTTACCCATATAAAAAAAATCTGAGAAAAACATACATTTTTATAAGGGTACATTCTTTACTTTTCATAGAGAACGTATTTATTACTATTCATGCAGCTATTACAGTGGATGACAGATATCTTTTCTGATATACAATCAGATGTACAAAATCCTTGCTGATTGCACCCAAGACCTTTCAGAATATTTTTAAAGCTTCTCAGATCTACAGACACAAAGAATTTGTGATACTATGAATCAAATGAACTCATGCGCTTTTAGTATGCCTGTTTTATAATGCTGGTAGTTCTGTAACAATGAGGACACAATTGTTTCTTTTTCTTTAATTAGGATTAATTTATTGATGATATTCCTACTTGCTCCTGGACTATTTTGGGCAAATGTGAAGGTTAAGTGCTGCACAATGTTTTGTGCTATGCAGAAGTTCCTTGAAAATACAGCAAGGTTCTCATATTATTTGTTGAAACCATTCTATTTTTTCTCTTTACATTTAAATAATTGACAGTACTAGAGCTGTTTGAGCAGCCATAAATCAACAACTAACTACAGTAAAAAAATTTGAGTTGTACTTATACTTACCAGTGAGGTCATTGAACATAAATTTCATAAGCATATTAATTTGTCTGTCAATAAGGAGAAAGTGGGCATGTGGGCAGATATATTGGAAAATTAGTAAACTAAGATATGATACTGTGGGAAATTCGCAGGAAATGTTATGTGCGCTAAGTCACTGTAAAAAATCATTTTGAGAGTCTTCACACGGCGTGGAGTTAGGAACAGTGAAATGTAGTTGACATCATCAAACAGAGAGCATTCAAGGCTGTAACAGAACAATAAGGATTTCTGCTGTAATGTCTCCAAAGAGGGCCTTGTGATTGGTATTGAGGTGTGAAATTGATTGGTCATCTGGAGCAACCTGCTTAGAGTTCATATATTAGTAAAATTAAGGCAAGGCTTCTTCTTCGTTGACTGAACTACGGGGAAAGCAGATGGGAAGAATAATGAGAGTTAATGCTATAGTTGAGCATCAATAACATCATAAATAATGCAATCAATAAATGACTGTGTCAGTTGAAGACCACTTGAGGCATCAGAACTTTAGATACTACTTTGATAGTTGGAAGGTATGGAGGAACAGTCTCAAAGACAAGAAGAATGGCAAAGATAGATAGATCCAGCACTGTCTGCAAGTACAGGAGAAGCATCAGTGATACCAGGGTCCAGCTCAAGTTGAACAGGATGCTTCCATGTACATCAGATACATGGTGTATGTATGTCAGGTACAGAGTCGCAGAGACATTAATATGTAAATGATAGCAGGTAAACCTCTGAGATAGAAACCTTCTTAAGTTTATACTTTTAGATATGCTCACTATCTGATAATACTACTGACAGTAGTTAGGGTTCTGTGTGCAATTTATAAGAACAGTAGCATTACTGGCGGCACCGAAATCAGTAGGAGATCTGCCATTGACATTAACGACACCAAGTTAACACCACTGGAGTCTGATTCTGTATTAAGTCAGTTACCATGGATATGCATTCGGCAGTCAGGCTATTTATATAAGCAGAACTAGCAATCTGAAGAAATCGGAGACAATAGTTCATTGGAAATATCCACCAAAAAGCAAAAGAAACTTCTCTCCTCCCCCAAACAAACAAAAAAAGCAATGTGTTTTAGTCTCAGGATGGATTTGGCCTTGTTACTGCTAAAAGGATGTGGACTCAGATTACAAAGAAATGCAGGTGCCTAACCTTTACCTAGTCAAGGACTTAAATGACTTTAGAGATTTGAGTCACATAAGTATTTAATTAGACACTTGAGGTCATTCTGTTGTGATTTCGTAAACTAATGACATAAGCAAACTACGATTCCATCATCCCAGGTCAGTGAAAGTAGGACAAGCAAAAAGAGACAGGACAAGACTTTCTTTGTTTTCCTGTACAACGAACAGGCTCAGAGATGATGTGATATGTGAAGACTGTGTGATAACTTTCCTGTGTGATAACTTTCCTTTGTGATAGCTGCTATTGCAACAATTCCTGCATTGCTCTGCAGATTGCTGGTTCTGCCTTACCTACACAAGACCCTTGAAATCCCCCACAATTCAGGACTGTTGCAGTCCTATACATTGCTATAGAAGGGTAAGACTGGAATTTCTGGTGGAAATCTTACACACTGTTCTTAAAAAAAGCATTATATGCAGGTATTTAAAAATGCTTGTTTATTAAAAAAGTTAATGATTAATGTTTTGGAATGGGCAGACTCTGAAATGATTCATAATGTGTATAAAATGATAAGTGACAGAGAAATCAAGACCACGAGGAAGAAATAGAAGAACAAATGTCAAAAACACTGATGAGATTGTAGAACGTTAATACAAATGAAAAGGGAACAATATTAACAGAAAAAAATGAAACATTATGTTCTGAAATATTTAACTGAATGATAGTCCTAATGAAAGGAAAAACAGATTTATTAAAAAAAAACGACTTTACAATTTGTTTATTAGTCAAATTAATCTTCACCTTCTACGCGACAAATAAGGGTGCACAGGCAGGGACACAGATTCCCCTTCTGCTACATCTTCCTTCAAACTGCAGGTGCAACGCATGCAGTCTCTATGCACACTTCGTCAGGGAGCGGAGAAGGCCGGTGTACAGATTCAGTCCATGTCCATGTAGGAGGGAGGGAAAGCGAAGGGAGGTGGATGCAGCAAATGGCTTCACTGGCATTGGAGTGCATGGGGAGGCGGGCAGCCAGGGTACCCTTCCTCCTGTGCCGGTGCAGCAGTGTGTAACGCCATGGATAAAGCTCAGTCTTGTCTTGTAGTGTTATTGATAAACATTTATGCCTCGAGTCTGAGGCTCATTTTCAAAGCAAGGGAATTTGGGGAGAAAAGGGTTTTCCCAACAACTACCTTTTCTACATTGGTCACTTTAAAGTGTTGCTACTAGCCAAGATGATTAGGAGTAATTTGGAAGGGGAATGTGATTTTTGGAAAACTGTAATTCTCCACAGGGGAAAAAGAAATTATTATGCAAAATTTCTGCCTTATTCTGTTGTGTTAGGTATGATTTGTTGCTATTCAGTGTCTACATTGGTTTATTCTTGGCTGATGTTCTGGCTGGAGTGCACCTCCCAGGTGCACTATCATCTTTTTTTCTGATACAGCCCATGAGAGCTGCATGCAGGAGACATGCAGGAACTTAAGAAAGGGAGAACGGAACTGAAGCTGAAAGTAATATGGAATACTTCAGTAGCTAGGCAGGTATGATACAATATTAAGATGAAAGTAAAGGAAGTATGCTGATGAAGAACATAAAAAACCTTTTTTTTTCAGTTAAAGACAGTAAACATGCCACAAAGACATGCCATTGTTAATAATATTATTTTCAGGAGCTGGTTCTTTTTTCTTTCTCTTTTCTGAGGTAGCAGGGGAAGTAGCTTCCCATTCAAAGTATGGAAAAATTCTGGTAGAATTAAAATTGCTATATATAGTGAACTCTTTGAGACATTCTGAAGAATGAGATTTTGAGATTAGTTTGCTTCCTTGCTCAGATATGAACACAGGCACAGGCACACACGCACGCTCTTGTGTGTCTTAATGGTGTAGCTCTAGAAAAACTGTATTATTCAGACTAGACTCTTGGGTGATAGGGAAGAAAAGGAGTATATACCGCTGTAATCGAAAGTCAATTACCCTGAATTGTAGAGTAAGGGAAGAAAAAGATTATTTTTCTGACTAGCCTCCCAAAGCTATTTCTTCCCTCTTAAGCAAGCACTAATTTATGGCAGAGATTTTCATGAGGTCTTTTAGGAAATCCTTGCGGCATACAGTTTTAGTCTCCAATTTGATTTGACTTGATTTTCCATTTGATTTTCTCTGCCAGCATTTACCTCTGAATTACAGGGTTCACAAGAAGCCTTCTCAAGCTAGCACACTGGTCCTGACATTCTCTTTTTTTTTTTTGTTGTGTCCTTTACTTTCAGGGTTAAACCAAACCCTAAAGAAAATGCAAAGGTGCATCCAAAGGTACATCCACATCTACAGTATCACAGACTCACATATATCCATAGAGACAGAGTAAAAATTGCATTGTCAAAAGAGTTGGTAACAAAGCCGTATAGATTCCTGTACTGCTACATGGTAATGTGCACTAGGCCAATATATTTAAAAATGACAGAAATTATTAATGTACTAGTATGTACTTGAAATGGATAGACACTGGCATGTATATGAGAATCTAAGCCAGCAGACTGGCAGGAAGATAAGGAAAATAATTTGTCACACATAGTGCTTTGCCACTATATTTACATAAGCTTCATTTTAAGCACTTTCCAAATATTTCAGTTTTTTACAAGTACTTCTGTGCTGTATTTACTTTTGTGCTGATTTTTACTGGGATAGAATTAATTTTCTCCATAGTAGCTTGTAGGGTGCTATGTTTTGGATTTGTGACCAAAATGGTGTTGATGATAACACACTGATGTTTATAAAGCTTTACTTTACCTATTAAACTGTCTTTATCTCAACCCAGGAGATTTCTCACATTTACCCTTCCTACTCTCTCCCCCACCCAATGATGGGGTGTGAGTGAGCAGCTGTGTGGGGCTTAGCAGCCTACCAGGGTTAAACTATGACAACTTTGTAAATACTTTGTGGTATTTACTAGGCTGGTAGAACTAAATAAACTAAAGCAATACTTCAGAACAAGCTCAATATTACTTTGCCTTGTAAACAATACAGTCAAGACATTCGCTACTGCTTCTAAAAGGCAAAGAGAAAAGATACCCTTTCTTATTATTTGTTATTAACAAATAAGCAAAATAATGTAGTTCTTGCTCACATTTACTTTTTTCCTCTGTAAAATGCAGGTCTTCTGAAAATATACATGTAAAAACTAAATTAGCAGAACTACCTTTGCTTTGATTCTTTATATTCCGCTATCATGTTGGAATGACTTGGTGATTTAAGTGCTTTGCAGCATTTGTTCATACAAGTTGTTTTGCCTTTCTGCCTGATCAAATGTACGTACCTTCTGCATAACTACAGTACCACAAGTACCTTTGATGTGCAGAAGAATACTACAAGCTTGAAAATACCTTCATTTTGGTTATTTTTTAAAAAGTGTGTTTTTTCAGTGGTATTTTTGGAGTGTCTAAGTTTAGTGGTGTGGTGAAAACCTGCAAATTCCAATTAACACAAAGGAAAAAAAAAGATGAAAGGTTTGAGAATAGAACTCTCTTTAATTCTGTCTTCTCAGCTAGTGAGTTTCCTGTAAAATAATGGTTGGCATATTGAGTTGATCTTAAAATGGACTGTAAACTATTTTTATGTCATGCTGGCAGTATCATCAGTAAAGGTCTAGTATGCCTGCTGCAATATTATTCAGTGTTGAAGTGTGAGCAAATACTTGCATAACTGTGATCTGAAGTTTGGGGTTTAGGTTTCTATCCATGCAGCAAATGCTACTGTGGTAAAAATGACAGCTTTTCCATGTTTGCAGATTTCTGTGATTGCTCTGTTCTTCTTGTCCATATGTAAATGTTATGAATGCCAAGCAGGATTAACTGAGAAGTGAGTTAGAACTGGATGAAAGCCCAGTTACCTGATGCCTCCGTGAGACTAAGACAACAAAATCAAACCAAATCAACAAGTAAAATGCTCAACCCCCTGTTTCACATTCATTTCGTTGGTCAGGCTCTTTCTTGTATATCACTTTTTGGATATGCTGTTAGTGATTTTTGATGAACAGCTACACCACACAAACTTAGAGGTTATTAGTCAGTACTAAGTATGCCTGGAAACTAGTACATGTAAGTGACAGTTGCTTACAGGCAGTTTACAGTTTGCTTACAAGCAGCGTGCTGGAACAGAAGAGCACTTCTGTTGAGGTGTTCTTCAGCAGACTCTTGGCAATGTATGATGTATTGCCTTAAATTAGCTTTAATTTGTTAGGAAAGCATTTAAATAAATGCCTTGACTGTAGGTAGTCCTAGTCATTTCATAGTTTCCACTGAATCACTTGATGCCTTTAACATTTGGGAAGATGTCTCCTAATTACATGCCAAACTAGAAAATTTTATAATAAATTTTTAAAGGATATTGTAGTTGGCTTTCTCACTTTCTAAAAAAAATCTGAAGCCTAGATTTTCTTATTGATTAAAATTATATTAAACTCACTGGATAAGACAGTTTAGATATAGCTAGTTTAAGATTTTTGATAACATATAGGATTTGATTTCATGGCTGTTAGATTCCTAATGTAAATCTCTTCTCTTTCCATGATCAGGTTACCTGTAACATTCTCATTTTTGTATCAGACAGCTAATAGTTTATTTTCAACTGCAGGACACAGTGTGAGCAGACACCCACATGCAGTGAACACTGTGTGCACTCTCAAAGCAGGTACCTGCTAGGCAAGAGAGGGCTGTCTAGCTGGAAACTGCTGGAGCCTGATGAGGCTTTTGGTGCCCTCTTCTCCCCTGCCTTTCTTTCTGCTCTTTCCAACACACTTTCTCAGAATTATCCCTCATGCACATGCAGCAAGCTTTATTGATTTTCAATGGGCTTGTATGTCATCCTCACTCCCATTAACAGTAAGGGCATCATTCTCTGAATCAGACTGTGGCAGGCGTAAGAGCTGACAAGTGGCTGGGCAGACCTACCTACACAAACCATTGGTCCCCGTCTCTTCTAGGAAGCAACTGCAAATCACACAGAAATGACCATGGAATGATTCTAGACTACAGTCTTGTAGCTGGGAAAGCTGACATAAAGTGTTTCCAGGCTTACTTATTTCTACTTCTCATTCTTATGGGTGCCTTTAGGAGCCTAAAAGCCATCCTCATTGATAAAGAACCTGCCTGACTTAAATACAAATAAGAAGCAATAATATGGGTCACGCAGAGGAAATGTAAAATAGGATGTCTGTTACTACAATATTCCTTTTAGAGGTGACATCAGAATGTTTTTTAGACAAAAGTGAAATGTATAAGTGAATACTTTGGCATTCTCCATTTGGATGAAAGTAGAAAACCTGAACACAACTGTATTATAGTATTGGTAGAGAAAAACATAAAAAATCTTTCATTATGCTTAAATAACTTTAAATACCTGTACTTGAAGCATTTAATTTTAAATTTGCTTTTGAAGAATGGGAATGTCATTCCTTGATAGAAGGGCTTTCCCAAAATGTCTCAGAGTTCCATTTGTATTTAGTCATGCAGAAGTGATGAAACTGTCATCCAGTCCCAGAGCAGAAAGTGAACATTTACAAAGGAGATGAGATGCAGAAAATTATTTGCTAAGAAGAAAAGAAACATGAGCCCACTGTGGTAGAACGGAGGGTGCATAGGCAAGGGGAGGACTGGAAGAGGAAACTTTTTAAACTATATTAGTTAAAGAACAGTGATTTAATTCCATGATCTTCCCAGCACTTAATCAAAAGTTGTAAATGATCACTTATAACAGTAGTGATAGTGCATTGACAGACACAGGTCCATTTCAAAACTTGGTAAAATGATCATAATGATCACTTATCACCCAGGGCTTGATGGTATCCAGGGGACATATGGACCTTTTGGTGATTACTTTCTCCATATAGAAAAACAGGAAATATTGGGGGATATCAAAATGCCATTAACCTCACCATGTAAAAGAGGAAAAGATAAAATCAGACTGCAGAAACTACTGTGTATCGTTCTTGTTGACGATTTCTGGCAAAATCTTGGCCAGATTTCTCTTTGATTGCTTTCGATGCTATATCATCTATTGTGTTTTGCCTGATGCACATGCTGTGACTTCAGAACCAGTGATGTGCATATGAAGTGTTATTGGAAGTCTTGTCAGCAGCAAAAAAAATGTAGGTAACATGCTGACAAAAGCACCCAACACTGTGTGTAGACCTAGCTAAGAGCACGAAAGTTTTATTGCCCAAGGGACTTTATTGATGTCTTGAACTTGTTCCTTGCAATTGTGATGCTTTCTGGGGGTTATGCATCAAGGCTAGAAGGCACTTAAAAGCCAGTGTAGTTTGTTGTATGAGAGAATGAGTATGTTGTTTAGGAGAACAGATGCAGAGACACCTGTGAAATTGATATCAGCAGCTGG